>NW_026068016.1:2448231-2491926 GCF_014885135.2 Alexandromys fortis
AAAAAAAAAAAAAAAAAAAAAAAAAAAAAAAAAAAAAAAAGCTAAGGGGTTGAGAAGGTTGGGGGGTGCGGTATAAATCTCTCATGAACCAAGCATGAGGAAAAGCTGCATTGGAATCCCTGTAATACAAATCTGACAGAACCCAGAAGGTGACCCTTTTTGATTCAGTAAGCTACATAACTGCTAACTGGGCCTGTAGTTCACATGTGTGAGGCCCTGGCTGCAGGTCCCAGTACTAGGGAGAAAAGATCCTGTTTGGTTTGGTGGGGCGGGGGTGCCTTGAGTTTTGTTTTTTTTTTCAAGGTAGGGGCTATGTAGACCAGGCTGGTCTTGAACTCAGATCCTCCTGCTTCTGCTTCCCAAGTGCTGGGTTTAAAAGTGTGCACCACCACCGCCCAGCTGAACGTATCCTGTTTAAAGAATGAGTTTTAGGGTTATCCTAAGTGTAGCATGTGCTCTCTCACTCTGTCTCTCTCTCTCTTTCCCTCACACACATGCACAAACACACACAACCAGTGTAGATTGTTTTCATGGTCACCTTGGGGGAAAAATGCTCTTCCAACCCATTTATGAGCATAGGAAGTGAATTTCATATACAATAGCTAGGATACTATTCATTCTGATGCATAGAAAACTGAGGGAAGGGGCTGGAGAGATGGCTCAGAAGTTAAGAGCACTGACTGCTCTTCCAGAGGTCCTTCCTGAGTTCAATTCCCAGCAACCACATGGTGGCTCACAACCATCTGTAATGAGGTCTGGTGCCCTCTTCTGGCCTGCAGGCATACACACAGACAGAATATTGTATACATAATAAATAAATATTAAAAAAAAGAAAAGAAAACTGAGGGAAAATAACCAAGTCATGCTTTGCAGCCACATTCTCCTTGATAACTCATTAGCAGAGTGTATTCCAGTTGAGACGCAAAATTGGAAGCCATACGTGTTAGGATGGACAAGCTTAGAGAGAAAGGTGGCTTGAAATGGGCTGGGCAGGAGGCTCTCGTTTCACTGGGTGTCCGTCCCTCAAAAACACCTGTGTTCTCAGGTCTGACCTTTGGTAGCTGCCACACGCAAATAAGGCCCAGTGTGCGGTAAAATCGCCTCTCGTTTCCTCCAGCCCTGAGAGTTTAATTGGAAGGAAGAGGAGAGGCACCGCAGAGTTACTCCACAGGACCCTCAGTGGCCCGGAACAGCAAGGCCATAGCTGCCTCAGCATCTTTGTCAACTCTAGAGCCTGTGGTCCTCAGGAAGAATCAAATGTCTGAGTTGTCACACTGCTGTAGTCCTTACGCTGTCTGCTGTATTCCTATCACTGCCACGGCCATCTCACGGTTCCGGGGCAGCGTTCTCACACACGGGGAAGCAGACTGCCACGCCATCTCACGGTTCCGGGGCAGTGGGAAGCCAACTGGCTTTGCTTTAGGCTACTGTCGCTGTCACGGTTGCCCACTTCGTACCCACCATTTGCTCTCTACTCTTTCCTATCTGCAGCATCTGCTCGTAGAACATTCCAGAATGGTTAATTGTTCACATAGACCTCTGTGTAGTGAATGACATCTGTTCTCACTGTGCAGACTGCATGTGTCTGTGACATCAGAAGCAGCTCAATGATGTCGATTTGCATGCAAAGTGGCACACCCCCCCACCCCACCCCCCATTCCCCCTACCCCCCCCCCACCGCTCCTCCAAGCCTGGCTATCCATTAGCTGCCAGGGCCTTTCATGGATGGTGCTCAGAAATCACACCTAATTGGTCAGGAGAAGCCTCTCACAGGCTGAGCTTCGGCAGTGGGAGGAGAGGTTTGCAGCCAGGGAGAAGTACAAAGGACCTGAAGGCTTTGGTGTGATGTGCCGTCAAGTGGGTCGCGGCTGTACATAGATAGTCACACACTCAGCTCCATAACGTGCTCATCTGTCTGTACACCTGGCATGATTTTAAAAAGCGTGTGGAGGTGATAGAAATGATGACCCAACAGCTAAAAGCACTTAGCCACTCTTGCAAGGATCCAGATTGAGTTCTCAGCACAGGGCAGGCAGCCCACAACCATCTGTGATTTCGGTCTGGGGGACCCGGTATCCTCTTATGGCATCTGCAGGCACTTGGGGTCATAGAGTCGCACAGGCACCTATACACACACACATAATAAAGTATATGGACACTTAATTTTGAAAAGAACCTGTGCATATCTGTAATCCCAGTATCTAGGAGGATCGTTAATTCAAGGTCAGCCTGGTTTACTGAGCAAGAGCCTGTCTCCAGAAACAATAAGTCACACCACAAAGCCTCAATTTCTCTTGAACTGAAAAGGCAAATAAACACCTTCAGTAGTGACTGACTGTTGAGCAGGCAGCAGTAGCCTGAGTCCATGCCTAGGATTGTTCTTTTATGTTAGTTGCTTTAGCCAGGCACTGGTGGCACACGCCTTTAATCCCAACAGAGGCAGGAGGATCTCTGTGAGTTCAAAGTCATCCTGGTCTACAGAGCGAGTTCCTGGACAGCCAGAGTTACACAGAGAAACCCTGTCTTGGGGCTGGAGAGATGGCTCAGAGGTTAAGAGCATTGCCTGCTCTTCCAAAGGTCCTGAGTTCAATTCCCAGCAACCACATGGTGGTTCACAACCATCTGTAATGAGGTCTGGTGCCCTCTTCTGGCCTGCAGGCATACACACAGACAGAATATTGTATACATAATAAATAAATATTTAAAAAAAAAAAGAAACCCTGTCTTGAGAGGAAAAATTTAACTGCTTTAGAAAACAGTTGAATTTAAGAACATAAGCATACGGGTCTTCTCCCCAGTGATTCCCTCAGCCTGGTGTCCACTACCACCCACCAAAACATGTTCTTCAGGCAGAGCATAAAATGAGTCATAATCCAGCTTGTCACACCCTGGACAAACGGGGAGACCATTGTGAAACAGTCCCTCCTATCAGGCCTAGTGTTGGAGAGACCAGAGACTGGATGTAACCCCTCAAACACAGGAAACAACGAGGTGATGATTTTCTTTGCCATGTTAAGGTAAATGGAGGAAAACAAGAACCACAGCCTGGCTGTGTTTAACCCCTGGTCTCCCTGCTAACGGGATAAATGCCATTGAACGAGCCTCTGGCGCATTACATACCTTCATTTGTCCTGCTTCTAAAGCTCAGGCTGCAGCAAATCCCTAACTGCGTGGAGTTCTGAGAGTTAATGAGCGTGACCCGCTGAATGCCAGGTTATATGTGAGCTTTTCCTGAGGCCTGGAGGGTGTTGCTGCCTCAGGCTTGTAGAATGTCTAGTCAGGGAAATAAGTGAGAGCAGAGCCTCTTGTCTGGTGTGACGTCACTCGAGTGGGAAACTCACTCACCTGACGACCCTCTATTGCTCAGCTACTGCTTGTGGCACTAATGAGTCAAACAGCCTCTGAACAACGTTAACACTTTCTCATCAAGTCCTCCACACACAGAAGTAAGGCGGTCAGGGTGGGCCCTTCAGAAAATCCCGTTTCAGGGAGGGAACACTTTAAACTGCTTAGTCTCGGTCATGTTCTCTGAATCAAATCCATGTGCTGTTGGATAGGAGGGATAGACCGGAAGCACAGGTCCAGGTGTGGATTTTAGGGCGATGTGACCAAGCAGGCAGATGCTCTGTCCAAGGACCTACCAAGTCTACCGGAGCCATTTGACCTGAGTGGGGGCATTCCACACAGACCAGAGACTGGTGTGTTGCCTACGGCTTCCCTGCAGCATCCCCATAAAATCAGCAGCTTCCCTTCCTGCTGGGGTTGGGAAACGCAGGAACTATTCATCCAAGTCTCAGGCCGACTAAAGTGCTAAAAATCTGAAGTTGAGACGAGCTGGAGTCCAGTTCTTACTAAGACTAAAGCCAGGGAGGGGGATAGGAGCCAGGCCAGGACAAGATGAAAGGAGGAAGGGCAAAAGAAAAGAGAAGGTGGTCTTTGTGGCCCATCCCTGTCATTCCAGCACTCCGTAGGCAGAGGTAGCGGGAGGGGGGGGGATCACCATTTCAAGGCCAGACAGACCAGCAAGTCAGGGTTACACAGAAAGACTTTTAAGAAAAACAGACGGGTCGCAGGGATAGCTCAGCAGTTAACAACCAGTACTCTTCTTGCATAGGACCTGAATAGGGTTCCCAGTGACCCTGGATTTACAGGCACTGTAACTCCACCTCCAGGAGGCCTGACACCCTCTCCTAGCCTGTGTTGCACTTCCATGCACAGATTCATGCATATACACAATCACGCAGCTAAGCCAGCCTCATACCAGAACCTGAGATCCTCCTGAATCAAGTGCTAGGATTATAGGCATGCTTTAGTGCACCCAGAAGAGCAATCTTTCCGAATGCTAAAACCCTAGATACCTATGGGCAAAATAATAATTTTGATCCATACTTGATACATATTAAGTGTTGGGGGCTGCAGACCCTTGGCCCCTTTGCCTGCCTCAGACCCTTTGCCTGCTGGAGTGAACTGAGCAAAACAACTTGTTTACCTGTGCCTGTAGCTGCTCTGAGCACAAGACCTTGATGGAAGGAGAGTGGGTTCTGATGAGGCCTGCAGCTGAAAGAACCTGAGAGCTGGGGTGTGGCTATCAGTTAAGGATCCCTATATAAGCTTGCCTGGAGCACAGTAAAGTTGGCATTCTTGTATCAAGGATGACCCGGGTCCTTGTGTCTGTCTGTCTATGTGTGTTTTTAAGTCTCCATTCTAGTTCCCAGCTCGCATTCCATCCCATAATGCAGGCATTACAATTAAGAGACTAAAAATATTATGAATAATAAAAGGGAAAAAAGAGACTAAAAATGGATTATATACCTAAAAGTAAAACTTCTAGGAGAAAATATTAAAGTCTTTATAACCTTAAGTTCTAATATAAGAACTACAATAAAAGATAAGGACTGCTATATAGAGAAACCTTGTCTTGGAAAACCAAAAAATTACATCTGCGTGTCATAGTGGTACACACTTCTGATCCCAGCACTCAGGAGGCAGAAGCAGGTGGACCTCTGATTTTGATGCCAGCCTGGTCTACAAAGTGAGTTCCAGGACATCTAGGAATACACAGGAGCCCTGTCTCGAAAAGAGAAGAAAGGAGGAGGAAGGAAGGCATGAAGACAGACACCAAGGACTTTTTGGCTCACAGTTGGAGGAGACACAGTCCATCATGGTGGAGAAGGCATGGAGGCAGGAAGGTGCGGCATCTTTGGTTTGGTGTCAACAGGGAGAAACGATAAAGCTGGTCCTCAGCTCCCCTCCTCCTTTCCCTGCAAAGTATACTAGCATACCCAGGCCACGCAATGGTGGGCCCCACATTTACAGAGGGTCCTCTTCCTTTGCTTAACCTAGTGGAGACAATTCTTTGCAAATACGCCCAGACACCTGACTCTTAAAATTCTAGATCCCTGTTGAGAGTTAATATTAATCATCACCCTGCCCGTGGTAAAGGCATTCAAAAGCAGCTGAACAACCCAAGCACAGTAACATACAATTTTAATCAGAATACTCAGGAGGCAGAGGTAGGTGGATCTCTGTGAGTTCGAGGCCAACCAAGGTTATGTATCACTACTACCCTGTCTTAAAAAGCCACACATAGAGACACACACCAGCAACAGCAACAAAAGCAACGGAACAGGCAATAATTCCAAGTTCTCATTTCCTCATCTATAAAATGGAGAAACCGAACCAGATGTTGGGTGGCTTCCTCCTGGGTCTCACGTGCTCCTTTGTGCTTGAACTTACAGTTTCCCCAAAGGAGAAAAAGACCCATGGGAATCTGTGGGATGCTTCACAGCAGCTATGCTGACTGCAAGAAAAACACCATCGGGTAACTAAAAAGAAAATCATTAACTCTGGATGCCTTTATATTAGCAGCTCCTTTTATGACTATAAAGTTAATAGATAAAGTTAATTATAGACATCGTAGAAAATGCAGACTGTGAGAGAAGAGTTAAGAACAACTTAGCTTGCTTTTACCTTGCACATATCTGAGAGATCCACGAGCAAGGGCTTGGGCAGGCGCTGACACTGAAGCTGTTGGTGACTTTTGTTAGTGACTCTTGCCTCTGTTAAAGTAGTTAGTTAGTCAGGATCACTTTCTGCACACACCACGGCTCCTGATAGACACCTGATCTCACCATGAGAGAGGCCCAAGTTTAGCTGCCATGGCTGGGTGCAGAGCAGACTATGCCGATGAACACTGGCTGAACAGTCATCAACTATGAATGAGACTTCAACAGACCTCCATGGGCAAAAAGACATCGGACACCTCTCTGTGTAGAACACCGCAAGCAAGGATTCCTGTGTGACTTGCCTGAAGGAAGAGCTTTGGAAGCCCACATTGAGTCTGTCTGAACCCAAAAGATGTCCATCTTTTTCCTGATATTTTTGCTCAATAGGCAATGTATAATGAATGTTAGCAGGTGGTGTTGGTTGCTTTACTCTTTATTCTCTTGAGGCTCCCTCCACCCGGCTCCCAAATAATCACAGACAGGCTTAGTCTTACTTACGAATGTCTAGCCTTAGCTTCCCGGACCACATTCGCTGCCATGATGATAATGGGCTAAGTTTCAAAAACCGTCAGCAAGCTCCAAGTAAATGCCTTTTTAATCAGCGTTTCCTTGGTCACGGTGTCTCTTTATATCCACAGAACAGTAAGTAAGGCAGACCTTATTTTTTAAATTTGGTTTTGTATTAGGGGAAAGGGACCTGACCTTAGATAGGACATCACTGCGATGGCATGCCTCAGAAGAGCAGCCATTCCCTGTCTAGATGACAGTGGGCCTTCATAAGGATAACTGTCGTTACTTCATTTCCTGAAAGTCACATAGGTGTGCAAAACGTTCAACAGCATGCTTGCCCTAAATCTGCCTCATCAGAGCACTAAACAATAATTTCATGGATTCCGTAGTGGATTCTTGGTGTTCGTGGTCTACACAGCAACGTCATTTGAATGTTGTATGCTGTTGATGACTGCCGCCCACGTCTTACTTGAAATGCCATGATTGCTCAGGAAAGTCAACTTTAGTAGGCTGAGTAGAGTCTGAAACAACATTTAAGTCAGTAAGTAGACTCTGAGTCCAGCATTCTGCCCTCCACGATGAAGGTGGACCTCTTTCAGCCAGTTGAAGGTCTTAGGACCGAAGACTGAGGCTTCCTGATGCAGAATTGCCTTAGGATGTTGGGATGAAACACTATGACCAAAGTGAGTTGGGGAGGAAAGTGTTCCTCATCACAGGAAAGCAGGGCAGGAACCTGGAACCAGGCGTTCCAGGAGCCACTGAACGTGTGGGTTCTGTACGGATCTCAGGGCCTCCATAAGGGCAACAAGTGCTCTTACCTGCTAAGCCAACCCTCCAAACCCTCCTCCTTTCATGTCTCTCTGTGTGTGGCTGCATTTAATTAGGGTTGCCTGCACAAGCTGGGTTGGGGCTATTTGCTTGAGTGGGGCAATATGCCACTGGCAACCCCTCTGAGGAGCATGACTTTCCTGCTTGCTGAAATCTACACCAACAAACCCTCATCTATTTTCCCTGCTTGTGGTGGAATATTAAGGTGTGTGACTTATGTTTACACTGCATTTGTTTAACTCTGTGAAGCTGTGACTATTTGCCTATCTAAAACACCTGATGGTCTAATAAAGAGCTGAACGGCCGGGGGCTGGAGAGATGGCTCAGTGGTTAAGCGCATTGCCTGCTCTTCCGAAGGTCCTGAGTTCAATTCCCGGCAACCACATGGTGGCTCACAACCATCTGTAATGAGGTCTGGTGCCCTCTTCTGGCCTGCAGACATACATACAGACAGAATATTATATACATAATAACTAAATAAATATAAAAAAAAATTAAAAAAAAAAAAGAGCTGAACGGCCAATAGTGTGGCAGGAACAAGGATAGGCGGGGCTGGGAGGCAGAGAGGATAAGTAGGAGGAGCAATTAGAGAACAAGGGGAAGAGGACATCAGAGGCCACCCAGCCAGCCACCCACCCACCCAGCCAGTCATCCACCCAGCCACCCAGTCAGCCACCCAGTCAGCCACCCAGCCAGCCATCCAGCCACCCAGCCAGCCACAGAGTAAGAGTGATGTACAGAAGTACAGAAAGGAAAAAGCCCAGAGGCAAATGTTGTCAGGGATAATTTAAGAAAAGCTGGCAAGAAACAAGCCAAGCTAAGGCTCCTCCCCCAACCTCCCAATCCAGCTTGGAAAACACTGTGTTAGAGGCACCTGCTTCCCCTCCACTAAAAAAACCAAGGAAGTGGCGTACTTGGTGGTGCACGCCTTTAATCCCAGCACTCTGGAGGCAGAGGCAGGTGGATCTCTGTGAGTCCGAGGCCAGCCTGGTCTACACAGAAAATTCCAAGACAGCCAGACCTAGGGCTACTTTAAATAAATAAACAACACATGAACGAATAGATAAATAAATAATACCAGGAAGTGTCCTGCATGCTGACATCATAACATAGCTGAGGGGAAGGTAAAATGAAACCCAACGCTTACGTAACACTGGGATTTAAAATATGGTTAGGCACCAGCATTATGCACTTCCTCAGAATTCACACTTGGCATCTGAGCACCTCCTGTCCTCTGTGCCTCGCCTGGGTGGCATCTCCATGTTGGGCAGGGTTGCTGCCATCCCTGTCAGCATCGCCCTCCTCCTCTTGGGACACCCTTGCTTCTTTCTTTGAAGGGGCCGTTTCAGGCGTGGACTCTGGCTTTGGAGGGCAGAGTTAGCAGACAAGCCTGAGGGTCATCTCTGTGGTCCATCTTTTCTTGTCTTCACGGGGCTTAGCCTCCCCTCTAGCTTTCCCTTTGTGCGTGGCAGCCACTCATCAGGAGCTAGGTACTGGGTAGGGTGCGCAGTGCCTATGGCTTTGGTCCCTCAGGAGTCCTGTTGCTGCTGGGGTTTGTTGTTTTGCTTTGTTTTCTTCACAATTCCATTAAAAAAAAAAAAAACTGGGGCTGGAGACGTGCCTCAGAGGTTAAGAGCACTGACTGCTCTTCCAGAGGACCTGAGTTCAATTCCCAGCAACCACATGATGGCTCACAACCATCTGTAATGAGATCTGGTGCCCTCCTCTGGCCTGCAGGCATACATGCAGACAGAACATTGTGTACATAATAACTAATTAAAACTTATTTAAAAAAAACTGTCTGGGTCTGTTGGGGCTTGCTTGCACTTCCAGGACTGGGAAGAAGGAAGCAAGAAAAGCAGGTGCTCATGGTCATCCTCAGTTACTTGGGACCCTGTGTCAAACAGCAACAAAATCAATAAAACCATCGTGATGGATGCCTTTTGTTCCAATTTAAGGTATGTTGTTATAGTTGCAATTCTTTTTTATAATAGAAAATGGATCATTTTATTTTACAATAGGCTGGTATTGTATGAAAGTGAATAATGGAAACCACTTAATTAATCAATTAAAATAAAATATCTTTTTTATTTTATTAACAGCAATGGATAGATGTGTTTGATCAAACAACTGGACACCATTGCCTATCCATGCTGACTCGTTAAATTATCCGTCACAGGTTTTCTTGCTTAAAGAGGAAAGGGCAGAAGGAAACAAAAAAATGATTTATTCAAGGTTGCTAATAACCTCAGGATGGGTGTCACCAAGGGAAAAGTCAGCCAGTCAAGTGAGCTGCAAATCCCTGCTACAGTCGTGCAAGTATAACACCGGTCAGAAGGGGGTGCTGTCTCCTGCCTGTAACTACCCTCCTGGGAACCAACATGTCAGGAGATGTTGATGATGCTTTCAATTAATTATTTTTTATTACTCTTGGTTCAGTGTATCATATAACCTTTGATATTTCACTGTTGCTCCAAGCACCTCGTCGGCAATAATGAATCACTGCGTTAATAGTGCATGAAGGCATGGACCTACCCTGCCCTGCGGCCTTCCCCGAAGAGATGCAGTTGGTCCAACCAGGCAGACCCCAGCCAGATGGCTTTTCCAGCAAACTCATGCTGGTGCTGGAGGGAAGGAGAAACCTGGAGTATTTGGCAACTGAAAGAAGAAACAGAGAGGAACCTTCTAGCTCAGACTGGGGTGTGTGTGGGAATCCCCCGTGGTGCCAGGCAGTGCAGCCCTGCTTAGCCAAGCTGCCACATCTAATCTGGCTTCTTAATTAGAAATGGAAACCCACACAAGGACAGTAGCCCCTTGGCTTTCATTGATAATTAAAAGCTTCCATTTTAATGATAGCTTACATTTGTGCTATGTGAGTACTTGCAGAGGGTTCCCCACACATAACAAGGAGAGACAGCACTAATTACTTCCAGTTTACAGCTGAGGAGACGCAGAGGGTGAGTGGTTTGCTTTGGCTTTCTGTGAGCAAAGCCTGGGAGGTGACCAAAAATCTGGGGCCTGATGCTTGCTCTGTGTTCTTTCCCTTATCAAAAAATAGACTTTCACTCTCTTTCTGGCTGTCTCCGGTGTCTATTAGCGATGAATGTTTGTATACGCTGGGAACTCAGACATCAGCCAGCCTCTGCCTCTAGAGTGCTGGTATTAAAGATTAAAGATGTCTGCTACCAACATCAGGCCAGCTGTGCCATTTGTAACAACCCAATCTGGAAGCAAACCAAACTCCACCAACAGGAAATGGGTAATGGTGGGGCATTTCTATAGTGTGATGCCATATGGCAATGGAAATAGATGAACAGTGCCAAAACAAATATAAATAACCATCAGATACGACACTCCAGGGCTGGAGAGATGGCTCGGCGGTTAGGAGCACTGACTGCTCTTCCAGAGGACCCGGGCTCAATTTCCAGCACCCACATAGAAGCTCATAGCTGTCTGAAACTCCAGTTCTAGGGTACCTGACACCCCCATACAGATGCACATGAAGATAAGACCCAATGCACATAAATAAAAATAACTTGAAAAATGACCAAAACAAGCAAACTGAATGTAATGGGTAGGAAGTCAGGGCTAGTAACTAGGATGGGGTGGGGGGCATGAGGAAAACTTCGGGGTGCATCTAAAGTCCTGCTACTCAAACTGGGTTGCTATTACAAGAGTAACATATGTGTTCACTTTGTATAAAATTCCCCAGGCAGCACGCCTAGAATGCATACACGTTTCTGCTCATATGTTGTACTTCAAGGAGCTGTGTTTATCCTTATTTGTCTTCTTTCTTTCTTTCTTTCTTTTTAACTTTCTTTTTATATATTTTTGTGTCTTCCACATCATGCATTTTGATCCCATTCATCGCCTGTCGCTTTGTATCTGCCTTCCCTTGCAATCTCCCCCAAAATAAAATGAAATAAAATTGAGATTTTTTTAAGCGAGAGAGAGAAAAGAAAAAGAAAAAAATCTTGTCATGGAAGCTGTAGTGTGGCACAGGGAGTCACACAGTCAACCTTTTTGTCCATACATCTTTACTTAAAAGTGTTCTTTGCAAAGCATCATTGGTCTCTGGTTTCTGTTACACCATCAATACTGGGTCCTCACTGGGGCTCCTCTTGGATATCCTGTTGCCACCCTGTGTTGTGGAGATCCTGTAGCTTTGGGTCTACAGGACCAGCCCCTTCACATGCTCCAGAAGATCACACATGGGATGGGTGTTGGGATGGCGAACTCATAACCCTGTTCCTGGGACTGGGTAGTTGCAGGGTTGGTCAGTCTGTCAGTTCTCCCCCATCCTCATCACCAGGGTGAGCCCTCTGGCTTTGACCCAGCTAGCTCATCCTATGCAGCAGTGAGTAAAGGGCAGGGCTGGTTCTCCTGCCTTCACATCCTCAGGGTCGGTTCACCCACATCCACACCAGCAGGGCCAGCTCTACTGGGCTGCCCAGGTGAGGTGCAGGGCCTGCTCCCCCGAGTGCTGCAGCTGGTGGGCAGGGACAGCTCTCCTGCTCTCCTGACCTCAGGGCCAGCTCTGCCAACTGCCAGGCAAAGGGGAAAATCTCTCCCTTGCCCGTGCCACCATACGGCTGATGAGGGGTGGGGCCAGATCTCCACACTCACTCTTTTTTTTTTTTTGTGGAGTATATGTATTTTATTTGATATACACATATTCAGGAATATATTTAGTGGACCTCCACACGGAAGTTCACCTTGATTATACCAGTTTGTGGTCACTCCAGTCGTATACACTTCTTGTTCTTCCTGTTCTGCCTTGCCATCATTGATAGTCATTTTCATGATTTTCTATGAAATCATTATTTGAATGAAGTGATCTTATGTTTTCACTTTGGTTTCTATCTAAAGACCAAACTGAGAGGAATACAGAAGACACAAAACATCTTGGAACAGTCACTAACCAATTTCAGAAGAACACAGATTATGGATACTCTGGAACTTCCTTTACTTTCAATAATATCTACTTATTTTGAACTCACTCTTTTTTGAGAGAAGTTCCACAATTCAGACCAGGCTGGCCTCAAACTCACAGAGACCCACCTGTCTCTGCCTGAGTGCTGAGACTGAAGGTGTGCATTACCACACCCGGCTATTTTCATTTGTTTATTTTGTTTCCCCCATTTTCGTTTGTGTGTTTTTTTTCTTTTACAGGTTTATTTTAATTTTATTTTTTTAATACACTTGGGTGATTTGCCTGTGTGTGTGTGTGTGTGTGTGTGTGTGTGTGTGTGTGTGTGTGTGTTTACCTGAGGCCCAAACGAGGTCAGAAGAAGGCATTACATTCCTCGGGATTGGAGTTACAGATACTTCTGAGCTACCATGTGGGTGCTGGGAATCAAACGCAGGTCCTCTGGAAAAGCATCCAGTGCTTTTAACTACTGAGCTTTCTCTCCAGCCCCTCATCTTTCTTTTTCTTTTTAATTTTTGGTTTCCACTTTCTGGTTTAGGATAGGATCTCTCACTGAGGTTGGAGCTCATAAACTGACCAGGCAGGCAGTCCGGAGAGCTCCATAGATCCACTAACCTCACCTCCCCACTCTGGGATTGCGGGCACAGGCTACCATAGTCAGCTCTATATGTGGATGCTAACAATAAAAGATCTAACTCTTTCATCCCAAAGGTGCAAAGGGCGCCTGCTGACAGGAGGGAGGGGGACAGCTGGGAACTGAAGCTGCTCAGAAGTCTACAGCTTGGAGGAGGGAGAGGACTCCAGGGTAAAGGTGCTTGCTGAGCAAGCCTGGCGGCCTTTGTCTACCTCCAGAACTCACATAGAGGTGGAAGGGGAGAACCAGCTCACAACGCTGTCTTCTGACCCCCACATGCATATCATTCACACACGCAATTGAAACAATAATAATAGTTATTATTATTATTTTAAAAGTTCATACCTAACTAGGCCTGCTGCAAGGCTGTAATCTCAGCTATTCAGGGGATTGAAACAAAAATTTCAACATCAGGACTGCCTGGGTAACTTAATGAGACCTTGTCTTAAAAAAAGGGGGGAGGGGGGCTGGAGAGATGGCTCAGGAGTTAAAGACCCGGTTCAATTCCAGCATCCACATGGCAGCTCACAACTCTCTGTAATTCCAGTTCCAGGAGACTAAACACCTTTAAACAGACATACATGTAGTCAAAACACCAATGCATATATAATAAAAATAAATACATTTTAAAAAGGATATTCCATTAGTGTTTAAAAATAACCAGAGGTATAACTTAGGTCACTTACCTAGTATTCAGTATTCCTGAGGTCCTGGGTTCGGATTCCCTGCACCAGAAAGGAAAACAGATGTTTCTGGTGAGCAGAAACTCAGGACCAGGCTTCCTTTTCCCAGGACCTGCTATTCTTCAGCAAGCAGGGCTTTCTGCAGGACCACCCTGGCTGGAAAAAGATTACAGGACAAAAACATATTATGTGGGATCGAGGGCTGGACCTCTGGTCCAGGGCTCTGCACGTCACTCCAAACATTGAAAAGAACATTCTTTCACCCAGTGCACTTTAGTGAAGCTTATCTGAGCAGAGAAGAGCTCGGGATCAGGTGGATCCCACAAGCAGAACAAGTTCTGAGGACTCCAACCAACGGCCGGATCAGGCAGCATCTATAGAGAGCCAGAGCTAGGCACAACAATGCCAAAACACAATGAGTTCTTTTTTTTTTCTTTCATTTATTTGTAAAGGCATCAATAAAAATCTTGACACACTAAGAAAGTCACAGTTCTACAGTTGTGCTCAGTCACAGCTTTGGCAGACTGACTTGCACGCGCTCCATTTCCACCGCTGGGTTCCTCAAAGTGTGCTCCTATAAACACATCCACTGGCGAGTGAGGCACAGAGCCCAGACCGGGAAAACACTGGTGAAAACTCAGCCAAGAGTCCGCGAGATGGCAGAGAGACTTCTGTTCATACTGACCAGGGACACCAACACACCGTCTCTGTGGGAGAGAGCTGAACTGCTTGATTTGCATGTGAACACTTCCCTTCTTTTTTATTTTGTCTGAAACCCATGTAACAGCCAGTATGGTAGCCACTCATGTACCAAGAGATCAGCATACTTCCCAGGGCATCAATGTCATCCATATAGTCTGGAGATATGGGAGGGGGTGGAGGAATTATTGGTGTTCCTGAAGGGAATGGAGGCATCCAACACGGCAAGAAGGGAGGAGGGGATGGGGGCGGCGGTGGTGGGCCATTGAATCTTAAACCTGGCTTTCCTGGTCCCAAGCCTGACCCTGGCATTGGGGGTGATGGCAGGAGAAACGAAGTCCATGGCGCAGCTTTGGACTTGCTCTGTGGTTTACTTCTGAGAGATCTGGAGGAGTTTTCACTGTCATCTGTTGAAGCTGGGCTTTCATTCTCCTGAGTGCTCTGTCCTGTATTATTAGCTACTTCACAGGCTGGGGAAAGGAGATCAGACAGGCTTTGTTCCTCTCTGTTTCCATATCCAGTATAAACCACAACACAGGTTTCTCTCTTAAAATCAAGGGAAGAAATGGTAGCTGGGTAAATGCAGCCGTCTTCTGACCAAATGGCAGAACTTTTGTCACCAACTTTCCACTGTTTCAAGGGAGCTGTGGCATTCTTCTTTTGGTTTTTATTCTTCTTAGTGGGTTTTCTTCTAGCTGTGACTTTTGGTTTTTCTGAAGTTTCACAAATGTCGCCTTTCTTCGGTGCATGCTTAAAGGAAGCCACAGCTTTATCATAAACTTTTATCAATGCTGTATCATCCCAAATATCAGAATCATCACTCTGGCCGGTGCCACACCAGAAGAGCACCCACACAATGAGTTCTTTAGTGAACTGGCCAGTAGGTGTCTTATAACCAACAAAAGCCCACTATTGTGATAAAACCTAAGTTGGTTGGTTGATCCATTTGAACCAATACAGGAACCTTAGTAGCATAATTTAAATATGTGTCTGTCTATCATCTATCTATCTATCTATCTATCTATCTATCTATCTATCTATCTATGCTATCTATCTACCTATCATCTATCTATCTATCTATCTGTCTATCTATCTATCATCTTTCTTTCTATCTATCATCTATCTATCTGCCATCTGGATATATCTATATATGGTTGCTGGGAACTGAACTCAGGTTCTCTGGATGAGCACTTTAATCACTGAGCCATCTCTCTGGCCCTACATAATTTTGGCTTACTAGTTCCATTTCAGATAATGATTCCCTGAAGGAAGAATGGCCAGAATTTAGGAAATGGGCTCTACTCACCAGCGTCATCATCTCAGATATCTCTCTCTGCACCCCCCATCTGTTTCTTGTAGCATGGATAATAAAAACCCAGGAATAGAAATTGGGGTTCAACCTGAAGGTCAGAAAAGCAAAACAGCAGCCACTGGCTCTTACCTCTACCTCAGACGGAAGCGGGGCTTCTGCCTCCATGAGTCCTCAGAATGAGGCTGAGCTGAGAGCTGTCTCCTCCCACTTTATCTTCCTCTCTAGTGCTGGGATTAAAGGAAGGCTCCGTTACAACACTGCCACCCGGCTTGTATGGTGAGCTAGTGTGGCTCCTGGGATTAAAAGTGGGCGCCACCACTGCCTGACTGGCCAGTGTGGCTGTTTTACTCTCTGATCTTCAGGCAAGCTTTATTTATTAGAATACAAATGAAATCTCACTACAGTTTCTCCCCTTCCCCAGCTCAGGTTTGTTTTCTCTTCTGTGAGACAAGTCTCTCCACCTAGCCCAGGCTAACCTTGAATCCCAGCAATCCTCCTGCTCGCTAGGGTCTGGGATTACAAGCGTGTACCGGGACACCCAGCTCTCCCTGCCCATTAGGCGTTCTGTGCTGTGTGGGTTGGTTGAAGAAAGAAGGCCACTCCAAGATGACTTTGAGGCTCTCTGGCACAGGGAGAAAGAGTTGTGCAAAGTCTGTTTATGGAGTGTTGCACAAAAGTTGGTCTTGGGTAAAACAAGTTCCTTATACCAAGCCCCTTAAATAATCTATAGGTTCTCTGAAGGGAGACATCACACCCCTGTAACTTTAGTCTTTATCGTGTACCTGTTGGCAGTACCCAACCATTCAAGAAATCCAGGTGTGCTCTCCTGCGGCCCTGGGTTCGATTCCCAGCACCAATGTAAGTAAACAAATGGATGAATAGGTAATCTCTCTCTCTCTCTCTCTCTCTCTCTCTCTCTCTCTCTCTCTCTCTTTTTTTTTTTTTTTTTTTTTTTTTTTTTAGACAGGGTTTCTCTGTGGTTTTGGAGCCTGTCCTGGAACTAGCTCTTGTAGACCAGGCTGGTCTTGAACTCACAGAGATCCGCCTGCCTCTGCCTCCCGAGTGCTGGGATTAAAGGCATGCGCCACCACCGCCCGGCTGAATAGATAATCTCAATGGCTACAACTAAGTCAAGCATTTATTTTTAATTTGGAAGGAGGTTCGAGATAGCATTTTTCTGTGTAACTCTGGCTGTCCTGGAACTCACTCTGTACACTAGGCTGGCCTCGAATTCAGAGATCCGACTACCTCTGCCTCCCAAGTGCTGGGATTAAAAACCTGCACTACCACCACCCAGCTATTTTTAGTTTGTTTATTTATTTATTTGTGGATAAAACACTTGAGTGTAATTAAAGTCAAGGTTGAGAAGAACCATTTCCTCTAGATGCAAACGAGACACTCCCAAATTCAGTAGCAATCCACCCAGCTCATGTGTGTGGTGTTCTACTGGAGGTGAATATGGTCTGTTTCCCTGGCCTGGCTTTTGCCTTTGTCCCTCAAAGCCTGTTGGATCAGGTGGCGGCCTGGATAAGAGGCTAATCATCAATCTGACAAGATGGCCAATACATCTCAGCAGCAGGTTAACTTAATAGGAGGCAAGTGTTGAAAGAATCTAAGTGGGAGCTGCAGGAGCTGGAACTGGGTCAACGCAGCAGCGGGCGGCAAGCAGAACAGAACCTACATTGCTGGGCTCCTGAGCCAAGGAAAGATTGGAGGGACTGGAACAATATCCTGGACTGCGACTGGCCTGGCAAGGAGGGACACAGCCCTACAGAGCTACCTGTTACTTGCCGCTGGTCTTGCTACTGGGCAAAAGCAGCAAGCCCAGAGAGGCTGGCACTGGAGAGCCCAGCAAAAGGCCCATGTCTTCTGTACGCCTGCATAGAAGGCCTTTGAGCTGATTGGCTATGGGACCAATGGAAACAAAGCGTGCGTGTGTGGAGAAAAGGCAGGAAAGAAGGAGAGGAGAGAAGTTTGCCTGAAGGACAGAGTAAACCCTTCATGGCCCCATATTCTGCAACCACCAGAGGCCCGTGCACGGCAGAGTTCCAACCAGTCCTCGCTCTGACTGTCCCTCTCCCCCCAGGCTCCATGCCTGTCCTCTACTTCCCTGCCTATGTAATCCCACTTTGATTGCTAAGCAACGCCGTCCGTGGTTACCCTCTTCTAAAGTGCAGACCCGAAGCCCGGGCACTTCAGCAAGTCAGTGGAATCAGTTCATCCTTTATCCAATTTATTTGAGAAGCACCCCTGTAATAGGTACTTCACTAGGAAGCCGGGTGCCCTGGGAAATAAGACTTCATCAGGGTGACCGAGAAGATTCAGTTCAAACTTGAAGTACCGACTGGACACCTCTGGTCAGCAGAAAGGGAGCTGGAGCTGAAGGAGGATAACTTGTGGGAGACTTACTGCTCCCTGGATCAGCATCACCCCCCGGTTGCGCTTGGCTTCCCATGCTGTTCTCTGTCAAATTCTAACTCTGCAAGGAGTTACTGCTCCATTGTTCGCGTGTTCTGAACATTCTGACATTTCTGCATGTTTCAGTTAGGGACTTTCCGCCCGACCATTAGATCATGGTTAGGTTGCCTAGAAAGTTGTTTAGTTACCCATGTACACAAGAAGAACTTCCTCGTTTCCCTTACCCTAGATTTACCTGGATTATTCCCTTGAAAAATGAGACTTGATCAGAATCCCGGTTGTCTCCATCTCTTGTGTCTCTTGTCCCTTTCCATTCCCACTCCCTTTCTAGGGCGTCTAGGGTCGGGGCCATAACAGAAAAATGCACAACACTTCCTGGAGGAGCTTTCAGCCTTGTTAGGGGCACCCAAGTACACAAGAGACTCAGGCAGAGCAAGGAAGTGTCGCTGAGGCTCCCAGGGAAGGAGCTTCACTTTAGAAAGTTGGGTGCAGCTGTGTCAAAGGGCCTTTTCTGGTGTTCTCGTGGCTGAACCACACTGACTCTTTCATCCAGGAGCCCGGAAAGTGGGCTGTTACAACCCCACAGTTTTCTAAATATTAACATGGGTGTAACTTCCTGGTCGCCTTGCTTCCCACCCTCCAGAGTCCTTCCTAGCTGGTGTTAAAGGGAGTCATTCATAGGTGTCTGTAGTGTGCTCAGGGGCCCACCCACCACCCTCGCTTGTTCCTCCACTCCGGCCACTTGCCAAGTCCTGTGGTAGGCGGAGTGGTTTCATATTTACTAAGTGTCCCTGTGACAGATCCTGTCTGTCACAGTCAAGCTCACAAGGCAACCCTTGTGAACTCCACCAGCTCAGACGGTTAGAGGGAAGGGAAGACTGTGACCGTAAGTGGAGTCAGTGTGGCACTCTTCTACGTTCCCAGCACTCAGGGGAGAAGAGCCAGGAGGATCAGGAGATCAAAGTCTTATTTGGCTACGCAGCCAGTTTAAGTTCGAGGCCATTGTAGGCTACATGAGATACTGTTTCAAAGTAAGCAAGAAAGACGGCGGGGAGAAAAGAGTCAAAAGAGCTGGGCTTGCGGAATTAGAAAGGAGATCAAGAAGGGTAAAACAGGTGATGAAGATGGATGGGTGGATGGGTGGGTGGGAGAAAGGACACACGGGACACGGAGGAGGATGAGATGAGATTGTCAGGGAAGGGCCACAAGGAGGATTGAGAGGAGCTGAGATAAGAAGGGAAGGAGAATCTTTAAGACACATTTTGGGAAAAAAATGCCTCATGATATCTAATACCTCGGATGCTAGTTTAAAACTTTATGTGTATGCCTGTGGCCAGAAGAGGTCATCAGACCTCATTACAGATGGTTGTGAGCCACCATGTGGTTGCTGGGAATTGAACTCAGGACCTTTGGAAGAACAGGCAATGTTCTTAACCATTGAGCCATCTCTCCAGCTCTAGTTTAAAACTTTAAAAAGCTTAATACTTTTGAGACTTTATTTTATTTCTATTTCATGTGTTTGAGCATTTGCCTGAGCGTATGCCTGTAGCGAGCTGCATGGAATCACACGTGACGGAGATGTATAATCAACTCCTATGGCTAAAGTCTGACCTAGGCTATGATCACGCAATGATTGTCAGCTGCTTGCATATGCGTGGGCCTATGGGCAGTGCCCACCTAGCAATCCGGGATTGGCAGCCCATGCCTACTTAAGGGCTGGGAGAGGTTTGCCCAGGAAGAGAGGGGAAGAGAGAGAGAGAAAGTGAATAAAGTCCTGGAATAAACTGCAGTAAGAAGAGCTCCGGTGGTCGTGCCATCCTTGCTGGACGAGGGTGGACGCGACATATGCCTGTGTCCAAGGAGGCCAGAAAAAGGCACCGGATGCCCTGGGACTAGAGTTACAGTCAGCTGTGAGCGGCCTGTGTCTGTAAGACAGTTTCTTTGGTGTCTTCCATCTGCTCTGGCTCTAACAATCTCTCTGCCCCCCTTTTCTGCATAGCTCCCTGAGTCCTGAGGGGAGGGTTAGGTGAATCCCATTTAGACCAAGTGTCCCAAAGATGCTCAGTCTCTGAATATTGGTCAAGTGTGGGTCCCTGCATCACTGCCCATCTACTGTAGGAGGAAGTTTCCCTGATGAAGGCTGAGCAAGACTGATCTGAGTCCCAGCCTGGCGTGACCCCAGGGTCTCAGTTTCTGAACAGCAGCCCTCACTGAAGGAATGGGGGTCTTTGAGAAATGGTTTGCTGTTGATTTAGGTTAGCATTTGTCTTAGTTAGGGTTCCTATTGTTGTGATAAAACAGCATGACCAAAAACCAAGTTGGGGAGGAAAGGGTTTATTTGGCTTCCACTAACTAACACATTGCTGCTCATGGCTGAAGAGAGGCAGTACAGGAGCTCCAGCCGGGCAGGATCCTGGAGGCAGGAGCTGATGCAGAGGCCATGGAAGGGGCTGCTTACTGGCTTGTTTACCCCCGCTGGCTCAGTCTGCTTTCTTCCAGAACCCCGGATCAGCAGCCCAGGAATGGCATCACCCACCTGGACTGGGCCTTGCCCCATTGATCACTAATTGAGAAAATGCCTTACAGATAGGTCTCATGGGAGGCATTTCCTCAACTGAGGCGCCTTCCTCTCTGATGGCTCTAGCTTGTGTCAGGTTGACACATAAAACCAGCCAGCACAGAAAGCGAAGGCTGGACCAGAAAGTGAGTAGTGCCCAGAGAGCTGTCATTCTTTGAGGCAGATCTGGAAGACCCTGGAAAGCAGTAAGCAGGGGTTGCCACTGGTCAGACATGGCACAAGCGTCCAAGTAAGGCCTGTTGCCTGAATAAGGGGCTTTCCTGGTTCACTAATAGTCAGTAGACAAACAATTCCGTAAACTGCAATAGACCAACAATAAGCAAGGGTGAGGGAGTCCTTCATTACAATAAAATATCCACAGACAGAGGATGATGAAGGCGCACAGTCAAAGGCAGATGCTTCGGCTGGAGAGATGGCTCAGTGGTTAAGAGCACTGGTTGTTCTTCCAGAAGTCCTGAGTTCAATTCCCAGCGACCACATGGTGGTTCACAACCATCAATAATAAGATCTGGTGCCTTCTTCTGGCATGTGTATATATAATAAAACATGTGTATATATAATAAATTAATTAATTTTAAACTTCTGGCATGTATATACATAATAAATAAATTAATTAATTAATTAAAAAAAGAGTAGATGCTTAAACCAGGGAAAGTTTGGTAAGAAAGAGGGCAACTGTAGCTACTCTCTCCTTCCCAGCGTCCATGTCTTTAGTTTTAACCAGCTGCAGGTCAAAAATATTTCCTTAATTGTATCAGAACATTAAAAACACGGAGTTTTTCTAGCATCATTTCTGTAAATGATACATGGTAACAGCTGTTTGCATTAGGTAACAAATCTTAAAAGGATTTGAGGTACATGGAGCAGCCACTATGGGGTCACTGCTCTAGCACCAGGGTGGACTGGGCCAGGCTCCAGTTTCTCTAAAGCAGGACAGCCCTCAGGTAAATCCTTGGTAAAGCACCGAGAGAACACTGGGCTCCAGATGCTGCTGGGAGAATGTGCCCTCTACCGGAGGGATGAAGGAACACCATAGTTACAGGCCTGTGGTCGTGAAATCAGCAAGCTTGCCTCCCGGGTATGAGACCCTGAGTTTGCACCTCCGCACTTGAAAGAAAGAAAAAAGCAACCCAGAGCCAAGGCATGGCAGCCACACCTGTAATCACCAGCTACAGGGAGGCAGAGGCAGGAGAGTCAAAAGCCCAAGGCCGTCTCAATAAATACGTGAGTCAATGAGGGCCAGAAATGTAGCTCTGCGCGAGAGTGCTTGCCCAGCACGTGCGAGCCCTGGATTGGCGTCTGCGTGCACAGACTTTCTGGTGTGGAGCTGCACAGGAATCCAACAGAGAGCCCAGCTCTTGGCCCTGTGCCTACCTGGTGAACCCTATGCTATCTGTGCCGGCTCTGCTATGCGGATGGGGTGCAGTTCATGGTAGGTCCCAGATGAACCCAGGACCTCCGGAAGTGCAGTATGTGCTCTTACCCACCGAGCCAGTGCTCCTGTCTGTACTGGCACTTGCATGAGGTCCTGGGTTTGAACTTAACACAGAAAAAGAGGAGGGGGAGAAAACTCTGGAAACTCTTTTCTCTCTTCTTTCTGTTACCTGCAGCTCTGAATTGTTCGATTATCCCCCTGGGATCATAAGGTCCCTAAGTATATCATGGTGAGTGGAAACCATGAAGGCTGGAGGTCGCATTGGCGGTTTGTCCAGTCTCCTTTGTATGTGCATTAGCAGTAGAAATATGGAAACTAAAGTGTTAGTCACAATGCTTCTGTAAACTTGTTTCAGCTTACAACAACTAGAAAACCAGGCTGCTGAAAGTCTACCGTCTGTGCCAGCATTTGGATATTCTTTTTTTAATATTTATTTATTATGTATACAATATTCTGTCTGTATGCCATTACAGATGGTTGTGAGCCACCATGTGGTTGCTGGGAATTGAACTCAGGACCTTTGGAAGAGCAGACAATGCTCTTACCCTCTGAGCCATCTCTCCAGCCCCTGGATATTCTTAATTATGTGTGTGTGTGTTCATGCATGTGAACAGAAAGAATTGCAGGTAGATTTGAGCTGCCAGACATTGCTGCTGGGACCTGAACTCAGGTCCTCTGCGACGGCAGGGCATGCTCGTAACCACTGAGCTGACAATTCAGTTTGTAACATTTGGGTTTTTTGACATGAGTACATTTTTGTATTGAGAGCAAATGAATGTTGTGTTGGAAGCATTTTTGTAAGAAAGCAGAGTTCATCTATTCACTATGCTCTTCAGAGTTGTTCTCCGTGAAAGTACTTGGTTTGGAGTTTTGTTTTTTGTGTGTGCCTGTGTGTTTGTGTATGTATACATTATATATACATATATGCATGTATATATGTAGCATGATTAATAAAAACCTAGAGACAGATTTTGGGGTTCAACCTGAAGGTCAGAAAAGCAAAGCAGCCAGCCGCTGGCTCTTACCTCTACCTCAGTACAAAATGGCGATCCTGCCTTCAGGAGTCTCAGAAAAAAAACTGTGTGTGGGAGCTGTCTCCTTCTGTCTTATATTCCTCTCTAGGGCTGGGCTTAAAGGTGAGCACCAGTACCACCCAGTTTCTATGGCAACTAGTGTGGCTACTGGGATTAAAGGTGTATGCCACCACTACCTGGTCTGTAAGGCTGACCAGTGCCGCTGTTTTACTCTCTGATCTTCAGGTAAGCTTTATTTATTAAAAACGAAATCATATATCACTGCATATATGTATGTATGTATCTCTGTGTCTCTCTGTGTGCATGTGTATCTGTGTATGTCTCTGTGCGTGCATATGTGTCTGTATATTTTTGTGTGTACATGTGTATCTGTTTATGTCTTTGTGTGTGCATATGTGTCTCTGTGTGTATATCTTTGTGTGTGTCTGTGTGAGTGTGTATGTCTCTGTATGCATGTGTATCTGTATGTCTCAGTTTGTGCATGTGTTTGTGTGTGTCTGTGTGTGTGTGCATGCATGTGTGCACACACGCACACATACACATATCTGCAAAGGTTACAAGAAAAATCAGGAAGTGGGGGCTGGAGAGATGGCTCAGTGGTTAAGAGCATTGTCTGCTCTTCCAAAGGTCCTGAGTTCGATTCCCGGCAACCACATGGTGGCTCACAACCATCTGGAATGAGGTCTGGTGCCTCTTCTGGCCTGCAGGCATACACACAGACAAAATATTGTATACATAATAAATAAATAAATAAATATTTTTTAAAAAAGAAATATTTTTTAAAAAAAGAAAAGTCAGTTAATAGCTAAGCCTACATTTCCAGTCTCAGGAAATACTCATTTTTAATATTATCCATCGTTTTTAAAAAATATTTATTTATTTATTTATTTATTTTGTGTACAATATTCTGTGTGTATGTCAGCAGGCCAGAAGAGGGCACCAGACCTCATTACAGATGGTTGTGAGCCACCATGTGGTTGCTGGGACTTGAACTCAGGACCTTTGGAAGAGTAGGCAATGCTCTTAACCACTGAGCCATCTCTCAAGCCCTATTATCCATCTTTTGTGCTATTCTTTTGTTTGTTTATTATGTATACAATATTCTGTCTGTGTGTATGCCTGCAGACCAGAAGAGGGTGCCAGACCCCATTACAGATGGTTGTGAGCCACCATGTGGTTGGTTGCTGGGAATTGAACTCAGGACCTTTGGAAGATCAGGCTATGCTCTTAACCTCTGAGCCATCTCTCCAGCCCCCCTTTGTGCTATTCTTATAAGTTTATTATTAAAATGTAGGCACATTTCTTGTTATTTTTTGTTTGTTTATTTGTTTTTCGAGACAGGGTTTCCTGTGTAATAGCCCTAGATGTACTGAAACTAGCTCTTGTAGACCAGGCTGGCCTCGAACTCATGGTGACCTACTTGTCTCTGCCTCCTGAGTGCTGGCTGGGATTAAAGGTGTGAGCCACTACCACCCAGCGTTTGTTTTTAATTTTTATTTACTTATTTTGATCCTTCAGCTGAGACATGGAGAAAGATGACTTACTGTACACGCGTTACACTTGACCACAAGTGAGAACAGAACTAACCGGCGATGCCGGGGGTCCAGGGCGGAGGGCCAGTGGGACTGTTCTGGCTGTAAGGAAGTAATAAAAAAATCCATAGAAGATAACCAATGGAGAGATGGGAGCTAGGAAAAAAAATTCATGTGGTGGTCTCTGGGAGCAGATGGTGATGTCCCAGACCCACTGAGACTTATTCCCGACAGAAGCATACAGTCCAACGACTTACCCCCATGTCCCAGCCTGAAGCGCTTCTTACTGCTGCGCCCCCAGCCTCTGGGGTTCACAGGGTGCTATACGTGGACCTCTGCCCACCTTCATTCTTTCTCACCAGCCTTCGCCTTTGCTTCTCCATCCGCTTTGCTGTCACGGAGCAGGAGTTTCGAGGAAGACGGCAAAAGCCGGAAAAAAGCTGTTTTATTTCGTAAAGTGTATTTTGTATGCGTCTGGGTCTTTTGACTGCATATGTGTCTGTGTGCTGCACTGTAGCTGGCATCAAAAGAAGTCAGAAGAGGGTGTCAGATCCCTCGGCACTGGAACTAGAGACAGTTGTGAGCTGCCGTGTGGGTGCTGGAGATTTAACCTGGGTCCTCTGGAAGAGCAGCCCATGCTCTTAACTTCTGAGCCTTCTCTCAGCCCAAACTATTAAATTAAAAAAAAAATCAGTGAAATTTATAGACAGAAGTAATGGTGGCCGTGTGACTCCAGCGCTCTGGAGGCTGGAAAAGGAGACCCAAAAGCCCAGGGCAAACCTAGGCTAACCCTTCCTGCCCCCTCCCCCCAAAAAAAAAAAACATGGAAGGAAGGAAGAAGTAGAGCCAGTTGGTAGAGAACCTGTCACAGAGACCCACCATCTAAGACAGGAGTGGGACACCCCTGTGATCTCAGCACTTGGGGAGGTAAGGCAGAAGGGCCCATCTTTGGCTGCCTACCAAGTTCAAGGTCATCTGGAAGGCTGTGGGCTCCCTACAGGAATAAATACCTGCCCTGCTTTATAGCAGGAACTTGAACCTTCACCTAATTCGCTGCTCACAACGCCCTGGGGCTATTAAGGTCTCTCACAGGTAGTGGCCAGCAATACTTTAATCAAGTCACCAAATAGCTGTGTTTTAGTAAAGACCAGTACCTAATAATCTACGCTCCGAGAAGAACTCAGCATTGTTCCTGTGACAACCCCGCCCAGAATGCGCGTCCTGAGTCTCCGCACGAGGAAACACAAGTCCAAATTCAAAGACGTTCTGTGAACTACCGACCTATCATCTGAAAAATATCAGAGTCGGGAAACAGAAAGAGAGTCTCACACACTGTCTCAGAATAAAATAACATAAGCAGATCTGGCAACAGAATGCTGTGTGGTCTTGGATTTGGTCCTAGACTCAGGAGGAAAAAAAAAGGAAAGAGATTGCTGGAGTAATTAAGAAACTAGGCGAGGACAATGTGTTGTGTGCGGATTAACTGCACTGTGGCTGTGCGAAGAACATGCTGCCTAAAAGTTGAACTGGTCGTACATATCTAGTGTATGTACATTACAGGTGGTACATGCCTGCAATCCCAGCCTTGGCTTCCATTCGATCATAGCTCAGAAAACAAAAACAAACAGAATCTCTGTCTTTTCTCAGCCTTGGGAATGCACACTGAAGTATTTATGGGGGAGGACACTGTGTGTCTCCTAGCTCCTCAGTGACTGGAGAAGTGGTGGGGCCTATGGGAAGCATTTGGGTCATGGACACTTTTCTCCTGGATGGAGTTCCCGGGAGCATGTGTCAGCTGTCACGAGAGTACTTACATGTCCTGTCCCCCTTTTGTTCCTTTTCTTGTTGTTGTAATCTGCAATTCTGCTTTTCTCTGTGAATTCAAGGAACACAGGGCCCCACCCACTCTGTGCTATTAACAAAAGTAAACCGGTTCTTCATCACTGACTCACCAGCGGGCGGTCCGTGGTTCCTCTAGAAAATGTGTTCAGACAGCTAGTGAGCGTGGGTTAGGAATTACGTGAGGGCCAGGCAGAGGACTCAGAGGTCCTCTGCCCTTACTGCTCTTGCAGTAAGGACCTGCATTTGATTTCCAGACCTATGTTAGGCTGCTCACAACTAGGTAACTATAGTTCCAGGGGGGCCCAATGCCCTCTGTGTACTGTGGGCATCTGCACAGATGTGGTGTACATAAAACTCACACATAGCTATAAATAAATATAATAAATCTTGGGCTGGGTGAAGTGCACAGTGTGTGCCTTTAATTCAGGTACTCTAGAGGCAGAGGCAGGCAGATCTCTGGGTGAGTTTGAGGCCAGCCAGAACTACACAGTGAGACACATTTATGAATTCTTTGTATTGTTCCTGGCCAGTTTTCTTTTTTAAAAATGTATTTATTTAGTTAGTTACTTAGTTGTTTATTTAATGTGTGTTGGTATTTTGCCTGCATGTATCTCTATGTGATTGTCAGGTCCTCTGAAACTGGAATTACAGACAGTCGTGAGCGGCAATGTGCTGGGAACTGAATCCTGGACCTCTGAAAGAACAGCCACTGCTCTTAACGGCTGAGCCATCTCCCCAGCCCCACTTGCCATTTTCCTCTAGGACAGAAATTATATAAATTAAAAGCAGAAGCCAGGCAATACTCCGTAGACTTGAAGGTCCATGCTTCTTGCTGGGACTAGCATAAGGGTGAGTAGAACACTTTGGGGCCGTGGGAGGGGACAGGTAGACTCTCCCCGCGAAGCATGCCAAAGCCAAGAGGGGCAGAGATGGGAGGAGTGCTGGGGCTGGCTGGCTTCCAGTCTAGCTGGATACAACATGAGATCCGATGCAGGGAGAACTCCTGCAAGGAATAGGCGAGAGTTGACAGAGGAGGTCTTTCGATACCCTCTTCTGGCCTCTCCGTGTGTGTACAAGTGTGCACACCCATATACTACATGTATACTTATACTCACACAGGGACCTCAATCAAAAAAAAAAAAAAAAAAAGAAGAAGACCATTCGGGGCCTCAGTTTCTTTGCTTGTTTTAACTCGCGTGTCCCACACACTAAAGGACAAGTGGGACAAACTTCTCAAAACAGGACAGTGTCAGTTTGGGAACCCTCCAATGTTGGGGAATAGTGTTTTGAGGCTCGTTGCTTTTGTTTATGCTGCATTTGTTTAACTCTGTGAAGCTGTGTTACTTTGCTTGTCTAAAACACTCTAATAAAGAGCTGAACGGCCAATAACAAAGATAGGCAAAAGCGTAAAACATCACACAACCCTCCAAGGTGTACATGATCTTGTAAGAGCCTCCTAACCTCCGTCTCACAAACGGGGCCTGGGAAGGGTCTAGAATGACTGAGTTGCTGGGGAGGGCAACAGAGGTTTGCCCTCCACCTGGCCTGCCAGGAGTGTTTGTAGCTGCTGCAGGACATGGGACAACAAGGTGCCTGCCCTTGGAACTCCTGGCCAGGTTACTGCCAGCTGCCCTGAGAAGGCCTGGAAAACACCGGTGCCTGCCGAGAGCCCCTGAGTCATCTGGGTGTAGCCACTGTGGCGATCCATTGTTGCAACATAAAGAGCTAACAGAGTCCAGACAAATAGACTGGATTTTAGAACATGGATTTCCTCTTAACCTTTTAATACTTTTATTTTACGTGTATGGGTGTTTTGCCTGCATGTATGTACATCTGTGCACCGTGCCTGTGCGGTGCCCATAGAGGCCAGAAAGGGGCATCGGATTGCCTGGGACTGGAGCTCAGGATGGTAGCGAGCTCCCATGTGGTTGCAAATCAAACTCCGGTCCTCTGGAAGAGCAGCCTGTGCTCTAACCACGGAGCCTACTCTCCAGCCCTGAAACACTTTGTAAAGATGTGTCCTAATGAAACAGCTTGTTCTAACGGCTGGGTGGGTCAGCAGCATGCAGAGCGAGTGTAGCCCCCACGCCCACCCCCACCTTCGAGGGATCTGAGGGCTCACGCACACGCAGGGCATGAAACGTGATTTCTGAAGGTCCGTGATCAGGAAGTGACTGAGAATTTGCCTCCCTCTCAGTGAGTCTCCAAACCTCCTGTCTTTTCCACTTTAACAACTGTTGCTCTTAGCCTTCTACCTGGACAGAACTTTGCAGACAGAAGGTCCCGTCCATCTTCCTTCCCCCAGACAGGGAGTATTGGTTTAGAACTGAAATCTGTGTAGTCTGCTGCACTGTTGCTTCAGATGTCTGACAGGCAGGTGCGCTAGCTCCTGGTCACCACATACAAGCCTCCTGGCCTCAATTGTTTTCCTCACAGGTCCAAAGCATTTCCTTCAGGCAGGGACCTGAAGAGGGACACCTGGCCCTGATGTCATGACAATGCTGATCCTGAGGAGAAAAGGCTCCCCGAAGATCAGCTGGAAGACCTGAGACTAACACTCTGGTACAGTGGCCACACCCAGTTCCAGAGCGTGCCCCGCCTTGCCCCAGGGCGTTACATCTTAGCATTTAATTATTGAGAAGTTTGTTTGGAAGTATTGGGAAACAGGTACCTTCAGTCTTTACCTGTCTTGATTTTCCTTCTGCCTCCTGAGCTGAGCAGAGTGAGTTCATTTTGAAGGAAAGGGATGGAGAACCTGGGAAGGTGTTGACAGAAATCTTCTTCAAGGTGACAAGTTGATGTCCAGCTCCTGGAGTACGGAGCAAGATATGGAATGGCTGGGTTCACACTCTGCCAAATATGGATGTCTAGCCCCTGAATGTCTGTGTCCTAGGGTGTGTACATGTGACTATGTTAGAGCCTTCTGGCCCATGAAAATTTTACATAACTCAGGGTATATAACTATATAAAAATGGGTGTAGAGCCGGGCAGTGGTCCTGCACACCTTTAATCCCAGCACTCGGGAGGCAGAGGCAGGTAGATCTCTGTGCGTTTGAGGCCAACCTGGTCTACAAGAGCTAGTTCCAGGACAGGTTCCAATGCTACAGAGAAACCCTGTCTCAAAAATCCAAAATAATAATAAATGTGCAGAATGGCCATGTGTGTCACTCTGCTTGGATTATCTCTTCAGTAAACAGTTGTTTTGATTTGTTTTCCTGAGAAAGGGTCCCACTGTGTTGCTAAGGCTGGCCTTGAACTCACAAAGATCCAGCTTTCTCTGCCTTTGGAGTGCTGGGATTAAAGGTATGTGGCACCTCGCCTGTTCAGTTAGCAGTTTTTAAAGCAAACATGAGTANAGAGAGAACAACTTTCAAAAGTCAGTTCTTTTCTTCCAACATGTGGTTCCCAGGTTTTGCTTTTGCAAACCTGAATCAATTTAAAGACTAGACAGACGACAAGGTAGGCTGCTTTAAAGTATTCACCTGGGGAGTGGTGGCACATACCTTGATCCCAGCACTCTTGAGTTCAAGACCAGCCTGCCTGATCTGCAGAACGGGTTCCAGGATAGCCAGGTTATAGAGAGAAACCCTGTCTTGAAAAAGAAAATAAGTAAATAAATGAAATAGTTCCTTTTCGTAACTAAAATTCATTTTTACTTTCGCCACTGCCATGATTGGACCTAGGACCCCATACTTGCCGGGACAATCTGTACCCCCACCTGTAACAAAAAATTATAAAGAAATTAATTAAATGCAGAGTTTGACATCAATGGGTATGCCTGTATTTTTTCGAACGGTACAGTTCCCCCAAACAGATTTCCACATAAGTTGACTATGGAGGAAGTAAATACTAGCTACAGAGATGAACTCAGTGCTTGTGACCGCATGCATAAGGCATGTGCTTGCTCAGGCCAGATCGAATCCCAGCCTGGAGGGGAGGGCAAGGAATGTGTCCCACCTGAAGCTGAGGAGCTATTGAAAATTCTTAGCTGCTGGGAGAGATGGTTTTCTTTAAGAGTGTAGTCCCCTTGAGCTCGTGATGTGGCTGGTGGGCTAAGATGCTTTCCACCCAGTCCGGTAACTGGAGTCTGAGTCCCAGGAACCATGTTGCTGAAGTAGAGAATAAGGGTAGTTTAAAAAAAAGAGCATATCTCCTAGTAAGTGGACCGCACTCCAATGGAAGGCCTCACATCTAAAAATATATGAGCAGTGCAAATTTGGACTGGTGATTAAAAATATCAAGAGGAGGTGAAGTTGTGTGGGGAGGGGGAGGGTGGAGATGGGAGGTGAGGGGGTGAATATGGTCACAGCACATTCACTGTACAAAATTCTGAAAGATCGAACAGAAAAGAACTAATATGGTAAAGCTAAGAAAAAGCAGTTAGCTAAGAAAAAAATGTTAGCTGAAAATACAAATTGTTGACAGCGGTTTCTGTCCCACCTGGCCCGGCAGCCATTCAGTCCCAAAGAAACACACAGAGGCCTACATTAATTATAAACAGGTTGACCTATTAGCTCAGGCTTCTTATTAACTAATTCTTACATCTTAAATTAACCCATAATTCTTGTCCCAAACTCAGGCAGGAAGTAGAGGTGGGGCGACCAGGCAGGAAGTAGAGGTGGGGCGACCAGGCAGGAAGTAGAGGCAGAACGACAAGAACAGAATTCTGGGAAGAGGAGACTCAGTCTGCAGTCGTCACCCAGACACAGAGGAAGCAAGGTGAGAATGCCTTGCTGATAAAAGGTGCTAAGCCACGTGACTGACACAGAAAGAATTATGGGTTAATGTAGGATATAAGAGTTAATAAGAAGCCTGAGCTAATAGGCCAACTAGTTTTAATTAATGTAGGCCTCCATGTATTTCTTTGGGACTGAACGGCTGTGGGACTGGGCAGGACAGAAACTTCCATTAACAAAATGGCACCAACATGGACAACTGCATCCACATAAAACCTGAGAGACCTTGGGGAGTAATTCTAGACACAAAAGAACAGAGTTAAGCACAGCTTCTTGGTAGGAGCATTTTCTCGGGTGTGCTCTGTTTGCAAGAGGCAAGCATGTCTCATTTAAGAGAGGATTCATGACTCAGCTTTAGCTGCAAAACCCTTTCATATCTTTTAAGAGGACCCATCAGCAAACACTTATATAGTGTCTATGAACAGCAGACAGATGAGACTGGGAGGTTTTACATCAGCTGATGGATTTTTCCTTTATTCAGTTTTTGAGATAGGGTCTCACAATGTAGCCCTGGCTGTCCTGGAACTCACTCCATAGACCAGCCTGGCCTCAAACTCACAGAGATCTGCATGCCTCTTCCTCCTGAGTGCTGGAATTAAGTGTGCACCAGCTCACCTAGTCTCTATAATCTGGTCTTATTTATTTATGATTTTTTTGAGACAGGGTTTCTCTGTTTAGCCCTTATAACCTGGCTATTAAGCACTTCTTCTGACAGGCTGGGGATGTAGTTAGCTTCCCTTCCAGAAGATGCCAGTTTGGTTTCCAGGACTGACACTGGGTTTCTCCAGCTGCATGTCACTCTAATTCCAGGGGACTCAAAACTTTTCAGCCTCTAAAGGCATCTGCACACTCACAGTGCACATAAACTTGCACAGGTATACAAACATACACATAAAATTTTTTAAAAAGCCATTTCCAGCTAGGTGTGGTGACTCACACCTGCAATCACAGAACTTGGGAGTAGGAGACAAGAGGATTGCTATAGATTTAAGGCCAGCTGGGGATAAAGACAGTAAGAGACTGTCCCAAAAACAGAGCCCCTTTTGGGTGTTCATGTGTGTAGCATTTTTTTTTATGCCACACCACGATTATTAGACTATGCTTAGACGTCATTTCCTGAAATAAGCTGAAGAAGGCCTGCACTTGAGGGTGTGAGTCACCAGGAAGCGGCCTGCTGAGAAGGCAGGGGGCTGCTGGTGTGAGAGCTAGTTAAGTCTTGCTTAACACCTAATAGGGCTCAGGTCAGTCAGCTGAGCCAGCTGCGGAGGCCTGTGGGAGACACAGGGACTGATGTCCCCATCACTACGATAGCGATCAGTCTGGCCGGTGTTTATATCCTGGGATTCTGGGCGTTCAGGGACTGGAAGAGTAGGTTCAGAGAGCTTCTGTGACGTCCGAAGTTGGACAGAGGAGTGATCCAGTCTTCACAAGTGGGTGACATTCCGCGTTCCACAGTGAACAGGGGTGGGATGTTCCCACAGGGATGTGAACTGGTCTTTGCAGAGAAGGAAGACTAGAAGTGAAAGAGGACAGAGAGACGAGCCAGAGTAAGTCGCTGGAGGACACAGGGGCCTGAGGAGGAGAAGGGAGAAGGCCTGGCAGGCCCTAGGCACAGCACACACAGGGGAAGGAGCTTTGAAATAGGCACAGCGAGCACAACCCAGTGTACCCTCGGGGAGAACCGGAGCCGACACCTTCCCATAGGCTGTGAGAGACAGGGACGGTTTTCCAGTAAAACTGCACAGCCCCTGAAAGCTCTCGGAAGGAATTAAGGGAGTGGAGCAGAACAGGTGCCACTCACCTAGGCGCCTGGTTAAGAGTGACTGAGAAGTCCCCCTGCCTAGCTTCACAGCCCAACCTTGTCACTTACTGTGTGAACTTGGCCACGTTGTTTTCCTGTTTTAATGTCCCTGGATTTCTAGTTCTTTCCCGGTGAAGTTGGAATAATGACAGGGCTAACGGCTGAGGTAACGATGAAACTGCTCATGTAAGGTACTGGTAATTGAAGGTGAAAATAATAGCCTCAGAAATAGTGGCGGTGGCAAGCCAAACAGCAGTCACGCACTTGTTTCAGGAATGGGAGAGACGAGGAGGAGGTGGAGAGAGAATATCCTAGAAGCTTCAGGCCTAGAGGAATCTGAGGAGGAGATTACTGCAGTTACTCTCTGGGGCCTCGTCAACCCAGGCTTGTTCTTCCAAACCTGCTGCCAACTCTGGGAGTTCTGGTCCTCACCCCAGCGGGCCCAGGGGATCCCATCTGAGGCTGGGCCCTAACTGGCCATGAAATGGTTTTGTGTCTCAGTCAGCGTTCTACACTGGCTCTCACATGAGCCCACTTTTCCCAACTCTTTCCCGTGGTGGAAGTATCACCATTTCCCCAAGAACATACATGACTTAATCACATGAACTAATTTCTCCTTTCTCAACCTCACACCCCACATGGGTCCCATGCTGAGCCTCCTCCACCAACAGAATCTCCCAAGTCCACCCCTCCCTTCCCTTCCTCCAGTTTCTCTAAGCCCTCAGCCTCCTCTGTACCCTGTCCATCCCATTCCAACAGAATCTCCCTACCAGCAAGAGTTCTCACAGTTTCTTGACTATGACCCACAGAAAGAAATAGACTAGAAAGCCAGGCAGTGGTGGCACAAGCCTTTAATCCCAGTGCTTGGAAGGCAGTCACAGACAGATCTCTGGGTTCGAGGCCAGCCTGGTCTACAGATCAAGTTCTAGGACAGCCAGGGCTACATAGAAAAAAATAAAACTGAAAAGAAATAGACTATATCTTACTTTACAACCCACCACACACACACACACACTTATGTACAGATAAACGGCACTCTAATAGTTAGAAATCTGTGGCTGTCCTGTCCTTGTTGGGTTTTTGTGAACTTGACACAAGCTGGAGTTATCACGGAAGAGCAACCTTCATTGAGAAAATGCTTCCATCTCAATTGCCTGTAGACAAATCTGTAGATCATTTCTTGGTTAGTGATTGATGTGGAAGGGCCCAGCCCACTGTGGGTGGTGTCACCCCTAAACTGGTAGTCCTGGGGTGTATATGAAAGCAAGCTGAGCAAGCCATAGAGAGCCATGGAGAGCAAGCCAACAAGCAGCCCTCCTCCGTGGCCTCTGCCTGCCTCAGCTCCTGCCTCCAGGCTCCTGCTCTGATTTCCTGCCATGTCTTCCCTTGATGTACTGTAACCTGGGATATGTAAGCCAAATAAACTCTTTCCTCCCCAACGTGCTGTGATGATCTTTCTCAAAGCCATAGAGACATTACTAAGACAGTTATCTACTCAGTTAGCTTTGCAACCTAAACGGGTCAGAGGCCGCGACCTGCAAACACCACCCCTCAACAGGTCTGAGTGTTTCACAGTGAAGGCCTGCAGCCTACCCGGCTGGAGATTAGCTCAAGTCATTTCACCCAGCATCACAGGGTAACCCCGTTTCTTTTCCCTGCCACCAGCTACGCCTGTTAGCCTCTTTGAACTCTAGCCTGAAAGGCAGTGTAGACTCTGAAACTTTCCCTGAGGGACCCGTGAGACGGCTCTGTGGGTAGGAGCTACACAAGCCTGACAACCTGAGTCTGACACCCAGAATCCATGACAGAGAGTGAGAACCAGCTACAGCAAGTTATTCTCCACCCTCCACATTCCCACCATGGCGCACATGCTACACGCCCACATATACACATGCTATAATAATGACATCCTTGTTGTGGCACACATGCTCTCACACGTATACACATGCTACAATAATGACATCCTCATGGTGGTGCACATGCTCCCACACACACAAATACACATGCTATAATAATGACATCCTCATGGTGGTACACGTGCTCCCACACTCACACATATACACATGCTACAATAATGACATCCTCATGGTGGTGCACATGCTCCCACACACACATATACACATGCTATAATAATGACATCCTCGTTGTGGCGCACATGCTCTCACATTCATACATATATACATGCTATAATAATATTTTTTATTTGTTTTCAAGACAGGGTTTCTCTGTATAACAAGTCCTGGCTGTCCTGGAACTCTGCAGATCAGGCTGGCCTCGAGCTCTCAGAGATCCTCCTGCCTCTGCCTCCCAAGTGCTAGGATTAAAGGTGTGCACCACTACTGCCCTGTTAAAATTTTTAAAAAATTAAATTTAAAAAAAGAAATAAAATTCTTCCCTGAGAACTAGGGACAGACCAAATGGTCCGTTTATTTTTCTTCACCTATAAGGGTTTTATGATCTGGAATTGCAGCTCCCTAATGCCCAATATCCAATCATCTCTCTACGCTTTGTACCTTCATGCCTGTGTCTTTTTTTTTTTTTTTAAGATTTATTTATTTATTATGTATACAGTGTTCTGTCTGTATGTATGCTTGCTAGCCAGAAGAGGGCACCAGATGTCATTACAGATGGATGTGAGCCACCATGTGGTTGCTGGGAATTGAACTCAGGACCTCTGGAAGAGCAGCCAGTGCTCTTAACCTCTGAGCCATCTCTCCAACCCCATCATGCTCGTGTCTTTATCCCTCTTCCTTCATCCTGTTTTCCTATGTGAAAATGCTCTCAAGGTCCGTGGACACTAGCGAGGAAAATGAACACAGTTGAAAGGCAGAGAGTAAAGGTGAGCTGGTGTAGACCACAGCCAAGCCGGCCTCCTCAGGCCGAGATTTCACACTAACGCAGAGGCCACAGGGAACACATGGTTTCTGAGCAGGTATGACCATTGAAAGTGAGGTCATGGCGGGTGATGATCAGGAGGACGTGCCTCATGGACTACATGGCCAGATTGAGGGGGGAGCTACAAAGGCCCCTGGCTCCTGCAGCCCTGTCTCACTGTCACCCTCTGGGGACATTCACGGGACACAGTCAAGAGTGGAAGACCAGTCCATGGGGGGGACGACTAAAAGCAAAGCTTGCCGACCGTGGTGGCGCGCTCCTTTAAACCCAGCACTCTGGAGACAGGGGCAGGCAGATCTCTGTGAGTTTGAGGGCAGCCTGGTCTACAGAGTGAGTTTTAGAACAGTCAGGGTTACACAACACATTGAAACCCTGTCTTAGAAAAAAAAGCAAAGTTTAGCAGCTTAACCACAATGAACAGGGTTTTCATTCTCTCTGGAAGTGGGAGTCTGAGCTATGGCCTCTTCCCCGTCGCTGGGTGATGGGCCTGATTCCTGCCCACGAGGTCACTGGCAGCCAAAACCATGGAGGGATAGTAAGGAACACAGAGTTGCAGTCATCTAGGAATTACTGACGGGTAGCGATGACAACCTGCCAGAAAAGGCAGATATGCAAATGAGACTCAACGAAAGGAATACAAATTTACATTATTACCGCAAGAATGAAAAGATATTTTCCTATCAACTTCACTGAAAATTACATTTATTTATCATGGGGTGGGCTGCGTGTGTGGCACAGCGAAGCTGTTGATGTCAGAGGACGACTATCAGCAGTTGGGTCTCTGCTCACACCGCCTGGGTCCTGGGGACCAAGCTCAGGTTGGTAGACTTGGTGGCAAGCGCCTTGACCTGCTGAGCCACCTCACTGGCCCCCACCAGCCTCATCTTAATTATAAAGACGCACTGACTCGGATAGAATTGCTACCATTGTGGGTTGGTGGTGTAGTGGTTCGTTTGGCAAACAGCTGTGTAATTTTGCTTTCCCACAGATGGGTAGCTAAGGGAAAACAATTTAAACTGTTTTTAAGCCATAGGGAGTGAAACACCAATGGAAGGAGCTCTTTTTCCCTCTCAGAGCTGGCGTCCGTGAATGCCTCCATCCGGATTCTCCCTATCTCTAGCATCATTTTCTCGTTTCTCTCTAGGTGGCTTAGGGGTACAGCCTCCATCTCCCACCATCCTCTATCCATTCTGGGAGATGACGTCACCTTGAAGACTTCAGCAACATTCTTCCTTTGCTCCACCTGGAGTCTCCCCTGATCTGAGACCCTCATCTTCTCTTCAACTTTTCTTGGGCATGCCGTTGAGTTTCAGATCTGTGGAAACAAAAATCAAAATGATGGTTTTCCTTTCCATTCTTCTCCTTCCTACTGCAGTCAACTGCAGCGGGGACCCGAGCTGGAAGCCCCCATGATATATCTGTGACTACGCTGTCCCCTCTCACACAGGCATTCTTTCTGCCACAGTCTGTTAGAGAGAGTCGACCTTGAGCTAAGTGTCCCAGTGAGGGATGGTGACTAGGTTTCGTCTACTGTGTCGCTTCTGCCTGAGTGATGGGTTAAGGATTCGGAGGCAGCCTTCAGTCTCACAAGCCAGCAGTATTGTGACTGGCTGTGCTCCCACAGCAGAATGCATTCTGGGTTTCCGTTAGCCCAGCACCTTGTCTGGGGAGCAAATGGAGCTTTGTCCTTCCTGGTGTGGGTTACCATTGCCCTGGACACTCTCTCAGGTAATAAGCATGTCCCACTTGTGAGCCCCCATCACTGCAGAAATCGATGCAACCCTGCATATACAGGTATACCGAATAGGACTAGAATCAAACGTTTATTGATCGTAAATCATAAAGAAATGTATTTTAAACAATCCTTTGGTGTATGTAGCAACTTATCATTTATTTAAAAGGAAAGAATTATTTTTTAAAATATTTATTTATTATGTATTCAATATTCTGTCTGTGTGTATGCCTGCAGGCCAGAAGAGGGCACCAGACCCCATTACAGATGGTTGTGAGCCACCATATGGTTGCTGGGGATTGAACTCAGGACATTTGGAAGAGGAGGCAATGCTCTGAACCTCTGAGCCATCTCTCCANTCAATATTCTGTCTGTGTGTATGCCTGCAGGCCAGAAGAGGGCACCAGACCCCATTACAGATGGTTGTGAGCCACCATGTGGTTGCTGGGAATTGATCTCAGGACCTTTTGGAAGAGCAGGCAGTGCTCTTAAACGCTGAGCCATCTCTCCAGCCCAAGAATTTTTTTTTAAATGATACAATATAGTGTTCTTGTCTGTACGAATGACTGCAGGCCAGAAGAGGGTGCCAGATCTCAGTACAGATGGTGTGAACCATCGTGTGGATGCTGGGAATTGATCTCAGGACCATTGGAAGAGCAGCCAGTGCTCTTAACCATTGAGCTATCTCTCCAGTCCCAGGGAAAGATCTTTTTTTGTATTATTACAACACTCTTGGCCTATTAGCTCAAGCGTCTTATTGGCTAGCTCTTATATCTCAAATTAGCCTATTTCTATTAATCTGTATCACCAGGTGGTTTTGGCATACCGGTAAGGTGGTAAGCTTTTGTCCAGTGTCTGTCTCCTGTGGCGACTACATGGCTTCTCTTGACTCCACCTACTCTTTCTTCTCTCTGCTTGGAATTCCCGCCTTGCCCTTTTCTGCACTGCAATAGGCCCGAAGCAGTTTCTTTATTAACCAATGCTATTCATAGCATACCGAAGGGAATCCCACTCCAAGGGAAGGCTAAGTGGCAGGCTTTGGAGTAAGAACCTGCTTCCAGCACCTGCCTGACCAGTATAAACCATGGCTCTTTGTCCCTGTGAAGATGAGTTAACCGTTCCTCCTCGGGTGGTTGCAGTAGGCAAGCGATTCTAGCAGGGAGGAAGCTGCTCCTGTAAGCATCGCTGCCGTTAGGACCCTCCACCCAGCTTCACTGTGGGTATCCAGTCACTGAGATGTTCCCACCTGCTGATGGTGTTGATGGGCGGCCTGTGGATGGCGAACCCTTCCAGGTTTGAACAACCTTTTCTTTCATAGGGGTCGTCTAAGACCATCTGACTATCAGACATTTACATTACTGTTTATAACAGTAGCAAAATTACAGTTAGGAAGTAGCAACAACAATAATTTTATGGGTGGGGACACCACACCATGAAGAACTGTGTTAAGTGGGTCACAGCACTGAGGAAGGCTGATAACCACTGTTCTCAAGCAAACCCTTCATGAGGGACACTCACACTTCTGACCTACCCGCACCATAGTGTGATTCTGTGGCTCACGGTACAGACCCAATGCCTCCCTGCCTGGTTGCCATAGTGTGATTCCGTGGCTCATGGTATAGGCACAGTGCTTCCCTGCCTGGTTTCAACCCCTGAGTCAGCTGCTTACCACCTGTGTGACCCTGGCCAGTTTATTTAATTCCCTGTGCTCAGTTTCCTCATCAAGCATATGAAAATATTTATTACTCACCGATAGTTATTGTGAGGATTACACAAGTTGAAAGATGGAAAATGCTAGCTTAGTTCCTGCCATGTAATAAACCCTAGGGCAAGGTTCATCCGCATTGCTACCACGCCTGGAACCCTTCTCAGCTGTGCCCTTCCTTACTCCACTCCCAGGGAGAGTAAATTGTCTCTTGCTCTGCCCACTGCAGCGTGTGTCCTGTTCTCCCCCTCCAGCAGTACCCGGTCACACCGCAGTTAGTATCTGTGTGGCCCTCAGGCCCAAGGTTTGGTGCTCCTTAGGGGCAGGGACGATGGTTTTCCTGCTTATGTGTTATCTGCTTCTCCTGAATGTCTGGAAGACAGCAGCCCTGATTATGAATAATGATGAGGTAATGAATGAACGAATTGGCGGCAGGGGCAGGCCGATCACTGAGTAAGAGCTGAGTAATAACAGTGGCCAGAGTTGGAGGCGTTTATCTCCCTTGCGGCTTTCTCTTTGCCTCCTGGAATACCGCGTCAATAGCTTCGAAGCTCTTTCCTGACCTTGTACACACAGCACCAGGGATCACTTTGCTGGCTCTGACATTTCATTTGTGTCCAGGATGGTCTTTGTGAACTTCGGGGCTGTAATTCTCATTGCCATAAACTTAGATTGCGCTTTTCATGGGCTTGATTTCCGCCACCACTCCAGTTCCATGCTGGGTAAAGACCAAACAGGCGTTTCTTCTCTACTCTGGGCCTCTCAGCACCAATCCCACCCCCTGCTTTATTTTTGAGACAAGTTCTCACTATGTAACCTTGGCTGGCCTAGAACTCCCAGAGATGCACATGCCTCTGCCTCTCAAGTACTGGGATTGAAGGCATGTGTTACTATACCCAGTTTGACATTCGTTCTTGTTGAGATCATGGGCATGCAGCTCTGAGGTCTTCATGATTGTGAACATCATTGCTGCAAGTGGTGACAAGGTGTTTGGAGAGCTTTGAGTTCCAGTTAGCTTAGAGGAATTGGCCTCTTCTGAAATCTCCTTCCACAGTCTGCTTTCCAGTGCACGCTTGTTACTAGACTGCCAGAGTTCATAGAAAATGGCCAGGCTAAGCTATGCTTTTTGGATTTCCTGAGACATTTGCAACCTGGATTCCTATCCTTGTGCATTCACAGCCTATGACAGGCCCTTCAAAAGTACAGAGAGGGCTGGAGAGGCACTGCTGCTCTTTCAAAGAACCCACGTTAGTTCCCAGCACCAATGTGACAGCTCTGTTACTCAAGTTTCAGGGGATCCAGTGCCCTCTTCAGACCCCTATGGGCCTCAGGCATACAGATGGTGCAGAAATGTAAGTAGCATGAATAATAAACACCTGGAGTCAGATATTGGGGTTCAACCTGAAGACCAGAGAAGCAAGACAGCCAACCACTAGAGCGACCTTTCACCTCTACAAAAATCTTCAGACCGAAAGGGCGATCCTACAATGCTCTCCGCCAACCTCAGACTCCACACTCCATTGAGTTCCTGTCTCTTCCCCTTTATATTCCTCTCTCTGCCCAGCCATATGGTTCCTGTCTCCGCCTCCCTAGTGCTGGGATTAAAGGCGTGTGATCCCAAGTGCTTGGATCATCTTTGTATGAGCTCTGTTTCTCTTTTAGACAGATTCAATCTTGTGTAGCCCAGGGTAGCCTTGAACTCACAAAGACCCATCTGCCTCTGTCTCTCGCATCCTGAGATTAAAGGTGTGTGCCACCACTGCCTGGCCTGTAGGGCTGACTAGTGTGGCTGCTTTGCCCTCTGATCTTCAGGCAAGGTTTATTTATTAAAACACAAATAATATACTACTATAGATACAAATGCAGACATTCACATATACATATAAGATATAAATAAATAATTTTTTTTCTAAATGCAGAGATGGCTAAGGTGGCTCAGTGGGTAAGAGCACTTGCTGAGCAATGCTCCTCTGATCTTAGTGTCCACATAAAACACCAGGTGTGGCCATAGCACCGGTAGCTCCAGTTCTTCTGAAGGGCGAAGGTGACAGAGTCACTGGGGCTTGCTGGTCACCAGATCGTTCCGGGTTTAGGGACAGATTCTGTCTCAAAGGCATACGGTGGAGAGTGACAGAGTAGGTAGGATGCATGGCGTCTTCCCCTAGCCTTCTAAGTGCACACACAGGTGCACAGTCCCCGCCCATGCAACAAACACCATCCCTACAGCAAAACAACAGAAAACACAGGAAACAAGACAGATGTCCAGAAAGCTAGCCGTGGTGGCGCATGCCTGTAGTCCCAGTATTAGGAGGTAGAGTAAGAAGAATCAAGTCATTCTTGAATATACATTGTTCACAGCCAGCTCCAGCTATGTGAGACCCTGTCTCAAACAAATAAATAAAAGTACAGAGGGCAAAATTCTCCATGTTCCCTGATTCTCTGCATAAATCGGTTCTCCCCGACTCACTGCAAAGATTTTGATGGCTGCTGGCCAGAAAAAGACTTGAGAATAATAGGTTGCCGACGTGGAGGTCCATAGCAAGTCTGTCCTGCTCCCTACACCCTGCCCTGCCCAGCCCCGCCCAGCCCTGCCACAGCCCCAGTTCTGTTTACAGTATGAGCACTTTCGGGCCAGAGAAATGATTCTTATCAGTAGGTCACATTACCCACCCACCAGCTGCTCCCCTTCTCTGCTTGCTTGTGCCCAGAGAAGGTGTTGCTTTGTCTCTTGAGACAGTTTGGTCTGGAGCTCACTATTAATACAGGCTACCGTCACACTCATATCAACGATCTACTGCAGTCTCCAAAATGATGGGATCGGAGTCCTTGTTTTCAATTGTCTGTTTTCAGTTTGGGAAACTTGTTAAGCAAGCCTATGTGCTCCTGGGGGAAGGGAAGAGCGTGGTTTGGGAGAAGGGACAGAATGTGCTGAAGGGCAGGCAGGAAGCCCGACGACTTCTGGAGACCGCAACAAGGTGGCGGGGAGAACCAATGAAGGAGGGTGAGGGGAGGAAGTGGACGGTTTGTGCAAACTCAAGCCCCAGAGCAGCGCCGACCTGGAAGGTGCACCCCAACAGCTAGCACCCAGAAAAGACTTTCCTACAGGAAGCTGTGTGGCTGGTTTGGGCTTTATAGGAAAATCCTGGAACATGAGTCACGTAGTCATGGTAACAGGCATGGAAACCAGTGCTTTCTGGCTCCTGCCTGATCTAGCACACAGTGTGTAGGTTAGTCTATGCTCTGCCCCAATGAGAAGGTCTTTGTAGCTGGTGAGAGAACCAGCCTTAGCCAGTCCAAGCTTTAGAAAGGGCCCCAGGTGGGGTAGTCAAAAGTGGGCCGCACAATCCAAATACAGATGTGAGACTGGGTATTTGAATATTTTAGGGCTCCATTTGGGTGTCATTCCTTCCTCCATCAAAGCTTTCCTCCTCTTCCTCCCCTTTCTCCCCCCTCTCCCTCTCTCTCCCTTTTTTTTCCCTCTCCTTCCTCTTTCTCCTTCCTTTTCTTCAATGGGATCTCATTAGGAAGCCCAGGCTTAGGTGAAACTCCCAATACTCCTGCTTCAGTTTCCCAAGGTCATTCAGGCTTCCTTGCTTTTTATTTTAATTTTTGAATTACAATTTTTTAAGTTACAGTAAGAAGGAACAGGTTTACTTTTTTACAAACCACTTATTTATTTATTATTATATACGTGACTGATTATATGGTATATGTGTGAGTCTGTGTCCATGTGTCATGGCTGTGTATGGTGGTCAGAGGGTCATGGTTGGACATGGTTCTCTCCTCCCACTATGTGAAACCCTGGGATCCAACGCAGGTTTTCAGGCTTGGTGGGAACACCCTTCACCATCCAGCCCCAGAGTAAAAGATTTCATTATGTCTTTATCACATGTGCGGTTCATTATACTTGGCTCAAGTCACCTCTTCCCTCTTGCCATGTGCCATGCTCCATCGAGCCTCTTCATCTCGGACAGACCATCTCTCCATCCTGCTCATCTGGAGGCAGAGAAGTTTCCCAGGCTAACACTGCACAGCTGCACAGTCTTGCTGATGTCTGCCAGGGCCCAGGTGGAAAACCACACACTGAGCCTGTGCAAGCAGTCTGTTGCAGATTCTACCAACTCCAGTGTGCCAAGAAGCTCCAACACGGGGCCAGGGCAACCCCTTCAAACATGGCAGGAAGGTCATCCAGACAGAGACAGAAGTCATAAATGCATGTCTTCTGTGTTGTCCTTCCTGTTCAGCATGGTGTTCTCTTTTTTTTTCTTTTCTTTCTTTCTTTCTTTCTTTCTTTCTTTCTTTCTTTCTTTCTTTCTTTTTTTTTTTTTTTTTTTTTTTTTTTTTTTTTTTTTTTTTTTTTTTTTTTTTTTTTTTTTTTTTTTTTTT
>NW_026068016.1:2492031-2492712 GCF_014885135.2 Alexandromys fortis
TTTTTTTGGTTTTTTGAGACAGGGTTTCTCTGTGGCTTTGGATCCTGTCCTGGAACTAGCTCTGTAGACCAGGCTGGCCTCAAACTCACAGAGATCCACCTGCCTCTGCTGGGATTAAAGGCGTGCACCACCACCGCCCGGCCAGCATAGTGTTCTCATTGGGCGCCTTCTCCAGTCTTTCCAGGAGTCCTCAGGGTTCATGTCTTGGCTCAGCCAGCTTCTTCTAAACTGCCAGTGGCCATTTAGTAAACAGGACAATTACCTCATCCATCCTCCTCCAATCCTCCTCCAGTCCTCCTCCATCCTCCTCCAGTCCTTATCCATCCTCCTCCATCCTCCTCCAGTCCTGATCCATCCTCCTCCATCCTCCTTTGTCCTCCTCCAGTTCTCCTCCATGCTCCATCTTCCTCCATCCTCCTCCATCCTCCTCCATCCTCCTCCAGTCCTACATCCTCCTCCAGTCTTCCTTCATCCTCCTCCATCCTCCTCCAATTTTCTCGTCTTCCTTCAATTTCTTCCAGTTCTCCTCCATCCTCCTCCATCTTCCTCCAATCCTCCTCCAGTCCTCCTTCATCCTCTTCCATCCTCCTCCAGTCCTCCTCCAGTCCTCCTCCAGTCCTCCTTCATCCTCCTCCAGTCCTCTTTCATCCTCCTCCAGTCCTCCTTCATCCTCCTCCATCC
>NW_026068016.1:2499401-2501508 GCF_014885135.2 Alexandromys fortis
TCCTCCTCCAGTCCTCCTCCATCCTCCTCCATCTTCCTCCAGTCCTCCTCCGGTCCTCCTTCATCCTCCTCCAGTCCTCCTCCAGTCCTCCTCCATCCTCCTGCATCCTCCTCCATCCTCCTTTGTCCTCCTCCATCCTTCTCCAATCCTCCTCCAGTCCTCCTTCATCCTCCTCCAGTTCTCCTTCATTCTCCTCCATCCTCCTTTGTCCTCCTCCATCCTTCTCCAGTCCTCCTCCATCCTCCTCCATCTTCCTCCAGTCCTCCTCCGGTCCTCCTTCATCCTCCTCCAGTCCTCCTCCAGTCCTCCTCCATCCTCCTGCATCCTCCTCCATCCTCCTCCATCCTTCTCCAGTCCTTCTCTATCCTCCTCCAGTCCTCCTCCATCCTCCTTCATCCTCTTCCATCCTCCTCTGGTCCTACTACATCTTCTTCTGGTCCTCTTCCATCCTCCTCTGGTCCTCCTCCAGTCCTACTTTATAGGCTGAACTGTGTCCTTCCCATATTCATGCTGAAAACCTAACCCTCAGTATCTTTGGATGTGACTTTCTTTGGAAATGGGAATCTTTAAGGATCTGAGAAAGTAGAAGTGGGGTCTCTAGGGTGACCCTCATCCAGTTGTATGACTGGTGTCCTTATATAAAGAGAAGACTCTGGGACATGGAGATGTTCAGAGGGAGGATCACATGAAGACATTCATTTCTAAGAAAGAGCAGTCATTTCTAAGGCAAGGAGAGAGGCCTGAGAAGAAACTAACTTTCACGTGTATGAAACACAAAGAATAAATAAAGTTATTCCACCACAAAAGAAAGCCAAGCATGGTGGTGCATGCCTTTAATCCCAGCACTTGAGACACAGAGGCCGGTGGATCTCTATGAGTTTAAGGCCAGCTTGGTCTACATAGGGAATTCCAGGCCGGCCAGGGATACACAGTGAGAACCTGGCTCAAAAAGGAGAAAGAGGAGGAAACTAACTTGCTGTCCTTGAACTTCTGGCCCCTATATTTGTGAGTAAGTGAATACCCGCCATGGAGCCCCCAGTACTTCAACCCAGCACACCAGCAAGCTCTCCTTTCAGTCCGTTGCCTTATTTCCTGCCTCTTCTCTGTCAGGGGCAGCCCCACAGCGGCAGCAGGAGCTGATGGGCATGCTGAGGCCCCAAGCTCTCGGGAGCGGCTCTGGCAGGAGGGTGGGGTTTGTAATAGCTGGTGCTAAAGGCCAGCTTGGGTTAGGCTGGTGGCAGAAGAGGGACAGAGGGAGCTAGAGCTGAGGCAGGCAGGGAGAGGAGCTTTTCACTTGACAGAGATACATACCTCTGATTCCCTTGATGTCTCTATCCTGACTGGCTAGGACCGCCCGTGCATTCTTGAGAGGGCTTGGGCAGGGAGCCTGTGTAAACCAGCAATGGGTACATTGCTGCCCCTGACCCCATTTATGTGTTGGCCAGGTTTGGATGAACTTGTGTATTGAGTGAGTTGGAAGGAGTGGACTTGCAAAATGGCTGAGGCAGATATTAGGTGCCCACTAAGCGCACCGGAAATGAAGGACCAACTGCAGCCAGCTGAGATGTTAGTCACAGACAGCCACGGTCTTTTGGCTCCACAACTGGAAAGTGTTCTGTCCCCATGGAGTTTCACGTTCCCAGCTCAGAAGCCAACTGTGGGCATCATATATGACAAACGTCCTCAGGTCAGCCCCTGTCTCACTTGTCACCCGGATGTAGCTACAGGATCCGGACACAGGCAGAGCTGGCAAACTTGCCGTGGGCCAAATGTAACAAGTGGGAAGATCGTTTTCTTCTCTTTCCTGGTTGCTCCAACAGTCAGCTCTATGATAGTTTTATGGGGCATCTTTCCTTATTTGGTACAGCGTAGCTGGTTTCTGGGAAATTTCTCTTTCTGGCTTTAGTTCATATTTCTTCATGCTTTAATTTTTATTACATTTGGTTATTTGTGCAGGGGAGGAATGGAGGTCAGAGGACGTCTTGCAGGAGTCAGCTTTTCCCTTCCATGGCATGGGCCCAGGAGCTTGGTGGCAGACACTTTACCTACTGAGCCATCTTTAACCCCATCATACACACACGCACACACACACACACACACACACACA
>NW_026068016.1:2501668-2509740 GCF_014885135.2 Alexandromys fortis
GCTTGGCTCTGGTCTCTTCCACTCTCTCCTGGCTTTCTCAACCTGAAGTTCTTTCTTTCAGGCATCACCTGGACCTTCCAGAAGCTTCCTCCAAGTCCCTCCTCACACCGGGGTTGAAGTTGCCCTGAGGGCCTTTGCTCGACTTTCTATCGTCTTTTTATTAATAGGAGTCCTAATATATCTGGACTAGGAGAGGCCACGTGGCCTGTTTGCTGTGGGTCAAGGTTAGGTTGTCCCTTCTTTCAAACAGCACAGTCATCGGTATCTAGTAGTCATTCCGTGACATTTTATGAGACCGTCTTGTACATTTATTTCGAATGAGTTTATATTGGCGTTGGGTTGGGTTCTAAAGAGTCATTTACTGCACATATATAGATTATAAACTCCCGGCACTCCCTGGCATACAAGACCCTGTTGCTAGTTTTATCTGGCATGGAGTGGGCAGAGCAGTGTTCTCTAGGATGGGGCAGTGAAGCAGGAAGCTGAGCTAATGGTTCGGTTCAGCATAAATGAGCCTTCTAAATAAAAAAGACGATGCTTTATCTGTCCCTACAAACTGATCAAAGACTGCCCAGAGGGCAAGAGTGTGACTCATCTCTTATCTCCATAGCAACCTCTTTGACTGACCACTTCTGACTCAACCTTCTTAAGGCTTGGAACATTTCCAAAGGCAGTCCTATGGTCTGTCCTGAGCAATATGCACATGCTAATCATCTACAGATGACTCCTCAAACACTGGTTGCTAGGCTACCTGTGCAGAGGAGAGTTCACCATGTCTAAACGCATCTGTAGCCACACAATGACTTCCGTGTGGAAGGTCGGAGGGAACAGCACTGCGGGGATAGTGCGGGCCCTGGAGAACGCGTCAATCTGTCCCAGAGACTCCAGCAGGCCTCCGCAGAGTCGCTGATGATGCTTGTGCACACACTCCCTCTGCTTGTGGGAGACCGGCTGAGGTCATTGGTTAATCCACTAATAATTGATTATTTTAGAGACTACAGGAATTCTGGAGGGTCAGGGGACACCTGAACCGCTCTGTGGATTTCATAAACCAGCGTCTACAGTGATCGGGGCTTCTGTTTGGTTTTGTTTTTGAGACAGGGTCTTACCGTGTATCCCTGCTGGCCTCAAACTCCTCTACAGATCAGACTGGCCTTCCTTAGACTGAATGGGATCTGCCTATTTCTGCATCCCCAGGAGCTGGGATCAAAGGCATAAGCCACCACACTTACCCACAGTGACTTTATTTTTAATACTTTATTTATTAATTTCTAAAATCTTTTTTTTTTCTTTTTTGAGACAGGGTTTCTCTATGGCTTTGGAGCCTGTCCTGGAACCAGCTCTGTAGACCAGGCTCACAGAGATCCACCTGCCTCTGCCTCCCGAGTGCTGGGATTAAAGGTGTGCACCACCACCGCCCGGCTAATTTCTAAAATCTTATCTGCCCATTTTAATATTTTTAAATGCCTGTAAGCATTGTGTGTGGGTTAGAGGACAACATTCAAGAGTTGGTTCTCTCCTTTGCTCATGAGTTACAGGGATCAGACTTGGGCTGACCTGATGGCTTATCTAGTCAATGCTACGGCGATTCTCTTCGCCAGTGGTTTCTTGTTGTGGTTGTTTTACAGTTAAAAGTTAGGACTTCTGGATTCTGCTCCTCCAGTGGAAGGAGGTTTGAGAAGCAAATGACTTGCTTGGTGTCAATCATTTGGACTTCTCTACAGAAAGACCAGGTGACCAGGTGGCTCATAAACAGCAGGCGCTCACACCTTATGCTGGAGGCTGGGCCTGGCACCAAGGTGAATTCTGGGCTTGCTTTATTGTTAGAGGGTGACTTCCCACTGTGTTCTCACAAGATGGACAATGGTCACTCCACTTGGACCTCATTATAAAGGCCCTGACTTGATGGTTTGTTTCTTCTTTTAAGGTGACACGCATCATGTGCGCATGCGTGCGTATGTGAATATATGTGTGTGTCTGTGTCCCTATTGTGGTCCATAGCTTGATCCCCAGTCCTCCTGAATACTGGAATTACAGACATGAACCACTCTACTCAGATCTTTTATCTTGGTTGTTGTTGTTTTGACATAGGGTCTCACTAGGTAGACTAGGGTGACCTTAATAGACTATGTTTAGTTTTTTTTTTTGTTGTTGTTGTTAGTTTGTTCTTTGTTTGTTTTTCTATTCAATAGAAAGAAGCAGGGGGAAAGGAAGGCAGGGACAGGAGGGAAGGGAAGGCCACCGAACGTTGGTGGCTTTAGGAGGTGCTGTGATTGGCTGTCCAGAAATGGAAAGAGCAGTTGACCACAAATAGAATTCTCTGGAGAGTGAGCGAGCTGCTCCCTCAGGCCTGACACAGCAGAGGGCTTCCTGTCTGACTCAGGCTCCTCAAGAGCCTGCCTTATAGCTGTCTGACAGACAGGCTTCAGGATTTTAATTAGAGCAGAAAGACATTTGGTTCCAGAAGGACCATTTACTGTCGCCCTGATATGGTTATATTTAGTTTTCTATCCCTCAGCTTTCTCATGACTAACACAGGGTTTGTGAGCAAGGGCACGGTGAAACCCCCAAACTGGACCATGGTTAGGAAGAAAGGGTTATTGGGGCTCCAGCTGCCAAGGTAACAGCCCCACTCTGGGTGGGGGAGAAATGCAAGTGGATTTTATGAGATGGTCTGCAGAATTGGGGGGGGGGGGAGGTAGGCGTTGAGCTGAGGCAGCCTGTTGGAATTGACCAGGAACTAGCTGTCCTTGCCCTAGGAGGCAGACATTTAGGGGTAGGTTAAGAGATTTCTGGTCAATAGAAACCACATTTAATTTTCTGTTTACCCAGTCACAGTCAGTCTGTTTAGGACATTGTCACCAGCACTGCCATTTGGGGTGGCTGCTTCGGACCTCACAGGATTAAAATAATACTTACTCCGGAAATGTATGTAAGCCCTAGGCACAGTTCAGGGCGCATGTTTGGTAGATACTGGCCGATGTTATCATCTGAAGCCAGAAGAGAAAAGCCATCTTGAATCTCCTTAACCACGTCTCTCATTTTTATCTAAATAACTGCTTCCAAACTGGCTAGCAGCCTCCTCGCAGAGGGGGCTGTTCCTTTTAACAGCGTTTCATACAGACAGAGCTTTGCTCTGTGCTTCTGATTTAACTGTCCCTTGCCCTGCAGGACTCTCCTCCAATCTTTGAGAAAACATCTTCCTAGGACGCAATTCATTCATTCATTCACTGATCAACAAATACCCACTGAGAAAAAACTACTATGTAACCTGTTCTGAGTACACCAAAACACCAAAACTTGGGGTATTCAGACACAGCAAAATTCAGAGCAGGACTGAATGCAAACGACCTCCTACATCTCAGACATGTCAGGGACCCCTGCTCCTCCCTCCCCTCACAGGTATAAGTTACTGTGCACTTCTGAGAAAGGCTTTGGGTGAAGGAAATGCAGACAGGATATGACCGTGAGAGGCAGCTTTAGACTCGGGAATTGTGCGGGTCTTAAGAGTGTCTGAGTGCTGACAGCTAGGGTCCACTGCCGGACACAGGTGTAGGGCATAGGCGTGTCCGTACTCCAACTTAGGGAAGCTCCAGGGTCCGTGGGGCGCAGCCCAGCCTGACGCCTGATGGTCTGGAGGATGCTGCCCCGCCCCGGGAGGACGGGCCTGGCAGAAGTGTATTAGAAGCACTCAGCCACCGCCCAACTTGCTAACAGCTAGCGGAGAGGAGCGGAGCAGAGCTGCGGGCGGAGCACACAACAGGTAAGCTGCGCGGGGAGAGGGAGACCGCTGCTGCTCAGTGCACCAAGAAAGGAATCGGCTCTGCAGCCCTGCCGGAGGCGACCTTTAGAGTCCCAGGCTCGGGCTCACGGCCCGTGGCTCACCTGCGGGTAACACTCGGAGAAAGCCACGACCTACATATCTAGCATCCTTGGGGTGGTGGAATGCCATCGGGTCACGGGCACTCTTCAGAAGTCCTGCACTGGAGTGAGCCCCAAACTTCTGAAAGTTACCCTGCAGTTGACTCCAAGCAGTTACCCCTAGCTTGGCCATAGGAACCAGGTCCTCCTTCCGACACACTGGGGCCTCTACAGGACATCTCCTGGGATCCCTGACTTGGCCAGCAGGCTCCTTTGTTGCACCTACTGAGCCTTCCCCTACAGATCTTGCTAAGTGGTGCCAGGTCTACCAGGTCCAGCCACTCCCCGCGTGCTAACCGCACAGAAAACAATGCTGATGAGGAACTAAAGTAACCTCTAAACTTTTTGCAAGCCAAGTGACTCATACGCGCCCAATGTGATTTGTGCAATAACCTCGAGACCTGGGCAAAAAATTTTGGGTGTGGTGGTGTTTGTCCAAGCCGTAGCTGGAGACTTTTAAAGTTGGACTTATTATAAATTATCTGTTTGCTCAAACACGAATGTAGGGAGCCGATGATGTGGGGATTGAAACCGTGATTCCTATTCTAAAAACTGGAATCTTTGCAAGTTAGGGAGCAGGGTTTCTAGATAATAAGGACCCCTGGACCTAGTGGCCCAGTTTATTTCAAAGAAAACAATTGCAATCACAGCGTTTAAAACTCACTAATTTCTGAAATTTTAAGTTGCTTGCTTCAAGTTTATGTATTTCCATATTTTTATGTATTTACTTTTTGGGGTAGGGGAGGGCGGGGTCTCAGTGCAGCCTAGGCAGGTCTGGAACTCACTTCGTAGCCCAGGCTGGCTTTCACTTTTCAGTCCTGTCTCAGTGTTCCAAGTGAGATTACAGGTGCGAACTGCCACCCCCACTGTTTCCATGAAAAATGAAGCTTAATAACAAAAAGTTTGCTTTTTTCCACAATAGTCCTTGGGGGGGGGTTAAGGAATTTGAGATTGTAAGAATTTTTGTTGTTTATAATGGAGACAAGGTCTGGTCTAGGCTGGTTTTGAACTTGTGATTTTACAGGCCAGTACAACCACACTTAGCAATTTTCTCCTTCTTGGTCACTGATTGTGTGTGTGTGTTATTTTGCTTTTGTTCCTAGAGATAGGGTCTTACAGCATAGCCTTGGCTGGCCTCATGATTAGTTGATAGTCCAGGATGGTCTTGAACTCACGGCACTCCTTCTACCATCGTCTTCTGAGTGCTAGGATTACAGCGTGTGGACTATCATGTTAGCCTGTGCACACTGAGTCTGAATACTTTCCTACCCCCTTACACACACACACACACACACACACACACACACACACACATCCCTACAGACATGAAATAAATAAGTGTACTTGAAAAACACTGTATCTGGGGGCTGGAGAGATGGGTCAATGCAGCACAGTGGAAAAATCTGAGTTCAGATCTCCACCGCACACTGACCAAGCTGGGAATGGCCACAGGAGCCTGTCTCTAATCCTCTATTGTGGATAAGGAGACAGGTGGAGTCTATGGGCTCACTCATGTTGGAGGGAGGCCACTCATTTGTCCCGGACGCCCAGAACCGAAATAATCACACAGAAACCATATTAATTAAATCGCTGCTTGGCCCATTATCTCTAGCTTCTCATTGGCTGGCTCTTACATTTTAATTTAACCCATTTCTATTAATCTGTGTATCGCTACGTGGCTGTGGCTTACTGGCTAAAGTTCCGCCTGGCTCGGGTGGGGCTACATGGCTTCCCTCTGACTCCGCCCTTCTTTCTTTCAGCATTTACTTTAGTTTTCCCTGCCTATCTAAGTTCTGCCCTGCTATAGGTCTAAAGCAGTTTCTTAATTCATTAATGGTAATCTCAGCACAGAGAGGACTCCCACATCACACTCACCAGCCATTGTAGCCAGGTGTGCACCCCGGCTAAAGGAGAAATGGAAAACAGGGTGAAGAGTGACTGCAGAGGACATCTGGCATTGACCTCTGACCTACACACATGGGCACACGCACCTTCACACACAGGTGCATAAGCATGCATAACACACACACATATACACATACACGTGCGCGCACACACACACACCTCAGTGAAAAAGAAGATCTATGGTTGAGAGGTGACACAAACAAAACAGTAAATACTGGTATTGGAAAAGCACAACGTATTGTTAAAACGTGGTTCTTCTTAGCAACGTGGCTGTACACGACAGTATTCTGCCTTCAGTAGCCTGTGGGTTGGCTGAGTCACCACCGTGCTCATGTTCTGGATAAAGTTGGATCTTACAATTTGTTTACTATTTCAGCATGCTATGTAGGTCTGGGAGAACAAGCCAAAGAATTTTTCAGTGAAGTAACTAACAATTTCAGACGTGGACCCTGGTCCCACACTGCCAGTGAGATCGCTTTGGGCCACTCAGGTAGCTCTCTGATCTCTGGCTTTATAGTGGGAATATTTTCTCCGGTCAGTCTCATCAGATTGCTAACAAAATAGACAGAGCTGTGAATGTCCTCTGGGAATGGAAAATCAGCACGCAGACGCAGAGAGGGCATCATTATCCCAGCATCCCCTGCAGTTGTAACAGTGCAATCCAAACTGTCATCCGTGAATCACAATGAAATCTGCTGTTTCTAAAACTTCCTTTCACTAGACTGGAAACCGGCCCAAACCAGCCCTGATCAGAGGCTTTGAGAAGAACAAAGTTCAATGTGGAAATGCCCTACAGTTGCTAATTGTATCATTCGTTTTGATTCGTGTTTTAGCAATAGGGTACTTTTGGAAGAAAATGGTAAAGTTAGGTTGTTTTATCTTTCTCACACAGAATTTTTACATGAAACATATAACATCAAAGATTTGGCCTTTAGACTTAAGAGTTTAACATAAGTCTTACAGCCTCTTAAAATTGTAACCTACTTAAGGGAAGGCAAAGAAAAGTTTTCTTTTGGCGGAAGTGTTTCTTTCTGGATTTTGGAGATGACCTTGCTGTGTGGCTTAGGTTAACCTTAAACGCAATCCTCCTGCCTCAGCCTTCTGGGTGCTGGGAATCCCAGTGTTCAGTGCCACATCCAGCAATAGATTGCCCTTGGTTTGGAACAGGGTCTGCTTAGACCTGTAGCTTAGAGGGCTTTACTCTTTTGATCCTTTTGCCTCGGCTTCTCTAGAGCTGAGGTTACAGGCGGTTACTGTCCTTCCTTGTAAACTTGGCTAGTTTTAAAACCCGAAACCCCTTATTAGTTTTTATTGCCTTGCTTCTGCACCTTTATGCCGGGATAGATGTTAACAGCCTAGACTGGTGGTTTTCAACCATACCTGGTCTTGCCCTAGGGGATATCTGGCAATGTTTGAAAACATTTGGGGCTCTCACAGTCATAGGGTAGTGTGCTACTGTGGTCTATAATGGCTTGAAGTCACAGATATTGCTGAAGGGGTAGGAAAAGAGTAATCAAACATACTAAGTTCCCTGCCTACTTTGAACTTCAAAACTGTTCCCTAACAGCCTCCAAAATGGACACAGGGTCTCACTATGTAACCTTGGCTGGCCAGAACTTGCCACATAGACCAGACTGATCCTCAAACTCACAGAGATCTACCTGCCTCTGCCTTCTGAATGCTGTGTGCCACCATGCCCAACTTAAGTTTTAGTTTCTTAAGAAAATTCTGAAGCCAGGCATTGTGACTCCTGCCTTTGATCCCAGTAACTGGGAGGCTGAGGAAAAAGGATTGCCCTAAGTGTTCAAGGCCAGAATGAGACCCTGGAACTTGGTATGTAGTCCAGGCTAACTTCAAACTCATGGTAGTCCCCGTGCTACGGAATGCTGAGATTACAAATATGAGCCACCACACTCACCCAGTAATGTTATTTCTTGGAATAACTGAGTAAAATACCAGAAGTGGGCAAATGAAGTCAGAAGAGGTTATGATTATTCCTAGGTCCAGGTCATTCTGGTGGTCTGGGTAATTCTAGCAAAATAACTGCAATGATTCTGAGCTCAGCTAGAACTAACCCCGGTCCAAAGCAGCCCTCTGGAGGCTGCTTGTGTTGCTTAGTACTAGAGTGTTGCTAGTCCAAGGCAAAAAATTTAATCCTCAGCACCCCAAGGGAAAGAAAGAATGAGAGAGAGAGGGAGAGAGAGAGAGAGAGAGAGAGAGAGAGAGAGAGAGAGAGAGAGAGAGAG
>NW_026068016.1:2509761-2544086 GCF_014885135.2 Alexandromys fortis
AGGAGGAGGAGGAGGAGGAGGAGGAGGAGGAGGAGGAGGAGGAGGAGGAGGGAAAGAAAGAAGGAAGGAAGGAAAGAAGTATTGAAATATCTCTAAAGCAAAGCTGCCCTGTGCTTCATTCACTCTGAGAGCAGTTGCATCAGGGGTAGGTGGGGTTTCTATAGGCACCAGGCAGAAGCAGGAGGAAGTAGGGTATGTCTGCAAACCAGCCCTGGCAGCTTTGTGCAGGACAAACCTGTTTGACAGTTTGAAGCTCCCCACATGCTTCTGTTTCCATCTCCAGGCACCTGACTTACCTTTGTTCAACTGCTTTACTGCTGAACATTTTATTTAGAATATCAAAATATAGCTAGGCACAGTGGCTCACACCACGGCCGGCACTTGAGAGACTGAGGCAGAAGGATCCTAAGCTCAAGGATAGACTACATAGAGAGACCTTTCTAAAATATAAAGCAAATACCCCCAAAACCAACACTCCCAGATGTCACCTGTCCATCAAGGCTTTGAACCAGCACCATTTTCCTTCCCAACTCACACGTAAGCTTTCAGGTTTGCATGTCCCAGCAGAGTCTGGTAAGCATTGCACACCCTTGTGCGCATGTGTGTGAGCCCTGGGGTGCATGCAAAGTGGTGGCTCAGAGCAGGCATAAGTGTGTGCCAACGGAGAATAACCAGGCAGCAGCCATGTTAAGCTGTCTTGGAGATCTCAATAGGAGCCAACACATAGCTTTCCCCCGGTGTCCACAAGTGTAGACAGAAGTTTCTGTCCTGCCCAGTCTCGCAGTCATTGAGTACCAAATAAGCACACAGAGGCTTACATTAATTATAAACTGTTTGGTCTACTGCTCAGGCTTATTACTAACTAGCTCTTATGACTTAAACTCACCCATAATCCTTGTCTATGTTTAAGCATGTGGCTTGGTACCTTTTCTCAGTAAGGCATTCTCATCTTGCTTTCTCTGCGTCTGGCTGGTGACTGACCCTCTGCCTCTCTTCTTCCCAGAATTCTCCTAGTTTGGTTGGCCTGCCTATACTTCATGCCTGGCTACTGATGGATCAACAGTTTATTAAACCAATACAAGTGACAAATCTTCACAGTGTATAAGAACATTATAAGGGCTGGGAAGAGAAGAGGGGTGGCCTATGCTGAATATGAATCCTTTCAAGGGTGGAGAAACCCAGGGAGGAAGGCAGCCAAGAGAAGCCACACCTTGTACCGTATTTCACCTAGAGCAGAGGCAGAAAATGCTCACCCTGCTCTTTGCCCCTCCAGGCTTTCCTCTCAGACTTCAGAACATGAGCTCCTGGCACCTAGGTCTAACTCCATGACTTAAGTAGGTTTGGAGTTTAGCTGGAAAATATCCCTACCCATCCACAAGATGTTTTTCGGTTCTGCACCACTGGCTTGGGAAAATGATCGCAGACTGGCTAACACTGCCCGTGGACTGTTTGGGACGCTGAATCTCACAAATGTCTGCAAAGTCTTTTAGGCTCAAATAATAATAATCCCCTCTGTCTTTTTTCTTTTAGGAAAATGGCAGACAGTTTTTCGGTAAGTATTTCATGTCCACTTTCTTAGCTCCACACACTCACATGGGTTAAAGGTTTCATTTCTACCACCCAGCTTTCCCTTTGACCCTATGAAGTTCCCTTTGGCTCACTCATTTGCCTGGGGACTGTTAGCTGGAACCTTGCTTTGGCTCACTGGTCTGCCTGGGGACTGCTAGCTGGAGCCTTGCTTTCCCAGCAGCAGCTCCCAGGGAGAGAGACTTGGCCTCTGCAGCAGCGAGGTCCCTGATGGAAGCCACAGGACCGGTTGGGCCAAGGGCTGCCGCTGTTTCTCACGTTGATTAGAAAGCCTGTGCTTTTAAACAGCCAGCAGCTGGTGTAAGTTAGGAGAGCTTAGCCCCCCTCATCTGCGATGATGAGAGCCCAGAGGAAAACAACCTAACAGCGTGGGTTCAATCCCAAAGTCCCAGTCCTTGGAACTGAGAACAGTAGAGGAGGCAAGGGCAGAGGGTGACCCTTCTCTGGTTTCTCAGCTTCTCAGATCACAGATGCCCAAGTCCTGTGAATTCTATTTCGTGAATGAGTCCCATCCTCTAATTGTTTAACCTTTCTTTACAGCTTAACGATGCCTTAGCTGGCCCTGGAAACCCAAACCCTCAAGGATGGCCTGGTGCATGGGGGAACCAGCCTGGGGCTGGGGGTTACCCAGGCGCTTCCTATCCTGGGGCCTACCCAGGACAGGCTCCTCCAGGGGCTTACCCGGGGCAGGCTCCTCCTGGTGCCTACCCTGGCCCAACTGCCCCTGGAGCTTACCCTGGCTCAACTGCCCCTGGAGCCTTTCCAGGGCAACCTGGCGGATCTGGGGCCTATCCTAGTGCTCCTGGGGCCTATCCTGCTGCTGCCCCCTATGGCGCCCCCACTGGAGCCCTGGTAAGGAGGAAGAGCTGTTTCAAGGGCTTGATGTACAGGGGGGAGGACATTAGGGGGTGGGGGTATCTTTAAGCCTGTTGCTTAGATCCTTAAGGGCCAACCACAGGGGTGTATTGGTCAAGTGGAGAAAGGAATGTTCATATTGAGTTTATTCTGTGACCTGTTAGTCTAGAGAGACAAGGCATTGATAAATGTGCTTTAATATAAATTCAGTTAAGCTTATGGTAAAGAGCTGGACATAGTGGTACACGCCTTTAATTCCAGTACCCACAGGCACAGGGAGGTGGATCCCTGTGAATTTGAAGCCATCCTGGGCAGAATAGAGAGACCCTGTCTCAAAAAATAATTACATTTTACTACACTATTTATTGTATTATTTTTATATCATGAGGTTAAGCTTATTATTAATAAACACTAGCGAGTGGGGTGGCTCCTACCCACAACTTCAGTAAATACTGAGTGCTCTTCAGAGCAGCAAAGTTCTGGCTCAAACCAGGAATGCAGGAGGCGGAACTGATGGACAAGGGGCAGGGGAGACGCCTCCAGCAATAACCTCAAGCAGGAACTTCCAGTTCACAGATCCGCTGGGAGCAACTCCCGGAAGCACATACCAGACTAGTGCATACCAGAGCCAGAGGTGAAAGTCTGGGGACAGTTGAATCTAGAAGGACCAGAGGCAAGGACAGAGCTCTGGGGGAATTGGGGTACCTTAAACACATAGCTCAACACTTGTGAACTAAAGGGCTCATTCAACAAATACTCAACTTTCATATGCAAAGCATTCTGCCAGTGACCTGTAAGCACAGAAGCCCCAGGTGACACAAACCTTTTCTCAGAAAGCAGAATCACAGCGCTGTATGTCATGTGACAAGGGACTGGAGAGGGAAGAAAGACTGTTGGCCAAGTCTACCTTAAACTGTCAGAAAAAGGATGTGTTACGGTCTGAAGCAGCTCCAGTGATGGCCAGAAACCTCTTCTCCTTGTGTGTTAACATTTGCACACACAGAGGGAACTTTGTCATTTTAGGCCCTGGGGGAGGGGGTCTCAGAATCTAGACGGGGGGCCTCAACTAGGGAATCTGTGTTAGTCACCTGCGTTGTAACCTTCCCTTTCCCCAAGAAAACCCAGTGCTTTACTGACACTCGGTCTTGTCTGTCCCCAGACAGTGCCCTACGAGCTGCCCTTCCCTGGCGGAGTCATGCCTCGCATGCTGATCACCATCACGGGTACAGTGAAGCCCCACGCAAACAAGTACGCCAACAAGCCAACAAGTCTGGTGATTGGTGGGGAATAAAGACACTCTTACTAACTACACATTAGAATCCTGGCAGGGCTATCTCAAGGATTATCCCATAATCAGTACGCATTCCCAGGTGATTCTTCCATGGCAGGGTTTTCAGAGTGAATGGTAGGATCCTCAACCGTGTGGCACATCTTTCCATCTCCATGGGTAAAAGCAGGGTAAGGACCATTGCTTTCCCTTTTGCCAGGCAAAACTGAGGCTCAGGTCTTACAGACAGTGACTGGCAAGCAGGGAAGCCCACTCTTCTAAGGAGGCATTATTTAAGGGTTGGAGAAGATTCTATCCATTAAAGATTTCATCAAAACAAAACCACCTTTGCCTCGGGTACAGGTTTGACTGAGGCAAACCAGCTTGGGATGAGGTAATTTAGGAGACCCACACTAATTTATAGCCACCCAAGGAAGACTGGACCCAGCAATCACTTCTAGTCATACTTACGTTTACTATGAAGCAGCTGAGTGTCCAGAGCAATCCATTTCAACTGTCCCTGAGGTCATGGGGGCCATCAACTCTGCTGTGACCACTGGTGACTCTGTCTCTAAGTCTTATGGATAAAAGGGAGATATTCCAGCCAGATGCACAGGTATATATGGAGAGGGGGGGGGGGGGGCGGGTTTCCTCTGTGTAACAGCCCTAGTTGTCTTGAACTAGCTCTATAGACCAGGCTGGCCTTGAATTCACAGAGACCTGCCAGCCTCTGCCTCCTGAGTGTTGGGATTAAAGGTGTGCACGACCACCGCCAGGCCTTGTATTCAAGAGCTTTCTAGGTGGGGGACTGGATATGGTGGTGCACACCCACAATCCCAGTCTGTAGGCGATGGAAGCAGAAGATCCTAAATTCAAGGACAGCATGAGCTAATATAGAGCTTGACTTTGTCTCAAAAAACCAAAATGTAACTATAAAGTCCTCTGTATCAGTTTGTGCCTGATAAAGGAATGGGGACAAACAGGGCTTTGCTAGGCTGACATTTGCTCCTCTGGTTCTGCAGGAGAAGCACTATCCTCAGTCACCCTTCTTTCCACACAGCCAGGCAGAGCTCTGAGCTCAGTACCCCATCACATCCTGAAGCTTGTCTCGTATATGTATAAATGATACATTATTTTCAAAATATAGCTCTACAGAGTCTGTTCAACATGATGCAGAACCACACAGAAACACTGCTACATGAAGGTCCTCGCACTAGATAATCCAGTGCCAGTGGTGCCAGGGAGGTAGACTGGGCACTCAGAGGCCAAAACTGACTCTGGGTCCTGTCCCACAAACAGTCCAGCAACTTCATGGAAAAGCGTGTACGTGACAGATGACAATCTCTGTTCACACAAGGACACTAACACCGAGCACTGCTGTCACTTTGCCTGGCTTCCTGAGTTATTTAAAATACCCAGACAATCACTGTTAGGTCTAGACCACAAGCCTATTAGCTACTAGTATTACTAGATGGAACACAGCTTTAGAAACCCAGGAATAGGGTCAGTCCCTTAACAAGACTTGTGAATGCGTAACACCCAGAAGAAAGAAATGGGTCAGAAAGTTCAAGTGGCACTTTGGCCAATGCCATCTGTAGTCAGAATTTTCTTTGGGCTGCCAGCTCACAAGAAAGGAGACACAGAGACTTCTTACTAATTAAAACAGCTCAGCTTATAGCTTAGGCTTGTGCCCCTGCTCTTACAACTTAACCCACTTCAGTTCATCTGTGTGCTGCCATGTGGCTCTGTTACCTTTACTCTGCACTGCTCATCCTGCTTCCTCTCATCAGGCTGGAGACTCCAGTTTCCTTCTCCCCTGCGCTCTCTCTATCCAGAAGTCCTCTCTGTACCGCTTGCCCAGCGACTGGCTGTTCAGCTTTCTATTAAACACGTAACAGTGGCACATCCTCACACAGCATAAAGGCAGTTCCACAACACCCATCTCATAGCGTGGAACATCCTGACTCTACAAGCAGAGCAAAGGGAGGAAACGTTAGCTCCATGTATGCACCCCTGCTGTTCTGAACCTCTGGCTAATGGGAAAGGCAGGCACTGGGCAGTTCTCAGGCTGCTGACTTGCTTTTTAACAGCTAGTCAATCTACCAGGCCATTTTTATCTATAGCAAGGTATAAATGGTCTTAGGTTGGGCGGTCTAAGGCTATGCAATATCTAGGAAGGGTTTGCACATGTGCACAAAAGTGTCTGTCAGGAACGGTGGCACCAGCGTCAGTCAACACCCCTCCAAAAACAAACAAATTCAAAACCAGACAACTGGTGGCACACCTGGAGGTCAAGGTAGGAGAGAATCACAAGCTGGAAGCCAGCCTGGGCTACAGTGAGACCTGGTCTCAGTGAACAGACAACACATGCTTCCCTGCTAGATGTTTGAGCTGATCACTATAGTGGGAGGGTGGGGCTACTCTTCTGAGCTGGAACTCCTGCTCTGGCTTATTTGCTTCCTATATAAAAAATGTCTGCTTTTGGAAACTTAGATGCTCTTGACTTGGTAATATGTTAATATCTTTGATTTCTGGTTTAAAACAGGATTACTCTAAATTTCAAGAGAGGGAACGACATTGCCTTCCACTTTAACCCCCGCTTCAATGAAAACAACAGGAGAGTCATTGTGTGCAACACCAAGCAGGCTAACAACTGGGGAAAGGAAGAGAGACAGTCAGCTTTCCCATTTGAGAGCGGCAAACCGTTCAAAGTAAGTTCCTGCTGCCGTGCAGACAGCGCTCTCTTATGAAGGGGAACACTGGAAAGCCATGTCTGGCCTGGGTCAGCCTTCCTCCCACCCTAGCGGCTAAGCTTAGCTGGCTAGGGATGTGGCCAGGAGAGGCATGTTCTCACTGGACAGCTCCAAAGCTACACTCTTCTACACTAAAGCGTTTAAGATGGATATGGGTGTGTATTTCCCGACCTTTCCCACACCGGCTCCACACTAACCAGTCCTATAAATTAATATTTGCCATTAAGGAACTCCTTCCTATGTTGCTGTTTTTAACTTTCAGGTATTTTAGGCTCCATTAAAACTAAACTTGTGTGTAGGCAAATTGTGTTCCTCTGGTTCCCACTGTCTATCCTGCTGACCTTTTTATTGTGGTTTAACTCTGACCATCTAGATTCGCTTTGGGACTACTGTCTCTGGATTGTTATCATTCCAGTAATAAAATGAAATATCGGACTTCTTAAACTCAGCTTACACTGGTTTAAAATCGATATATATATTTATATTTATATATATATAATTTATATATATATAAATTTTAAAAAATCGATATACACATTTCTTCCTTCCCTGTTTATACAGAAATTGATAAATGGAAATTACACATCACAAACAGTATGTCCTGAAAAACACACACATGGTGGAAAGCCTAAATTGCACACATTAGCACACGCATTAGCACACACTTTACCTGATGGTTTGCGTGTTTGGTTTCCAGATACAAGTCCTGGTGGAACCTGACCACTTCAAGGTTGCAGTCAACGATGCTCACTTGCTGCAGTACAATCATCGGATGAGAAATCTCCGGGAGATCAACCAGATGGAGATTTCTGGTGACATAACCCTTACCAGTGCTGTACCCACCATGATCTAATCCAGAGGGGGCGGCTCCTATAACCGAAGTGTCACGCAAAGGCTGCGTGCTCATTCTGAGTGGAAAACTTTACACTTATTCCTCCTTATCCTTCTTGTAAGGCATCCATTTAATAAATATTCCCGTGCTGACGGATACCTGGTTTTTTGTTTATTTTCTGATACTAGGTGTTAAATCTTAGGCGAGGGGCGGCAGGGTCCCTGGAGCTGGAGTTACAGGTGGTTGTGTCCTGCCTGTCTAAAATGCTGGGAACCAGACACAGGTCCTCTGCAAGAGTAGTCCATGCCTTTCACTCTAAGCCATCTCTCCAGCCCCCTGCCCCCCTTTTCTCCAGAGAGAATAGCTGAGCTGCCCATTCAGGCCTCGGACTTGCATTTCTCTTCCCAAGGTGCTGGCTCTGCTAAGGAGACAGTTTCCAGAGGGAGCAGGGACTGATCTGGAATAAATGGACTTCTCAATCCAGAAAACTTCCGCTAACGGAATGAAGGAAAGAAAGCCAAGTTATCTGCTCAAATGAGCAGGATAAGATGAGGACACAGATATAGAGATTTGCTTCACGTTAGTATTTTACAAACCTACAGTTTGTACAGCATTACCAAAATGTCTTGATGAATACAGGGCATTAAAAGATTATGTAATGCAATATAAATACGGCAAAGAGAAGCGAATACTAAAGCATATTTTTAAAATTTCCAACAATTTAACAATGTGTCAGAGAAGTAATGATACGAAAAAAAAATGTCTGGAATTATTTCTAAGTTAAAAACCCTCCTGGTGCTCTTGACTGCGCAGTCTCACAGGCGAGAAGACGATGAGGTCACCCCCAAAGGAGATGTGTCTGGCACGACCTTGCTGTCTGGACTCCACTTGTGTGCAGGGACTGGCGTTGCTTAGGGCTGGCTGAAGAACAAAAACAGAGAAGTCATTGAATTCACCATCAAGAGTTGCCCCAAATAAACTTTCCACACTGCCAGTTAAGTCAGTGCTAAGGAATAAGCAGGTTTCCCAAAGCAACAATGAGACTATAAAAGCCTAAGACCTAATGGAAAGCAATCTTTAAAAAACCAAATTGTTCTGTTTTTGACCCAGGGTTTCTCTGTGCAGCCCTGGCTGTCCTGGAACTCACTCTGTAGACCAGGCTGGTCTCGAACTCAGACCCACTGGTCTCTGCCTCCTGAGTGCTATACCACTGGGCAGTGGTGGCGCACGCCTTTAAACCCAGCACTTAGGAGGCAGAAGCAGGCGAGTCTCTAAGTTCGAGGCCAGCCAGGTCTACAAGAGTTAGTTTCCAGGACAGGCTCCAAAGCTACAGAGAAACCCTGTCTTGATAAAACAAAACAAAGAGATACTCCTGCAGGTTCCACAAACCCTAAACCATGTAGCCATTAATGGGTCTTCCACCACAGTGTGGCCTTATTGGGATCTTTATAATTGCCCCAATCAAGCCCTACTTGAGTTTCAAATGATACTATTTGGCAAGCACTAATTTGGGCCTAAATAGACTGCTAGATTTAAGTACCTAATGTTTAATATTTATGGAAATGGAAAAAGAAATCATAGGAAAAGTATAACTACTAAGATTCAATGAGACGACACAGAGCTACAGAGCACCTCTAATTAATTATATTATAGATGTCAAAGCAGAATAACTTCCAGATCTACTTACACACCCAGAACCAAACAGTTGAGGCCTAAGAAGAGGGTAATGCCAGGCCTGCTACACGAAGTAGCCTTACGCTGCTGAGACCAAGAATGACACAGACACAACTGTGCTCCAGAGACACAGGCAGCACAGGGCCTGACCACAGAGACAGCAGATTTGCAAGAGGTCAGAGGTCAAGACAAAGGTGCATTGGGAATCCCCGGCTAGAGGACACACGTATCAGCTGCTATTTAACCCTACATTTGCTGGAGTGGATTCCTGGCTTGGCCTTTACATTTATTTAGTGAGTGTGTGTGTACAAGGGCAGGGAAGTCACGGAACAACTTGCAGGTGATGGAGGTGGGTCTTGTATCTTATCTGTTGATTTCATTGGTTAATAATAAAGAAACTGCCTCGGCCCTCATAGGACAGAAAATTAGGTAGGCGGAGTAGACAGAGGAGAATGCTGGGAAAAAGAAGCTGAGTGAGTGAGTCGCCATGATGCTCCCACTCCAGTCAGACGCAGGTTAAGATCCTCCCTGGTAAGCCAGCTCATGGGCTACACAGAATATTAGAAATGGGTTAGAACAATATGTAAGAGCTAGCCAATAAGAAACTGGACCTAGCCGGGCCAGGCAGTGTTTGAAAAAATACAGTTTCCGTGTAATTATTTCTGGGTATAAGCTAGCCATGCGGGCGGCCGGGTGCCGGGGACGCAGCCCTGCCGCTCCTATTTCAACATGCAGGAAATGGTTTACTCCTTCCAGTGTGAATTCTGAGGATTGAATCTGGGTGGTTAGGCTTGGCACATCTTGCCAGCCCGGTGAATTTCTTAGTCTAATATTCAAGATTAGCAAACCAAAGTCATTTCCTGATTCACGGTAGCAGCTGGTGTCAGTAAGCCAACAATGTTACCCACAGTTATAGTAGACTCACGAGATAAAAGACAGGAGACAAAGTCCTATTCCAGATCACTGAGAATGTCTGGAGATAGGCGAAAGGTCACTGTCCACTCAACAGAAAGACAACTATGCTGACCATGTCAATACCATCAATACCAGTGAGCGTCAGGCAGAAAGTGGATAGTTTATAACTACAAAATCAGATTTCTGAAAAGATGGTGGATTTCAGAAATAATAAGTCCATATTGTACTCTTATTGAGAGACTAAATACACACATACACATATACATATATGCCTATAAACCCATGTTAAACACATAAAGTACATAGCTCTATGTTAAATTAATACAGGAGAGAAAAGAACTTTTAGAGGAAGACTTCAGCGGGGCTAACTAACATTTGGTAATTTACAAGTAAGAGATTACCAAGAATAAAAGCTGAACTCACAATAACACAGCGAGTACAACTGCAGTAGTCTCAGGGCTGAAGGAGAACTTGGCCACGGAGGGCTGAGATGGGACAGACACCGCCCACCACCCCCGTGCTTTTTAGAAGTAGTAGCTGCATCTTATGGGTTTTGAGACAGGGTTTGTCCATGTAGTCCCCACTATCCTGGAACTCGATCTGTAGACCAGGCTAGCCTCAAACACAGAGATCCGCCTGCCTCTGCCTCCTGAGCACTGGGATTAAAGGTGTGAGGCACCACCACCTGGCTCTTCTTCCACACTTTATTATAAAAGCTTGAATCACTTAGAAACATCTGGCAGAATCTAAACCAGACACTAGGTAAGCTTTCAGGCAATTTGCCCTATCATATTTGAATAGCAGAATGCATGTCAGTGTTTTAGACTATTAGAATGTATGCGGAAGCCTTCTCTCAATTAAAATGTAAGCAGCTGTGTATTTTATGTGTACGGGTGTTCTGCCCACAAAGGCCGGAGAGGGAGGTGGACCCTCGGGGACTGGAGTTACAGGCAGCCTTGTGCTGCCATGTGGGTGCTGGGACCTGAACCCAGATGCTACAAGAGAGAGCAACCACTTAAGCTGTGCCCACTCCCACTTCAGAACAGCAGATGATGTACATAGGGAATCACATGACACACATTTAAACCTTGCAGCCAAGTTGAAAAGTGAGCAACTTTCATTTTATACAAGAAATTGTCATCTCAGTACCAGAAAGAGAGAGTCAGAGGCTAGCGTGGTCTTCAGAACAAGACCCTATTCTGAAAGCAAACAAAACCAGGGTGGGTGAGAGGTGGGTGACACCTGGAGTTCCATCCCTGGAGCCCCCAACAGAAGGAGAGAGCGCACTTCCCAAAGTTGCCCTCCGCCCTCCATACGCATGCTGCGGCACGCTCGCACCCACAGCAACTGGAAACAAGATAAAGCCAAGAAAACTTTACAATTGCATAAATCTAAAATATACAGAAACTTCCCAAATTAAGATAAAAACTTACTGGATCAAGAAGTTGGGGTTCACAATTGAGCTGTCTATGTAATGGTTCTGAAAAACAAGGAACAATAATTTTTAAAGACTATTCTTTCGGTTAAGGGAGTTACAGATGGACAGGGAAAACCACCATCAGATGAGAACACAAAGCCATGCCTGCCTGTGTCACGTGGTTTTAACGCAATTAGATTGCTAGGTCAAATCCTTACTTTATAAGGGTCGCCAGGCAGTGGTGGCACACACCTCTAATCCCAACACTTAGAAGGCGGAAACAGGTGGGTTTCTGTGAGTTCGAGGCCAGCCTGGTCTACAGAGACAACCAGGGCTACATAGAGAAACCCTGTCTCGAAAAACAAAACAAAACAAAAAAAGTATAAAGGTCCTTAATAAGAAAGCACCAAACTTGTAGCATAAAGGTACCCACAAGATGCTGCTGAGAACAGACGGAGGCCAGTGTAGGCACACACCTCCAACCCAGCACTCAGGATCTATCTACATGAGGTCCTGGCCAGCCAGGGATACACAGGGAGGTCACATCTCACACAAGAGAGGTCCAGGTAAGACAGGAGATGTCTGCACAGTGTAACACTGTACTTTACTAGGTCTCGGGCAGACTGGGAACAGCAGAGGAGAGTAGGCCCATATACTGTGACACAAATGTGAGGCCCAGTCCCTTTTACAGAAGAATCACAACACAGTAGATAGAAAACAGGCATGAGAGAGGGAAAACGGAATATTTTGAAGACAGTTTTGGGGATACAGGCTGAAGGAGAACCGAAGGAGTTTTTCTCACTGAGGGCTCCCAAACACGTTTATCGCCAGGCGCCCCCATCTCCAGTGCGGACCAGCACTTGTCTCTCAAGTCTCGGGTTAGAAGCATGGTGCTCTTGGTGCTGCTGTTTTGAGACAGCGTCTCACTGTATTGCGCTTGCTAGCCTGGAACACCATAGGTAAGACAGGCTGGCCCTGAACTAGGCGTAATCCTGTCTGCTTCTCTTTGGCTAGGATGGCCCCCCCATCCAGTATTCTGAAACTAGCTTCTGTGACATTTACAGTGAGCCTTCGTCACGAGAAACTGTTCTCAGAATCCCACGACAATCGCGCCTTCCTCTAACTTATGTTCCACCCAGGCTGCACTGCGCCTGAGACTTTACCTGACTGGGACACTCTGGAGTCTTCCTGGGAAGCGTTTGGTGAGGGGGAGCTCTTCTCAGGGTCACTCATCAGCACATCTTGGGAGGTAGACTGTAGCTCCATGCCTTCCACATCAGACTGCACTTCTCTCTGCTTGGCGTCACCGGCCACTGGACCGGCAGGAAGAGGCAAATTCATCACCTCAGCGGGGAAACAATCCATCTCTACATTTATCTTATTTACAACCTGGAGGTTAAAATGGGCAAAGATTCCAATTACCCATAAATGGGACAAATTAAAAAAAGTCATACTGCTATGAAATATAAGAAAAACAGAAGCCAGGTGGTGGTGGCGCACGCTTTTAGTGCCAGCACTCAGGAGGCAGAGGCAGAGCGAGTTCCAGGACAGCCAGGGCGACAGAGAAACCCCGTCTCAAACCAACACCCCCAAAATGAAAAGGTGTAAAGAATGTCAGGTTGGCGGAGGGAGAACTGCAGATGGAACGCAAAATGAAATTAACAAATAAATTTGGGGGAAAAAAAGAATGCCGGGAAGTGGTGGCGTGTTCCTTTAATCCAAGAACTTTGGGAGGTAGGGGCAGATGGATCTCTGTGAGTTCGAGGCCAGCCTGGGCTATGCAGAGAACCCAGTCTGCACACAACAGCAACAACAACAAACCCACAAAAAGTAAAGAACACTATGAATCCTGCTGTCTTGTTCCACAACACAAAGATCTAAGAGGAACGAGGACAAGCTTCTCAGCAAACACCTGTATCTGCTCAAAGACTGGCAAACTTTTTGTGAAGAAAGAGAAAGTAAATTACAAGAGCAAACTGGGCCTGGGGGCAACAGACTACAGTGCTACCCTGGACTCTGGGGCAAGAGGGTTCCAGCTCAAACCTGCTAGGTCTATTCAGTAAAAGAAGGCAGACAAAACACACAGATACAAAAGATATGTCATCCAGTTTGGTTCGAAAAATAGAGGCCAGGGCCAGAGATGGCTCAAAGGTTAATAGCGCTGGCCGCTCTCCCAGAGGTCCCCGGGTTGACTCCCAGGACCCACATGCTCACAACCTTCAGTAATTCCACATCCAGGAGATCTGACACCCATTTCTGAACCCACAGGCACTACATGCACACAATGCGTAGATATACATATGTAGGCAAGACACTCATTCATAAAGAAATTTTTAAAAAAACGTTTAAAAAGAGGCCAAAGACTGCTATCCTTGCTCGAGTGCACTGGCTCCTGAGCCATCTTGATGTGGTCTGAAGCAGACGAAGAGAGAGCTGTTTCCAGCAACCCACAGGCCATTCAAATGAGAATGATGCTACTTTGCATGATTCGCTTAGGCTGCCAAATGCCCTGGTATAAACAGCTAACACCCTTGGCTACCTACGGCCACCTTGCAATAGGACTTACATGGTCCAGGGCACTTGACTCTTGCTCTCCAGCACACCAAGTCTCGTCCGCTCTGCTGGACCTGGAACAAACACAGTGGTTAGACAACGATCGCCAAGCACATCACAGTCGTCGACGTGGGCTTTGAGTCCACCCTTCAGAGGGTGCTAGCTTGCACAATGAGGTCAGAGGTAGAGCCTGGGCTCAGGAGAATGGCGTAACAAAACTCATTCTTTTGTACACTGATTAAAAAACAAACAAACAAACCAAAAAACCTAAGAAAAGTTACCTGTCATAATCTCTTTGGGGACCTACAAGACGGATGGCTCCCTGCCACCAAGCCCGATGACCTGAGGTTAACCCCTGGAACATGTTAGGAGGAGAAAACTGATCCCCGAGAAGCTGTCCTCTGGCCCACACACCATGCCACAGCATGCATGCAAGAATCTACACATTCAACATGACTAAACATAATGTTAATTTCAATCTTTTCAAAGTTTGCTTTAAAAGTATTTTCTTCTAGAGAAATGGAGTTTGCTGTTCTTACAGAGGATGGGAGTTTGGCTCCTGTGTTGGTCAGCTTACAGCTGCTTATAACTCAGGGTCTAGGAAACCTAAAAGCCTCTTCTGGGCTCTGGGCACGCATGCACACGTATACACACAACACATACACACACAAATAAAAATGGATCCTTTTTTTTTTAATTTTCAAGAGAGCATTTCTCTGTGTAGCCCTGACCGTCTTGGAACCTGCATTCTTTTGTTGAAGACATCAGAGTCACTGGGCTGGTCTCGGACTCTCTGAAATCACCCCTCACCTCAGCCTCCTGGGTGGCCAGGATCACCTCCACCACACTTGCTTCCAACCGGAAACCTTAAGTCTGTCTCCTCAGTTAGAAAAGAGCAATCTTGCCTATATATTTCAGGTCATATGCAAAATTTAATTGGAAACATGTCAGTCACATTTTACCAGCCTGACCATGTGAAATGATAAGTTAATATCAGTATCATTAAACTTGTAATGTACATTAAAGAAATACCTGCTTTCAAGGTTGTCTGAAAACAATGTCTTATTGACCCCTTCACACTTGCTGCTCTGAGGGTCAGGATTCTCCAGCGATCTCCTTTGTCTCTGAAGGTCCCCTGCAGCCCCGCTCTCAGGCATGACTCTGCTGGCAGGTATGACTGTTCCAAATCTCTGAGAACGACGCTCAGAAGAAAGTGCTAGAAAGAGACAAAATAACCTCCATAGCAAAAATCCTTTCTTTCATTTTTTGTTCAGAAAGGCAATGCAAATCCTGCTAACTAGGCCTCCTCTTGTCAACATTTGTTAGTCAGGTGCCAGGGGTTTTCTTTGAAGAAGAGAATTGTCACATCAGACAACGCTTCCCTCTGATATCCCATGCCTATGTTACAGCATTGTTCTTTTGACTCTGTGGCTGGAGGGATGACTCAGCAGTTAAGAAGACTGGCTGCTCTTCTGGAGGGATCAGGTTTGATTCCCAGCTCCTCCTGGGGCTTCACAGCAGCTGTAACTCCAGATCCTGGAGATCTGGCGCCTTCGTCTGGCTTCAGGACGAAGCCAGGCATCAGGGACACACATGGTGCAGACAAACGTGCAGGCAAAACATCCATATACACAAAACCCTAAAACTTAAAAAAAATAAAAATAGGTGTGTCTCTGACAATAAGAGACTATATTGAGAATATTTTAGAAGGGGCTGGAGAGATGGCTCAGAGGTTAAGAGCACTGGCTGATCTTCTAGAGGTTCTGTGTTCAATTCCTAACAATCACATAGCGGCTTACAACCATCTATAATGATATCTGGTGCATGTATACGTAAGAAATAAATTTAAACACACACGCACACACTAAAAATATTTTAGAAGGTATAATGAAATCAGCAAGTGAGCTACTTCTTACCTATGTCGAACAAATGAACACTTGGGTCAAGAATCTCAACCTGGCCGGCGGTGGTGGCGCACGCCTTTAATCCCAGCACTCAGGAGGCAGAGGCAGGCGGATCTCTGTGAGTTTGAGACCAGCCTGGTCTACACAAGAGCTAGTTCCAGGACAGGCTCCAAAGCTACAGAGAAACCTTGTCTCGAACCAAAACCAACCAACCAAACAAACAAAAAAAAAGAATCTCAACCTGGAAGACAAAGTAGCACAGGTCTTTAATCCCAGCACTTGGAGGCAGAGGCAGATGGATCTCAGTGAATTCGAGGCCAGCCTGATCTACAGCAGAAGAGTTTTAGGACAGCCAAGGCTATACAGAGAAACCCTGTTTTAAAAGCCACAACAAGCAAACAAAACACCAAAACCTCAGTTTGAAGAATAATTATAGCAAATTCCTTTGATGTTTCTTGCACAGCAAAGTATTTCCTGGAAAAGTTGAGACACGGGTTGTGTCCTGCTGTAGTTACCAGATACAGCCAAAAACTGGGCTAGTCCATGGATACAAATGGATACTGAAATAAACTGTGGAGACACTCAGATCTCCTCTGCACGGCACTTAGGTGGCGGGTGCCAGAATCATACAGTCCTAGTAGGCCGGGAGGGAGCGGGCAAGCAGCACGCAGAGAAACATCTGAATGAAGTGATATGAAGTGGGGGCTGCTGCTCCCTGACGCCCCAGCCTCCCCAGAGGCTATGGCAGGAGGACTGGAGCAAGATCCAGACCTGCATGAGGTCAAGGAGAGCTGGGAAACGTAACCAGACCTCGTCTCAAAAGAGAGAATTTTAAAAAGGGAGGCCATTGCTCAATGGACAAGCGCTTGCCTAGTGTATGCGCGCAAAGCTCAGTCTGATCCTGAGACTCAAAAGATGCAATGATGCACAGGTTTCCACAGTTGCTCAGCTCCCTCCCTCCCGTCCCTCCTGTGCAGAGGCTGCAGTCAGCTGCACAGCTCAGGAGGGTAAAGAGCAGGCCCAGTTCCTCCTGCATCTTAGTTCTAATCTCACTTGTCATGGAACCTTACAGACTGGGACCACATGCCAGTAGCAGCTATGGAATCCTTGGAAACACAAGCCTGACCTTAAAAGATAGATCATGCACAAGCCTATCTGCCCACCCCTCGCAGAGTGTGGTTTGCGTGTGGCTTGCTAGCACAGTCTGTCTTCTAGGAATCGGTGCACCTTCATATGTTCACGGGAAAATCATTTCATCCTCTACACAAGCCCTCATTTGGTCCAAATATTTCTCTTAAGTCTCTGCAAAAACACAAACCTGCAAACGATTTAACAGGACTCTCAATTCTGAAAAACCCAGCATCAAACACTATTTTGTCGACTTCCTTTGGTGTCTCCGCTGCCACCGGCGCATGCTCTTCCTGCTTCAGCCTCGCTTTCATCGCGTTCTTTATGGCAGCGAGGCGGTTTCTAGCGGCCAGTCTTCCTGCATCATCCTGCTTTGTTCTGTTTGTTCCACCAGGCGCAATCTTTTTCTGCAGGGGAAACAGCACAAATTAATTAAAGGTGACATTTCCACCTCTTTCCTCTTCCTTTGGTGAGGACTGACATTATCATCTGTGGTTGGATGCAACTGACCCCATAATCTCACAGGGACTGGCACTATTAGGAGGTGTGGCTTTGTTGGAGCGTGTATGGTCTTTGTAGAGGAAGTGTGTCATTGTCGGGGTAGGCTTTGAGGTCTTAAATGCTCAAGCCATACCCGGTGTCTCTGAGCTCCTTCACCAGCACCATGCCTGTCTAATCGCCGCCATGCCTCACCATGATGGACTAAACCTCTGAAAATGTAAGCCACCCCAACTAAATGTTTTTCCCTTATAAGAGTTGCCATGGTCATGGCGTCCCTTCACAGCAAGAGAACCCTACCTAAGACACCCTCCTTGAACATTACCGTCCTCGTCTGTTCTGTTGGTACTGAGGAAAGAACCCAGAGCCCTGTACACAGCAGGAAATCTTGCTACCACTGACATAAGTCATTAGTCCTTATAACTTATCTTGAGCCAGGGTCTCACTAAGTTGTGCCAGCTGGTCTTGAGTGCACACCCGCTCCACCCTCAGGACCAGCTGAGATTAAAGACTGGCACCACCACACCAACCAGTGTCACCTTGTGTGGTGTGGTGGTCTGAATGAAAATGACCACCATCAGCTTATACGTTTGAATGGTGGGTCCCCAGTTAGTGGAGCTATATGGGCAGAATTAGGAGATATTAGTTGGGGTGACTTTGTTGGAGGAGGTGTATCACTGGGGGTGGGGGGTTTTGGGGTTTCATAAGCCCACACCCAGCTCCCTCTCTCTCTAATCCTAAAGGAAGAGGATTACCCAGTGTGGGTTTCAGTAAAACCCAGAGCTACAGGACAGACACCCTGTGGCACGGAAATGCCATTCTTCTGAGACAAGAAAACAGTTCCCGGGAATGGCTTACTAAAGACAATGATGTGCAGAATTTGAGCTTGACCAAAACAGATTTGGGAGGCCAAGAGCAGGTTAAGAGGCACAGGAATGGGGCTGGAGAGATGGCACAGCATGGAGGAGAGCTCACTACTCGTTCAGAGCACTGAGTTTGGGTCCCAGCACCAACAGTGGGCTGCTATTAGCGTCTGTAACTCTAGCTCCAGGACACCACACCTGCTTCTGATGGAGAACCCACATACGTAAACACACACAGAGTGGACAGCGGTAAATAAACTTACAATTTAAGAAAAAGGATGTAGACAAAGTAACAAAGAAGGTTAAATTGTATAAGCCATGCATCTAATAACTTTAGCCACTAATGGGCTAAAAACTCTCGATAACTTCTCTGAAGGCAGAGAGTGGTAAACCAGGCAGCCGGATAGAAATCTGCGAACAAACAGCATGCATGCTTTTCAGGAAACTCTGTGACTGACAAGAGCTGAGAAGGGGGTGGGACCCACAATAAGATGATTCACCAGGTAAGCTGCTTGGTTTCAGTGTAATCAAGGTTAGACCTTGAACACATTTAAAGAGGGAGGAACAGACAAACTGGAAGGGAAATGAGTAAGAGTGAAAGGTGTGTCATCACAGTACAGGTAAAAGATTAGTTTTATTTGACTAACAGGGCTTGGTGTATAGCGCAGACATAAGGCACTTGCCTAGGCTATATACTGCCCTGATATGGTCCCAGGAATATAAAGGCCTCCCCAACCAACCAAACTGTAGCCGAAAACAAAGTAACAAAGTAGACAGAGAGAGACATCTGGTGATCAGAGGCAGAATTGCACCTCTTTTTTTTTTTTTTTTTTTTTTTTTTTTTTTTTTTTTTTTTTTTTTTTGTGNAGGGTTTCTCTGTGGCTTTGGAGCCTGTCCTGGAACTAGCTCTGTAGACCAGGCTGGTCTCGAACTCACAGAGATCCGCCTGCCTCTGCCTCCCGAGTGCTGGGATTAAAGGCGTGCGCCACCATCGCCCGGCCTGTTATGTGATTTAGTATTTTCAGATCTAAACATTCAATAAGAAATACCCACAGGCTGTCAGGAGCAGCAGTGCATGTCTATAATCCCAGCATCTTGGAAGCTGAGACAGGAGAATTCCATGCTTGAGTTCAGACTGGGATATATAGTGAAACCCATCTCAAAAAACATTTATCGTTATACTAGGACCTTTAATAAATATTCTCCTTTATTATGTAGATTTACAAATTTCCAGCCATCTACTCATTCCCTCAATCCTTGCAGTGAGACTTCATTGCAAGGAAATATTAAAGTTTCTTTTAATTCTTTAACATGTTGTGCTGCTAAGACAGAATTCAGAAGTTTTGTTTGATAACAAACTATAAAGTATCAACCCAAGTTTATAGACTAAGTGTCCTTCCAACAGCATGAGGAAAACTGACAAGTACGACAAATGTCCATAAGAAGCATAAGAAATGGACTTAGAAAAGACCTTAAAGTATGTGTGCATGTGTGTGTCTGTGTGAGACTGTGCATATGGGTGCAGCTGTCCCCAGAGACCCCTGGAGCTGGAATTATAGGCCACTGTGAGCTACCCTATGTGTGTGCAAGAAAGAGCAACACGTGCTCTTAACCCGCTAACTGGACTCTTATTAGATTAACAAAGCATGTTTTATAGGAAAAGTAGAAAACCTTATTAGCATAATGAAGAAATACATAAAATCTTATCAGTCTACAGTCTGTCACACAAAAAGCATGTAGACAGTGAGGAGGTGTGCTCTGCTCAATAAAAGCATGAATTGGGAACACCAAAGCCTGGGGTGACCCAACACTACCTTGATTTACTCTTTCAGAGTCTTGAATTTCTCAGCCGTAAACTGAGGATACAGCACCCTCTAAATGGACTGTTATGAAGCTTAATGGAACCACTTGGAATTTACACAACATGGATTATTTACAGCTTTGCAATGAAAAGAAATACATAAACATAGGAGGTCTGTTCAGTTTTGTAAGACACAGTCTTGCTATGTAGTCCTGGCTGTCCTGAAACTTGCTACTTACATACAGCCCATGGTGGCCTTGGAGTCAAGGCAATCATTCTGCCTCAGCCTCCCGAGAGCTGCCATCACAAGTGTGCCACGCCACACGTGCCAGCGCAGGTGCAGCTTTCTGAGCAAACCCATGCCCTGTGCTCATCAACCCACTGTCTAGGAACAGAAAAGTCACCTAGGTAACCCAATGCAACCACACCTCTCTTGTTTCTCTTTAGAAGCAAACATCTTACTTCATGTTGATTGTACCCTTGCTTTTCCCCAAAGGCAATCAGAATGTAATAAGCATTATAGAAAACATAGCTTGTGAAACAGAAAGCCCAAAGCTAAATATTTTCAAAGCTGACATGGTAGAAGTAAAGAATCAATGTTTCCAAGCTGTCCTTCACCTCCACGTGTGCTCTGTTGCACAACTAGGCCACCCCGCTCCCACATGATTGAATTTTTAAAAAGAAAATTAGAAGGGGCTGGAGAGATGGCTCAGAGGTTAAGAAAACTGTTGTTCTGGAGGTCCTGAGTTCAATTCCCAGCAACCATATGGTGGCTCACAACCATCTGTAATGAGATCTGAGATCTGGTGCTCAGAACACTATATACATAATAAATAAATTAAAAAAAGAAAGAATCTAAAAAACAAAAACAAAACAAAACAAAAACAAAATTAGAGAAGCATCTATGCTAGAAATTTGGGTAGAAAATGCACAAACCTACCCGGAGGACTTTTTTGCTTGGATTATTATTGTTTTTCCATCCAGCTTCCTCAAGTTTGATCAGGTTGTTGAACTTTTGGTTTACATCCTCGACCTGTTAATAAAAAGCCCAAGTTCATCCCATTAACGCTATGTTAAAATTGCTACATTATGACTATAAAATTACTATGCTAAATCAATTGAAAATGGTGCCCAGAACTGGATCGTCATTAAACTTAAAATCCTCTGTGTGTGTGTGTGTGTGTGTCTGTGTGTGTGTGTGGTGGTGGTGGTGGTGGTGGTGGCGGCACAGGCCTTTAATCCCAGCACTCGGGAGGCAGAGGCAGGAGGATCTCTGTGAGTTTGAGGCCAGCCTGGTCTACAAGAGCTAGTTCTAGGACAGGCTCCGAAGCTAGAGAAACCCTGTCTTGAAAAATCAAAAAAAGAGAGACAGAGAGACTGTGTATGAGTGTGCGTTTGTATGAGAGAGAGACTGTGTGTGTGTGTGTGTGTGTGTGAGAGAGAGAGAGAGAGAGAGAGAGAGACAGAGACAGAGACAGAGACACTGTGGTGAGAGAGAAAGAGAGAGAGAGAGAAAGAGAGAGAGAGACCGTGGTTGAGCGACAGGGTCTTAAAGTCAATCCAGGATGACCCACACTTTGCTGCACAGTTCAGGATATACTTGAACTCCCTATCCTCCTGCCTCTACCTCCTAAACACTGGGGTTATTCAGCTTAAGTCACTGCAAATTGAGTGTTCAAATCAAGAATTTTTATGTTAAAATTGTTCATTGGTAGTTTTGGTCTAGAAATCTCTAAAACCTACAGAAAGGAAGTTATATATTAACAACTTTCCCAGATTCCTTTTAAGAACAGTTATATATATTTTATAATTCGGAATGTGAATTATTTAGAGTGATGAGATTAAAGGTGTATTCCACCACACACTGCTCATCTGCTTGCTTCTTTTTCCTTCCTTCAAGATTGATTTTATTTTATTTAGCCAGGCAGCAGTGGCACACACCTTTAATCCCAGCACTTGGGAGGCAGAGTTAGATGGATCTGTGTGAGTTCGAGGCCAGCCTGATAAAGAGCGAGTGCCAGGACAGCCAGAGATATCACACAAGAGAAACTCTGCCTCAACAACCAAAACCAAGCAAACAAAATAGGGACTGATTTTATTTCATGTGTATATTATATCTGTTTGCCTGACCCATGTTGAGTATGGCTGGCCATACAAGGGAGTCAGATCCCTTGAAACCAGAGTTATAGGCAGTTATAAGCTGCCTGATGTAGGTGATGAAAAAAGAATCCTAGTCCTGTGCAAGAAGAGCAAGTGATCTAACTGCTGGTCCATCTCTTCAGCACCTCATAGACTTCTGAAATATAAACTCAGCAAGGTAGGAAATGTCCTTCCTCCAGATATACCCTCCTAGACCTCCATCAATACTCTGCTTTACATTATAATGTCATACTGTATCTAAGAGGCTCAGCTTCCCATTACATCATACTGTATCTAAGAGGCTTAGCTTCCCATTACAACGCCATACATATTTAAGAGTCTCAGCTTTGCATGACAATGTGATGTGGGATTCCCCTCTGTATGTTGTGAACACCTCTGGTCAATAAAGAAACTGATTTGGCCTGATAGGGTAGATAGGCAGGGAAAACTAAACAGAATGCTGGGAGAAAAAAGGAGTGAAGGAGAAGCCATGTAGCCCTCCTGGAGACAGACGCTGGGAACTTTACCTGGTAAGCCACAGCCACGTGACAATACACAGATTACTAAAAATGGGTTAAATTAAGATGCAAGTGTTAGCCAATAAAAAGCTAGAGCTAATGGGCCAAACAGTGTATTAAATATTATAGTTTCTGTGTGATTATTTCAGGTCTGAGCTGCTGGGTGGCTGGGAAACACACTAACAGCCTCCATAAGTCTTACCGTATCTAAAAGCTGCTACTAAACCATTCACTTCTCTTCCTGCCTGTTTTGTTTCTCTGTGGAGCCCTGGTGGCCCTGGTGTTGACCAGGCTGGCCTTGAACTCAGCCCTCCCTGCCTCTGTGTGGGATTAAAGGCGCAGACCACCACGGCCAGTTCTCTTCCTGCCTTCTTATCATTTCTATAAACAAGGCCTGGCACACAACAGTAACTGCACTGGCTCACGCCTCCCATTTGACAACATGGGGAAGAGATAGTGCAACTTACACGGTACATTCCAATAGCTCACTTATTACATCCATTGTGAAGCAAATGTCGAAAACACTTGACACATACCTGAAAATTAACCATATCCCAAAATCCATCCAGGTCTGAACAGGTAGTCTCCTTTTCACCTCGTTTATATTCACAGTTATCTATCAGTCCTTCAAACTGCTTGAACCTTTCCATAATAAGGAGTCTTGTTTGACCAACTGTTGTGCGAATAAGATCTTTAGCTAAAGAAGAAAGTAAATAGGGCCTTTTCAGTGAGCCAGCCAACTGAGACTTAGCCCCTAATCCCCAGATCTTACACAATTAAACTATTGTAGAAAAACCAAAAAAGAACCATCCCCAAGCTTTGCCACAAATGCTGAACACAAGCTCCTTGCTTCAAGCACCAGAAACAATTAGCAGTGTTCACCCTCAATCACACATGGCTTCTCAAGGAACCATTCCCTTTCTCCTGTATTTTATGAGATTTCAACCTCAAACAAGTCAAGGTACATAAGTATCCAGGACCTCATACTGCTAGCTTTTTAAATAATTTCTCCAAATAAATAGGACTAATCTGTTCGTACTGATTTACATAATTATAAGTCAGAACACATATTTATATAATCAAGGAATACCAGATTAACACCAATATATACAAAGTCACATTAAAACACCAAAATACACAAAAGTTGTACACTTCTTTAGCACAGAGATATTAGAGGATATATGTTGAGCAACTCTTGGCATTTTAAGCAATACTGAAACTGAAAGTTGGAGACTAGAGTTTTAACTTTGAAAGGAATGCAACAACATTAAAAAAAAAATAAGGGTTATGGATATAGTTTGCTAGCCAAGCATGTGCTGAGCACAAAAAAAAAAAAAAAAAAAAAAAAATCCTGGGTTAGATCTTCTACAACTACTCTTACTACTACCATAAAAGAAAACCTAATACATAACAATCATTTTTATTGCGGTCCTTGAAGTGGACAAGATGACCAGGGTTCAAGGTCACCTTCAACTACAGACTGAGTGAGCGCCAGGCCAGCCTGTGCTAGGAGAGCCTAAGATGCAGGATACAATGCTAATAACAAGAGAACGTCTGTATCTCACCATCATCAGGAATGTCCAGGTCCAGCTTCCTGTCCCACTCCAAGCAGTGCGAGGTCAATCTGTCAGTTTCTGACTGGAGAATTGTTCTGGAATTGTGACATCCACTTTAGTCATACAAGTGTGGCCACCTCAGTTTAGTCTTACCATTAGGACACTTTAATACACAAGACAGGAGGGTTTAAAACAAAGGTACAAAATAGTACATAAAAAAGGCAAAACAGTCATTTTGAAGATTTTATGTGCAAGGATCTAACGAACTATACACTAAAACTCAGAAAAGACAAATTTCCTATCATCACATAACTCATGTGTGCCCATTCTTCTATAGTGAAATTTACATGGGATGGATGATGCCAAGACACACTTCTCCCCTTTTCAAGCTACCGTTTCTGATTTGTTCAGTTCCTCATTCAGAGGCTGAGTTCAACATCCCTTGGTGAGTAATACGCACTCAGATACTCATCACAGAACTAAGGACTGTCAAAAATGACCTGAAGATAAAGCCAGCAGAATCTATGACTAAAGTCAGGGCCTTCCCTGAGGCACAGCATGGCACAGCTGCAGTCTAGTGCCAGGAGGCAGAAGCAGGAGGAGCAGGGCAAGTGAGGCCAGCATGGCCCACACCTGAGTTCCAGCCAGGTGAGGCTACAACCAAAAACAAGGACAGAATTGAACAAACCCTCTCCGCAAGGTGACAGGGTCCTACAAAGTCTATTAGATAGTTTCTCCCTCTCTCTTTTTTGAAAAAGATTTATTTATTATATATACAGTAGTGTTCTGCCTGTGTGTTTTGCCTGTGTGCCAGAAGAGGGCCCCAGATCTCATTATAGGTGGTTGGTTGTGAGCCACCACGGTTGCTGGGAATTGAACTCAGGGCCTCTGGAAGAGCAGTCAGTGCTCTTATCCTCTGAGCCATCTCTCCAGTCCTAGATAATATTTATTTGAGTTAATCTTGCTCCCCAGAGAACATTTGATGATGCCCAGAGACTTGACAGCTCTGCTCTCTGGAGCAGAGACGCCATGCTCAGCTCTCCCGATAGCTCTGCTCTCTGAGGCACACGCGATGAAGCTACGACCCAAGATGGACATAGGTTAGAATCTTCCTGGTAAGCGCACCTTGGGGTACTTACACACATTACTAGAAATGGGCTAGTCCAGGTGCAAGAGTTAGCCTAGAAGAGGCTATCTATAGAGCCCTGGCTGGCCTTGAACTCAGATCCTCCTCCCTTCTACCTCCCTCTGCTGGGAATAAAGGTGTGAAAAACTGAGCCTGGCTGGAGAGTTTTGATTATCACTATAGGTTAGGGATGTTCTAAACACTCAACAAGAACAGAAGAGACCCCAAACAAGAAGTCCATAATCCAAAATGTGAGAGATCTAGGGCTAGTAGGAGTTCAGTCAGTGCTAACACAGGCACCCCAGAGTGCAGAGAGATCCCACAGCTACGTGCATATCAAAGAACTGAAAGCAGGGCCCCAAGGCATGCTTGCACACTCACGTCCAGAATGGTCCTAATCACTAAAATGGAAGCAAGCCAAATGTCACTACAGCTGAGTGTGGCAGCACCAGAGTCAGAGACAGGAGGATCACTCTAGACTGGAGGCTGCTACAGCGAGTTCTGGGCTCATATGGTGAGTGTAGGGTAGTCAGGAGACTATAGCATGATTCCATCACAAACAAAAACAAAACATAACAAACAACAGAAATGTAGATGACAGGTATATGGAGAAGCAAAATGTGAGTACGGAGTACATTTAAGATTTATTTTTGAGCTGGAGAGATGGCTCAGCAGTTAACAGCACTGGTTGTTCCTGAGTTTAATTTGGTGGTGGCTCACAACCATCTGCAATGAGATCTGGCGCCCTCTACTGGCATGCAGGCATACATGCAGAGCACTGTTACATAAAATATAAATAAATATTTAAAAAAAGATTTATTTACAAAGTGTATGAGTATATGCAAGTGCACCACGTGTGTACAGTGCCCTTGGAGGCAGAAGAGGGTACTGGATTCCCTGGAGCTGAATGACAGCTGGTTGTGGGCTGCCATGTGGATGCTGGAAACCAAACTCTCCCGAAACATCAGCAAAATACCCTTAAAGGCTGAGCTACCTTTCCAGACACCGCATCCCTATCCTGTTCAACCTTGAGAAATGAAAAATGGGCACAGGGCTTATGTCTGTAGTCTCAGCACTTGCTAGGCACAGATGGGAGGACTGCCCATGGGTTGGAGGCCTGTCTGGTCTACAAAGTGAGGCCATGCCAGTGAGGACTACACACTGAGAAAGGAAAGAAATTCTAACACTACAGATCAATCTTAAGGATACTACACTAAGTAAAATAAACCAGTCACAAATATACAAAAAAATAAAAAACTCACTGGCTCAAAACTGTCTCTAACTCCAGTTCCAGGGACCCAAAGGCCTCTTCTGGCCTCTCCAAGCACCAGGCACACACACAGCATACATGTAAGCATGACATCCATACATATCACAAGCCAACCAACCAAACAGCAGCAGTCTGTTGGTTATTAAAAAAAAGAAAAGAATAAAAGACTTGATGGTGGCTCGGAGGCAGTGTGGACCAGGAAAGAGTTAAAGGATGCTGAAGGTGAATTTGATGAAATCACATTGAATGGAATTCTCAAAGGTTAATAACAATAACAAGAAGACAAGCTCTCATCTATCCCAGGCAGTTCTTGCATAGGTTTTGTAGCCAAGGACGACCTTGAGCTTCAGATCCTCCTGGCCAGTGTGTTCAGTTTGGAGATCAAATTTTCCCGGGTGCTACGAGGTGTATTACCAACTGACTCTGCCGCCCCGTGCAGAAGATGCTTCCTCTCTTCAGCCTGGGCTTCAAGAGTGAGCAGCTGAAGCCTGTTAGAGCCACCAACTGAGTCCACTAAGTAAAGTGTGACAGAGCAGAAAATCGAGTACGAGAGAGCTCTTCAGGTGCTAAAACCAAAGTCATCAACATTCACCACTACATGAAAACAAAATGATGTACCATACAAGACTTTTACACTTTCATTATTTACCTCTCAAAACATTCACAACAAAATTAACAGGTGCATGGAAGGGCCGGACTCTGGACTGGGACAGCCACTTCCCTCACTCCTACCCTTACAACAGAATCCTTACTACGCCCTAGCTAGCAGAAGAGCAAAAACTGCAAGGTAAAAAAATCGCACCAAAGCCAGTTCCTCTTCACCGACCACATTAAATGTTCATGCATAAAATGGAACACCTTCATTTGGGGTTTAAAGTCAAGACATGAACGCGGATGCTCACGGCAGTCAGTAGCAGACGAACCTGAAATACGGCACATCATGCTGTGGCTGAGACACCTGCCCTTCTCCTACTCCCAGGGATGTGGCTCCGTCCTCCGAAAGGCGACTGGAATTTGTAGCAGGTGCTTCCTTTTGGTTTAAGACATGTTCTATGTAAAAGAAACCATTACTCACTAAAGACCAATTCCTAAAATGACAGAACTCATGAGGTATCTTCTGAAACCCGTCAGCTTAGCCACTGAGCTTCAACGTTGCTGCTTCTGCCTCATTCTATTCAGATCTCGTCTATTATGGTCGCCAGTGTGTGTGTGTGCATGTGTGTGTGTTCGCACGCGCGCACGCACGTGGAGATCAGAGGTCATGTGCAGTGTCCTTCTAAGAGCATGCTCCACTGTCTTTCTGAAATGGTCTCTCCAGGGCTGGAACAGACCCATGGCAGTGTCCCCACCTCCCCGGTATAGTCTTTAGCTCCTGTCTGACCCACGTCCAGCTCGGTCCTTAGACTCCAGATCTTAGTGGCTGAGCGGTGCTCTCCCTAGCTCCTTCTCCCCATCTCCCACTTTATCGGGGCCCTGGACACATCTCTGAAGTACACACCCTACCTTCATCACAGGCTGCCGGAGACGCGAAATCCTGCTCTCCATTATTTGATTCTTGCTGCACTGATACAGACTTTTGTACCAAGGGTCCATTTGCTGAATCCTGAGTTGTTGAGCTAAAAGTAACAGCAAAAAGTACACTTCACAAAAGACAAAGTCCCCACATACACAGTCGAAGGACTCGAAACTTGTGTAGTTCTTTTAAAAGAAGAAGGCCTCACTACCTAACTCACACAAAGTAGCTTTTAATTAATAAATTTCTATCCAGTTGGTGATACGTGCCCATAATCCCAGCACTGGGTGGGAGCAGGCTACTGAAGATGTCGTGTACTAGGGAAGCTCGGATCAAAAGTCACTATTTGGGGATTTTTGTTCGGTTTTGACATGGTGTCGTGGTAGGAAACAGAGCCTGGCCTCAGACTCTGAACAGCCCTCTTCAGCCTTGCCAATGGGATGGCTGTGGGCCGAGCATGTGCCAACCGCCCTGGTTAGGATCCTAAACAATGCTTATTCTGGGCAGAGAAACTTAAACCAACAGTGGGAATAGGGCTCTTTATTAAACTAATTATACGAGGATTCAAAGATATTGGAGCTCTTCCCCCCCCCCCCCCGCCCCCCAAGACAGGGTTTTTCTGTGTAGCCCTGGCTGTCCTGGAACTCACTCTGTACACCAGGCTGGCCTCGAACTCACAGAGATCTACCTGCCTCTGTCTCCCAAGTACTGGGATTAAAGGCGAGCACCACCACTGTCCATCTTAAAAATAAATCTTTACAAAAGAAATTAAGTAAATATTATTTAAGGGTTATAATTAAGTCACCTATTTAAAGCAAAAATCAACATGTTTATGGTGAATACAATTCATAGAAAATATCAAAACTATCAAGGACATTAGGGCAAGCTTCTGAAGAACTCTTCTCAAAGAAAATGTTTTTGTGTGATTTGTAGCTAGCATACTTTACTAATTAAAAATAGTGTAGAAAAAAGTAGAAATGTAAGATTGACATTTGTTGCTCCTTTTAGTAAAGAGCTTGGTATTAAGATTATTTGTGTATTAGTGTTTGTGTGTTAAAGTACACATCTTACCCATCTAGTTTTAAAGGGCTCCAGGGCGTCAGGAGGGCATGGTCACTCTGGCACGTTGGCGCCACTGGGTAGGTCTTCAGCCCACGAGGTGGCTGAAACACACAATGCTCGGGCGCAAAGGAATTCCTTTGCTTCGCTTTTGCAGGAACTGTCCTCAGTAAGCTCCCCACAGCTGGGAAGACTCTGTCCTGACCCGTTCCACTTGTTACTCTGCTCTGTGGACCCACACGATTTTCTTCACTAGCACCTTTAGAGGGAACGACCTAGGTATAAGCAGAACAGAGCTGGAATTTCTCTTCCAGGAATGCACCCAGTCATTAAGACACAAACACACAAATAGCAGCAGTAGCAACAAACACGTCTGACACTGTGAGGGCCGTACTGATGGATGTCACCATGACTCACTTCTGGCCACACCTGAGAGTGAGGTCTTAGACAAGCAAGGCAGGAAGAGCCAGCCTAACTGTGGTGAGGGCAGCACCACTCTGGCCAACTGACTAAAAGGGAACGCGAGCTGAGCACAGGACTCACTGCTGCTGCCATGTGACCAGCTACCTCAAGATTCCACAGGATGATGATGGACTATGTCCTCAAACTATGAGCCAAAGTGAACCTTTTCTTCCTTAGGCTGCTTTAGCAACAGGAAGTTAGCAAGAGAGCATCCACACGCACAGTTTGAAACTAAAATAGATATACTTAATTAAAATATATTAAAACTAAAATGGAAAAACTCAACTGACAAAGTACACCTTAAAAAAAAAAAAGATGGATTGATTATGTATACAGTGTGTGCCTGCATTTCTGCCTGAACGCCAAAAGAGAGTACCAGGTCTCATTATAGACAGTTGTAAGTTGCCATGTGGCAGCTGGGAATTGAACTCAGGATCTCTGGAAGAGCAGACCTCCGAGGCATCTCTCCAGCCCCAAAATACACTTTTATAAAAATTGCAAGAATGAGAAATCTAGTACTTACTGAGTGACTCCTATCCTAGAGGACCACACCCTTAGTAAAAAAATAACCTTGAACGGCGGTGGCTGGAGCACTGGCTCTGTGGTTAAGACCACTGGTTGCTCTTCCAAATTACCGGGGTTCAATTCCCAGAACTCACACAGCCCACAACCATCTCTAACTCCAATCCCATGGGATCTGATACTCTCTTTAGCCTCCACAGGCACCAGGCGAACAGGCAGTACGTAGACTTACATGCAAGCTAAACACCCATACTCATAAAATTAATAAATAATTCAAAAATAACCTTAGATTGTAAATCAGCTTTCCACAGAACAACAGTTTTTAGTATGATACAATGAGATCAAGCTATAAAATACAAACATATTTTTCCAAGTCAGTTTAGTTGTTACTTGATATTTAGACATTTAAAATGTTTTTGACTTATGAGGTCTGAACTCATACTCAACCTGAATAAGAATCTCAAAGGCCAGTATATCAGTGAAAATAAAAACTGATGATAACATTACGTGGAATAATAATTTTTTAAAATATACTTACTTATTTTACGGTATGTGTATTTGTTTGGGGTGTGTACACCACATGGGTGGAGATCAGAACACAGGTTCCACCCCGTGGGATTCGGGGCTCAAACTCAGGTCATCAGGCTTGATAGCTTTTGCCCACTGAGTCAATTCACAGGCCCCACAAAATAAATCTTAGAAGGGTTTCCTTTAAGACTTATAAAGATTGCCTCTCCATTTCCTTCCTTGGACACTCAGTATGGCTCTAGGGAGGCTTTGCACTATTCAGCAAGCAGTTCTTTCGTTTTTACGATTAAGATTGTATCCTGGGCCAAGAGACGAGGAACTCAAAATAGTTCCTTAAGTTTTTTTTTTTTTTTCTTTCCTTTTTTAAATTTCTATGTGGAGGTTTGAGGACACTTGCAGGAATCAAGTTCTCTCCTTCCACCATGTGGGTTCTGGGGAGGTCGTCAGGCTTGGCAGCAAGCACCTTTACCTGCTGAGCCATCTTACAGTCCTCATTGCTAGATGCTGTTAGAAACCCTAGCTTACTGAATGAATTCTTAAAACTCTGTCTAGGAAATTCTGCTAGAGATGGAGAAAACCTTGAATTCTGCAGCTAACTGGAAGTACAGACGACACCCCATTCTAGCTGAAACCCAAAGCAGCATCTCACCCTATAACCAGCTCTTGCAATACAGTCCTAGCCTGTTTTTCTACTCCCTATTTTCTCTGTTAATCAGAATATGCTTTCTCTACTTATAAAACTCAGGGTTAGATTAAGACACCGGTATCAGTAAATCAGGTTCCAGTATGTGCGCAGGTGCGCTCTCAGAAGCATCCCAGGCTTCACCGTCAGCTACGGCCCGAGCAAGGAGATGCCGGGCATTTCGGGACAAGCAGACCGCATCCTCTACCTTGTCAGGCTTGGCGTCCACCTTTCTGGCAGGTCTTCCTCTACCTGGCCCCACTCTTTCAGATTCATTCTCTAAAACAAAAAAAAGAAGCAAGACATCCATTTGAAAACAGATAAGCGCTCTTTTTTGCCGGGAAAATGAGAGCTTCTTTGTCAAAAATCAGGGATTCATGCCCAGGAGCACCAGGAGCCCAAGCTACCCACCCAGGAGCAGTGAGTGACTGAAACCATGGACCCTGCTTCCACCTCAAGGAGCAACAGATCTGAGCCTTGGGTCCGCTTGCACCTGGAGGAGCGATCACCGGAGGCTCTGCTCTGCCTGCCATGAAGGAGCCTTCAAAGTAGCCACAGCGCCAACTACACCAATCGGAGGAAGAGGGACTATTCTGCCTGGAGGCTTGCCTTTGCATATGGCAAAGCCTCTCACACACACAGCGAAAAGCTGCCTTCTACTTCATCAGCTTCCTGGGCACTACACCGGGGGATGGTTGTCCCATCCTGCCAAGACAGGTAGACAGAACCCTACCCCCACAGGAAACTCTTCAGGCCTCCTGGGCTCATCACCTAAAAGTAAGTACTTCTAAGACTGGTATTCCGCCAAAGACTATGGGGAGACTTGGGATTGCCTGGGTAGCTAGAAAAGCTCTCCCTTCTGCTCCTTTACTTCTCCCTCTCAGATCTGTCTGAGGGCATTTGGTGACTAGGGTACTGGTAGCCCATTACAGACAGGCGTGCCTCTTTCACAGGCTTCATAGTCCAGGATTAACAGTTTTCAGGTGTATCTTCAGAGGTTCAGAGTGTCCAGTTTCCTTTAATTGTCTTCTAAAATGGTCATGCCTTTTAACCTAAAGCCATAGCCTTTTGCTAAGACACCAAGATGCAAATCTGCCCCAGCTGTCTTACAGATACCTGCAGGTTCCTGGAGAAGTTCTGCTGCTTTAACAAGAAATCTGGCCTGGTGAATACTAACAGTCTCCAGTGCCTGTTTTGGCCCCTCCCATTTGAGCATATTTTCACTCCTCCTGCTGGGCCAAGACCAACCTGCAGAGGGCTCTCCAGATAACACCAGCTCATCAGCTCCTGGGACTTCACCATTGGTCCCGCCTCTCCAGGGTCAAATGGGCACTTACCGAGCAAATAAAACTTGGTTTTAAAGGGCTTATCTGCTCTCATCTCATTCATTCACCCTTGCCTCTCCTGTACCAGAGCAATTCTCCCTTCCATTCTTTTTGGCCTTCCCAAGGCTGGCCCCATTCAAAGGGCTGATAATAACAATTTATTTTTTTCTCCTAGCAACCTGCCTTCTCAGTTACCTCAAGAAACAGATGCCTGAGGCAGTAAACCTGATGCCTCTCCAGCCACACCTACTGCTGAGTGTGAGCCCATCTCCCAACTCTCTCCTCCCCAACATCACCCCAAGCCCGCAGGAAGCAGCCAGACTTGAGCCAGAGTCCCTATACCCAAAGAGTCTGGGATGTTTGAGTGGAAGCATCACCCCAGCCCCTGGCATCCATATACCCAAAGAAAACTTTCCCAACCTGAAAAAGGACATGCCTATGAAAATACAAGAAGCTTGCAGAACACCAAATAGAGTGAACCAAGAAAAAAAATCCCCTCAACACATAATAATCAAAACACAAAACATAAAGAATAAAGAAAAAATAAGAGCTGCAAGGGAAAAAGGCCAAGTAACATACAGAGGCAGACCTATCAGAATTACACCTAATGTCTGTCCTGGACAGGCTTTATGCAGACACTAAGAGATCACGGATGCTAGCCGAGACTCCTATATCTAGTAAAACTTTCGACCGTAGATGGAGAAAACAAGGTATTTCAGGACAAAACCAGATTTAAACAATACCTACCTACAAATCCAGCCCTACATAAAGTTCTAGAAAGAAAACGTCAACCAAGAAGTCGGCTACATCCACAAAAACACAGGAAATAGATGTTCTCACAGCAGCAAATCTCAGAGAAGGGAAACGCAAACATGATGCCATCAACAACGAAAACTAAACAGGAGCAGCAACCACTGGTCATTAATATTCCTTAATATAAATGGACTCAACTCACCTATAAAAAAACCACAGGCTTACGGATTGGATATGAAAACAGAATCCATCCTTCCGCTGCATACAAGAAACACACCTCAACCTCAAAGTCAGACATCGCCTCAGAGAAAAGGGTTGGGAAAAAAATTTTCCAATCAAATGGACCTAAGAAACAAGCTAGTGTAGCTATTCTAATATCTAACAAAATAGACTTCAAAAGAAAATCAATGAAAAGAGACAAAGAAGGACATTTCATATTTGTCACAGAAAAAAAAAAATCAGTCCGTCAAGAGAAATCTCAATTCTGAACATCTATGCCCCAAACACAAGGGCACATGAGGCAGGACAACAGAGCAAGCACGAGCGAGCACATGCAAACTCATAATGAGCCAGCAAAACTGGCCAAGAGCACAGTAACTAATAACGTGCACTCCTAGCCAATCACATGCGCCAACAGTGACCACCAGTTTCAAAAGGACCAACCAGAAACGTTCCTGCAACATTCCCCTAATCCCATAAAAACCCCAACCTGTTTACAATAAAGAGCTTCTGTATTGGAATCTCCCAGAGTCTTCTCACATCTGCCCACCCACTCCCATTCCCATTCCACCCCCCCCCCCCCCCCCCCCCCCCCCCCCCCCACGG
>NW_026068016.1:2544347-2550629 GCF_014885135.2 Alexandromys fortis
ATATAAAACCTGGAATAACCCCATGTATCTTATTGGGTCACCATAGCTTAATGTTAGAATTCAACAGCAACACTGATTTCAGAAATCCCACAAATACATGGAAATTGAACAATGCTCACCTGAATTACCAATGGGTCAAGGAAGAAATAAAGAAATTAAAGACTTCCTAAAATTCAATGAAAATGACCACACAACATACCCAAATTTATGGGACACAATGAAAGAGGAAAGTTCATAGCACTAAATGCATACATAAAGAAGCAGGAAAAATCTCACACTAGTGAATTAACAGAACATTTGAAAGATCTAGAACAAAAAGAAGCAAACTCACCCAGAAGTAGTATATGTTGGGAAATAATCAAACTGAGGACTGAAATCAAGAAAATAGAAATAATGGAACAATCCAAAGAATCAATGAGACAACAAGTTGGTTCTTTGAGAAAATCAACAAGATTGACAAACCTTTATCCAAATTATCCAAAAGGCAGAGATATAATACCCAAATTAATAAAATAAGGAATGAAAAGGGGGAAATAACAGACACAGAGGAAATCCAGAGAATCATTAGGTCATACTTCAAAAACCCATACTCAATAAAATTGGAAAATTTAAAGGATATGGACAATTTTCTGGGTAAGTACCACATACCAAAATTAAATCAAGATCAGATAAACAAATTAAATAGATTCACAACCCATAAGGAAATAGAAAGTCAACAAAAGCCTCCCAATTAAAAAAGCCCAGGGCCAGGTAGTTTCAGTGCATAATTGTACCAGAACTTCCAAGAAGAGCTAATACAGATACTCCTTAAACTGTTCCACACAACAGAAGCAGAAGGAACACCGCCAAACTCTTTCTACAAGACTACAGTTACCCTGACACCTAAACCATATAAAGACACAACTAAGAGAGAATTACAGACCAATCTCCCTCATGAACATTGATGCAAAAATACTCAACAAAATACTGGCAAACCAAATCCAAGAACACATCATAAACATCAGCCACCATGAACAAGCAGGCTTCATCCTAGAGATGCAGGGGTGGTTCAACATAACGAAAATCTGTCAACATAATCCACCACATAAACAAAGAAAGAAGACCACATGATCATATCATTAGATGCTGAAAAAGCCTTCAACAAAATCTAACATCCCTTCATGATAAAGGTCTTGAAGAAATCAGGGATACAAGGAACATTCCTAAACATAATAAAGGCCAATTTAAAGCAAGCTGACTGCCAACATCAAACTAAATGGAGAGAAAAATCAAAGCAATTCCATTAAAATCAGGAGCGAGAAAAGGCTGTCTACTCTCTTCATATATATTCAATATAGCACGTGAAGTCCTAGCTAGAGAAATAAGACAACAAAAGGAGATTAAGGGGATACAAATTGGAAAGGAAGAAGCCAAAAACTTTCGCTATTTTGCTGATAATACGATAGTATACAAGTGACCTCAAAAATTCTACCAGGGAACTCTTACAGCTGATAAACACCTTCAGTCATGTGACAGGATACAAGATTAACTCAAAAAAATCAGTAGCCTTCCTTTTTACAGATGATAAATGGGCTGAAAAAGGAATCAGAGAAACATGACCCTTCACAATAGCCACAAATAACAAAATACCTTGGGATAACGCTAACTAAACAAGTGAAAGACCTGTATGACAAGAATTTAAATCTTTAAAGAACGAAATTGAAGAAGATATCAGAAAATGGAAAGATCTCCCATGCTCATGGATAGGTAGGATTAACATAATAAAAATGGCAATCTTACCAAAAGCAATCTATAGATTCAATGCAATGCCCATTAAAATCCCGGCACAATTCTTCACCGACCTCAAAAGAACAATACTAAATTTCATATGGAGAAACAAAACCCCAGGAGAGCTAAAACAACCCTATACAGTAAAGGAGGCATCACTATTCCTGACTTCAAGCACTATTATAGAGAGAGCTACAGTAATGAAAACAGCTTGGTATTGGCATAAAATTAGACAGGAGGACCAATGGAATCGAATCGAAGATCCTGACATTAACCCACACACCTATGAACACCTGATTTTCGACAAAGAAGCTAAAAATATAAAATGGAAAAAAGAAAGCATCTTAAACAAATGGTGCTGGCATAACTGGATGTCGACATGTAGAAGAATGCAAACAGATCCACATCTATCCCCATGCACAAAACTCAAGTCCAAATGAACAAAGAAATCAGCATGAATCCATTTACATTGAACCTCATAAAAGACAAAGTGGGAAGCAGCCTTGAATGCGTCGGCATAGGAGACCACTTCCTAAATATAGCCCCAGCAGCACAGACACTGAGAGCAACAATTAATGAATGGGACCTCCTGAACTGGGAAGCTTCTGTAAAGCAAAGGACACGGTCAACAACACAAAATGACAGCTTACAGAATGGGAAAAGATCTTCACCAACCCCACATATGACAGAGGGCTGATCTCCAAAATATACAAAGAACTCAAGAAACTAGACACCAAACTACCAAATAATCCAGTTTTTAAAAAAGGGGTACAGATCTAAACAAAGAATTCTCAATAGAAGAATCTCAAATGACCAAAAGACACTTAGGAAATGCTCAACATCCTTAGTCATCAAGGAAATGCAAATCCAAACAACTCTAAGATACCATCTTACACCTGTCAGAATGGCTAAAATCAAAAACACCAATGATAGCTTATATTGGAGAGGATATGGAATAAGGGGAACACTCCTCCCTTGATGGTGGGAGTGCAAACTTGTACAGCTACTGTGGAAATCAGTATGGTGATTTCTCAGAAAATTAGGAAGCAATCTACCTTAAGACCCAGGAATACCGTACCCAAAGGAGGCACAGTCACACCAAAGGACATTTGCTCAACTATGTTCACAGAACATTATCCATAATAGCCAGAACCTGGAAGCAACCTAGATGCCCCTCAACTGAAGAACGGATAAGGTAAATGTGGTACATTTACACAATGAGTACTACTCAAGTGGTAAAAAACAAACAAACCAAAAAACAATGACATCTTTAAATTTGCAGGCAAATGGACAGGACAGACAAAGGATAACCAGCCTACAGTCCACAACCGAGAGAAGCTAGAACCCTCCTCCAGAAACAGATGAAGCAGACGAAGAGAGCCACAGCTACCACTGGGCCCCCAGGCAGAGAGAGGAATGAACGATCATACGAACAATGGGGTCAAGATTATGATGTTCCCACCCCACAGAATCAGCTGACCCGATCTAGTGGGAGATCACTGACTCCAGACTGACAACTGGGAACCTGCATAGAACCGGACTAGGCCCCCTGAACAGGTGGCAATGGTGTGGCTTGGGCAGTATAAGGAGCCACTGGCAGTGGGACCGGGATCTAACCCTAATGCATGAACTGACTTGTGGAGCCCATTCTCTATGGAGAGGCTCCTTGCTCAGCCTAGGCACGGGGAGGGGACTCTTTGGTCCTGCCTCAACGAGGTGATGCTGCAGACTTAGTTGATTTCCCAGGGGAGGCCTTAACCTCTGAGGAGTGGATGGTGGGGGGGGGGGAGCGGGGAGAGTGGGAGGAGAGAAGGGCGGGGGAACTAGGATTGGTATGTAAAAAAAATAAATAAAAAATAAAAACAGTTCAAAAACAGAAAGAAAGAAAACAGAAGCGATGCTATATTAAAGTACTAGATCATCTGGGAAAGTCTGAAGAAGGACAAACAGGAATATATATTTTCAACTTTTTTTTTTTCTTTTTCGAGACAGGGTTTCTCTGTGGCTTTGGAGCCTGTCCTAGAACTAGCTCTTGTAGACCAGGCTGGCCACAGAGATCCGCCTGCCTCTGCCTCCGAGTGCTGGGCTTAAAGGCGTGCGCCACCACCGCCCGGCTATATTTTCAACTTTTATGATTAGAAGTCACATACCATTAAAGGGGACAAAAATACAAATGAGATTTCCTGTTAAATATAAACCATCTGCTTTTCAAAATAAAGCTATGTCTCCCGTCTTTTTTCCTGATTACTAAATATATACTAATCATAAAGAAACAGAACCAACAAATCTTACCTCCAACACTAAACCAACCAACAAGAACAGCTGGGCAGCCTGTAACTTCCAAACTTCCTTGAAAGCCTGAGCCAACAGGATCATCTGTACCACATGTGTGTCCAGCTCCAGGACATAAGATGCCCTCTTCTGGCTCTGTGGGCACCCATCTGGTACAGACATATATGCAGGTAAAACCCACACACAAAAAATGGAAATAAATCTTGAAAAGAGGAAAAAAAACAACAACAAAAAGTGCCGAGCAGTAGTTTGTTGGCAAAGGGCCTGGCGTGGTGCCAGACACGAGTCTGTGTGCTGGCACCCACCCGCAGCCAGCGCTGGATCCCACGGTCAGAGACTGCACCTCACACAGCACAGTGAGGGGAACCGAGGAAGTCATCCCATGTGCACAGCCCTCACCCATGGCTCCATTGCCAATTTGATACTTCAGCATCTGTTTATACTAGTTTTTGTTTATTAACAAACACACTCTATTTTAGAGTCATGGTCTTCTTTGACCCTTTCTTGTTCTTTATAATGTGTGTCACTGTGTCTCTTACCCCCAGCAACTCTTGTGACTGGCTTGCTTGCAGACGGGACCGCTCGGGTCATCTGCTTTGTCCTCTGAGTAGCGGCTGCTCCGGTCATTTTCCCCGACGACACCATGGATTGTACAGCTGGGAAAAATAATCTTAATCAGATTTTTTTGTCATTCATAAATTATTTCCGTGGCAGCACCAAGTTCATCATCATTGCTAATGTTCCTACCTTTTCTCTCTTTGTCCGGTATCTTCTTTTCAGAAGTCTGTTTTTGGCCAAACCGTGCTGCTTGAAGGGCGTTCTTACTATCAATCTGTGAAGAATTGGGTACTTTGTTAAGTGCATAATAATTTAAAACACATTTCTGTGTATTTGTGTGTGTGTGATGGGGTTTCTCTGTGTAACAGCCCTAGCTTTCCTGAAACTAGCTAGCTCTTGTAGACCACCAGGCTGACCTTGAACTCCCAGAGACCACCTACCTCTGCTGGGATAAAAGGCATGTGCCATCACCACCCGGTCAAAACACATTTTTAACTTGTAAGGTGATCTCAAAACAATCAGCAGTTCAACACCAGCCTCAACCACTAGGAGAGTCTGGGCTATAAAAAAGTCTCTCTCAAAAAAAAAAAAGAAAAAAAAGAAAAAGAAAAGAAAAAACACAGCCAGGAAGGCATGCTCACACTCGCCTTTAATCACAGCACTCAGAAAACAGACCTCAGAGATGTCTCTGGGGTCAAGGCCATGTGCTCACTTGAGAATTCTGACAAAACTAACATTAATTGTGTTTTTTTCCCCCCGAGATGAGGCCTTCTTGTGTTGCCTAAGCTCGCAAGCTAACCCCCTGCCTCAGCCTCAAAAGGAGCCATGAATAGTGAGTGAGTGGCTGGTAGGCAATGGTCTAGTGAGTTGCTCAGCAGTATAGAGCATGCTTAACCTGTACAGGTCCCTGGCTTCTGTCATTCCCAACATTGCTAGGGGAAAAGAAAAAGCAACCAATTACAACAGCAAAGGAATCTCTGAATCTTATATTTACATTTCTCCTAGGCAGGAAGCTTTTTCCTGGGGCTCCCTCACTTTCTCAAGACTACACCCCACAAGTAAGCATCACAGGAAGGTTTTCCTGGGCTGCTCCGACTAAAATGTCACTCAATGCCCACTCCTCCTGCCATCTCCCATTGTATGGACTATATGTACTGGTTTTCTTTCTAGGCCTAGAGTGAGCTTCATAAAGCTCAGAATTTTGTTTGGAACTGTAAGTATCCCAGAGGCTAGAGAAGTTAGACAAACATGGCAGTGAGTCCAATATGCTAAAAACATAAAACCTAGCTTCATATTTCATTCTCTCTTCATTTGTTACTGTGTTTAGAGACCAGAAATGTGTCTCGCCCCACTGGGCTTTCCTCGTTCTGAGCTGATTTTATGCAGATAGCATGGAGTGCAGAGGAACGGCACAGCACCCACACAGCAGCATAAAGATGGGGCTGGGGCGGACCGCACTAAGAGGGGTCCATAAAGATGGGGCTGGGAAGACCGCACTAAGAGAGGTCCATAAAGATGGGGCTGGGGCAGACCGACCGCACTAAGAGGGGTCCATAAAGATGGGGCTGGGGCGGACGGCACTAAGAGGGGTCCATAAAGATGGGGCTGGGGCAGACCGACCGCACTAAGAGGGGTCCATAAAGATGGGGCTGGGGCAGACCGACC
>NW_026068016.1:2550898-2560221 GCF_014885135.2 Alexandromys fortis
TCCATAAAGATGGGGCTGGGGCAGACCGCACTAAGAGGGGTCCATAAAGATGGGGCTGGGGCAGACCGCACTAAGAGGGGTCCATAAAGATGGGGCTGGGGCAGACCGCACTAAGAGGGGTCCATAAAGATGGAGCTGGGGCGGACGACACTAAGAGGGGTCCATAAAGATGGAGCTGAGGCAGACCGCACTAAGAGAGGTCCATAAAGATGGGGCTGGGAAGACCGCACTAAGAGGGGTCCATAAAGATGGGGCTGGGGTGGATCACACTAAGAGAGGTTCATAAAGATGGAGCTGGGGTGGATCACACTAAGAGAGGTTCATAAAGATGGAGCTGGGGTGGACCACACTAAGAGGGGTTCATAAAGATGGAGATGGGGCAGACCGCACTAAGGTGTTCATAAAGATGGAGATGGGACGGATTACATTAAGAGCTGCTCATGTAAACACTACTGATGTGAGTGTGACTTTTCTTGGCATCTAGCCAGAAACTGCTCTATTTCACCACAAATTTTCACACTTTCACTCAGGTAACTAAATCACTATGTTTGCACCTGATTTTAGGTTTAAAATGGAATTACAAACTTTTGAGGGGCTGGAGATGGCTCAGCAGTTAAGAGCACTGCCTACTCTCTCAAAGGTCCAGAGTTCAATTCCCACAAACACATCTGGCTCATAACCATCTGTAATGAGATCTGGTGTCCTCTTCTGGCATGCAAGCATGCATGCAGGCAGAACACTGTATACATAAGAAGCAAATTTAAAAAAAAAGAAAAAAACACCTTTTGAGGGGAAAACAGACAGTACGCTATTTTGGTAGCGATTATCTATACACAATGATACCTTAGTGTGTTCCATGTGATCTTTGGCCTTTGATCTTGTAATTCGCCCGGTGTATGGAAAAGCCTTTTAAACAGTCAAAAAATGGTGAATTAAACAAACAAACACTGGCAAAATTAATTACATGTCTCAGTTTAAAATTTAAACTTTTAAGTAGCTATTTTTTAGTTCCAGAGTTAAAGAAATTGCTTGTCTGTTTTAGGTTAAAATCATAAGCATACCTTTTCCGGCTCAGCTTTCACGCTCCTGTTGTCTGTGATGAGGAAGCCGGGGGCGTCAGGTCTGTAGAGACCCACTTTAAATACTCCTCGCTTAGCTTTCTCTCGCTGCTCTTTCAACTTTTGAAGCTGTTTTTCTTCTTTGTATTTTTGAAGGAGTTGCTTCCGCTGGTCACTCAGAACCATTTTCTCTGACTCTAAGGGGAGGAGGGTACCAAGCAACAGCCCATAAAATATTTAGACAAAATATTACAAAACAATTTTGGTTGTTTTGCATCTTTTTTCCTTTTTTTTTTTTTTTTTTGAGATAGGGTTCCTCTTTGGGTAGCCTTTGCTGCTCTATAGACCAGGCTGGCCTTGAACTCACAGAGCTCCACCTGCCTCTGCTTCCTGAGTGCTGGGATTAATGGAGTGCACCACCACCGCCTGGCAAGAAATGCTTAAATCCTGTCCTGTTAATTCCTCAACACTATAAAACAAGTCTTTTCAAGATCTAATTATTTTGAAAATTGTATTCATTGCTCATTTTAAAAAAAAATCAATGTACTGATTACGTCAGGCTGAATCAGTCAAAGAACTGTAGAATGGGCCATTTGCTCTGCCTTTTCCTACATGCAACAAGCCTGAAAAATTCCGTTAACTTTTGACAACTGCCTACAATTGATCCCTTGAGAGATGGAAGCAAGAAAAATGCAGGTCTTGGCCAGCCTGGCATCAGCGATGCCAGGCCAGACAGCGTTATCTACTGAGACCTGGTCTCTAAAAACAGAAGGTTCTTTTGGGAGTCTATAGTTAGCACAAAAGTACTTGCTTAACTGCCTAGCATGGGTGAGGCCCCGAGTTCAATTCCTAATCATCCTGCAAACCAAACCATTCTTTGGGAGGGCTGTCCCTCCCGCACAAAGCCTTCCTCACGGGGACTCCAACTTTTGAACAAATCAGCTCTAGCTTCACATTCCTGCTCAGTGCGTCTCTCAGCAACAACCTGGGCCTGCCTACCTTGCTCTGTCCTCCTTCACAAGCTTAGTGACTTTTGGTCTAAGAAGCCTCATACCTTGGTCATTCTCCTTATCAAGACCCCTCCCATGCAAATTTTATAACTTTTCTGTGAATTGTCTCTTGCATTAATAAGGTTCTTAGGCCCAGCCAAAGACCACCTAAGAAGTGGGCTCTTGTTTTGCTTATCTCAAGTTTTTCACTTATTCCTAACCACGGTTTTTCCAGAGCAGAAATTACATCTCAGGGTTTTATTCAACTCAAGTTCGACCTTTGAAGCAATACTGTATCCTAGATGAGACTTCCAGTCTCTTTTGAACCCATTCCTATCTGGCTTTCCTTCACCAGTCCCCTTTTGAGCCAGGGTCTCACTGTATATCGCCCCCACGGCTCTAACAGCCCCTGCTTCCTGAGACCTGGGACTAAAGACACGAGCCACTACGCAAGTTCCCTCAGCTGCTTTCTAAAGATCACCCTTCCTTACAGACCTAACTTCAGCATGTCAACAGTGGACTGTATTTACATATTTGCACATACATATACATACATGCATGTGTACATAATAATAATAAAAGAAAGACTATCAACTTGGGGGTGGGGCATAGGAAGGATTGGAGGGATGGTACCTAAGAGTTGGAGGGAGGAAAGGGAAAATGAGGTAATTCTACTTTAATTTAAAATGTATTTATCAAAAAGGAAAAATTTAACATGCCTAAAATTGAACTCTTAATTTTTTAAAAAAGATTTATTTATTATGTATCCAGTGTTCTGCCTGCACACTAGAAGGCAGCTCAGATCTCACTACAGGTGGCTGTGAGCCACCACGTGGGTGCTGGGAATGGAACTCAGGACCTCTGGAAGAGCAGCCGGTGCTCCTAAGCTCTGAGCTGTCTTTCCAGTTCTTTTCCAACACTACTGTTGCCTTCTACAATATTCCCTGCACATTTTCGCTGTGCTCAGACCACACAAAAGAAGCCTCCCTTTCAAACCCTGGTCCTCGGCCTTCTCCATTTTCTGACACTCAGTAAACAGGCTGCTATTTTCTCTCTCCAAACACACTACCAGGCCCGCTCCTTTCTTCAAACACCCACTATTCACCTCTAAGTGTTTTGTCCAGTTCCTGTCCCTCACATGGTAGATCTGGAAGAGAACCAGATGTGGTGGCAGTCCCAGTACTGCCCTTTACAAAACCAGGCTCAAACACCTGAAGGATTATAAAATACCACTTCTAGGGGCCAGGAAGACAGCTCAGCACCTGAAGTGCTGGTCTCTCTGTGGACCCATAGCGTCCACCAATGGAGAAGGACAATACCACAGAGCCGTCCTCTGACCTCCACACTTTTGATGGAGAATGCGTGTACTCACTCCCACGAACCTCTCACGTGCCACCCCTCCAAGAAATGTTAAAAAAAAAATAAGACAAACAAACACACAAAGCCTTCTAGGAACTTCTCTCACTCACCGCTCACCTTTGCTCTGCATCACCGCCCTTCAGTTTCTACCACTCGCTATAGGAACAAAGCCGGATGCCAGTGACTCCCACCCAGAGATGGGTCACGCTCGGCTCACCTCCTCCAGCCCTACACACCCTCTAGGACACTCTGTTTTCACTGTTTTTATCTCTTCTGAGAATATCCCTTCTTGTTTACTCAGCTCTTTCTGTCCTCACGGCCCCAGATCATTCCGGGCAAATGTAAGAATCATCTCTTTGTTCTCTTCTCTAGAAGTACTTTTACTAAAAGCTTCTCACCGAGTTATTCAGAATGATTTTCTTTTGACCAGTGGAGTTCTTTAATTTTTCCTCCCAGGCATTAAACCAACTTTCCCTTTGCTTTTAGTATTTATCTGGTGTGTGTGTGTACGCTCACATGAAGGCCTGAGCATACATACGTATGTGCACCACATGCATGCCGGAGCCTGCGGAAATCGGAAGAGGGGTCAGATCCCACAGAGCTGGAGTTGCAGATGGCTCTGAGCCACCATGCCAGGAACTGCTGAGACATCTCTCCAGACCGACTTTGACTTACTCTGAAAAGTACTTAGAATTACGAAAGGTCTTTACTTACTCGTTTTGGTACTGGCCTTTTCTGGAGCGAGGCTTTGAGGCAACTCAGGTATATTAACAAGATCTCTACCTTCCAGTGGAATGTTGACATCTCTCAAGCCGAAATGCCTGTTTCGTTCATACACCTTGTGTCTGTTTTCTTTCTGCGACAAGGACTTCCTGTGAGCAATGCTAGTTCGAATCATTTCAGTGCTTAAGTCTTTCCGAAGCCGACTGGCAAAGTGGGATAAAGGCATCCTGTCAAAAAAGAGAAACAGACACCAACTTAAATGGATTTTCATTTCATTATCTAAAAAAATAAAATAAAATCTGAGGCCAGGTAGTGGTGGCTGGCTCACCCTTGTAAGTCCATCACTTGGGAGACTCAAGCAGTAGATCATTGTGAGTTTGACAGTCTGGGCTAAAGAGTAAGGGCCTCTCTCAAAGACCAAAATAAATTAATTAATAAAAACAGTCATGATTTCTGTCCATCTCTTATACCACTCTGCACTCCCTTGAAATAAAAATATTAAAACACACACCAGAATAAACATGAGTTAATATGAACATAGAACATTATCAGAGACCTACTGTGTTACCAGAGCCTATTTGGGGTTTCCGAATAGGAAGCTGCTCAACAGATTAAAATGAAGCAGAGAAAAGCTATAATCTCGAATACAGACGAGAGGCACCATGTAAAGTGGTGACGGAGAAAGCAAAGGGCTGTGTCATAGAACAACTTCCTTAATCTTCCTCTGGTGAGAAGAAAGGAACCCGTGCCTTTGGTCCACAGGAGATGGCTCAGTCCACTGAGTACCTGCCGCACAACCACAAAGACCTCCGCTCATCTCCAGCACAGGAGAGGCGGGCACGGCAGCACGTGCCTGCAATTCCAGTGCTGCGCTGGGCAGAGCCAGGCACTCCATTACCCGAAGCCCTTCGGCCAGCCAGCGCAACTGAATCAATGAGCTGCAGCTTTGATGAGAAAAACTCTGACTCAAGAAAACTAGGAAGAGAGCTGTCCTATTCTACTGTGCAACAAGACACCATGACCAAGACAAGGGTTTGTTTGGCTTACACTGCCCTCGGCATTGCTATCCTCCACGCTCCCACAGAACAGCCTTAGCTCTCAACATGCAACGGCTTCTCTAGCCCTCAGTTAAAATCTTTCACAATCCTCCCCAACACACGGTCAGGTCTGTCACAGCAATACCTCACTACGTGGGTACCAACTTGTCTTGGTGAAAATTTCTATTGCTGCAACAAAACACCATAACAAAAAGCAAGTTGGGAAGGAAAGGATTTATTGGCTTACACTTCCAGATCATAGCCCAGCCTCCCCATCAATCACTAATTAAGAAAATGTCTTACAGCCAGATTGTATGAAGACATTTTCTCAACTGAGGTTCCCTTCTTTCAGACAACTCTAGTTTGTGTGTCAAACTGACGTTAAGACTAGCCAGACAAGAGCCATAGAGGACGATGCCTGCCGATGACTTCTGGCCTCCACAGCACACACACACACACACACACACACACACACACACACACACACGCACGCACGCACACACTCACAAATAATCCTAGCATAGGGATTGGGGGACTGACACAGAAGGTTCAGTGCAGTTCAAAGCCAGACTGGGCTACCTCGTGGAATAGGGTTTGAAGCCCACCCACACTCTCATTCCAGTAATACGCACTGTGATGAATACGCTCTCATGATCTCAGCACCTGGCTAAAGCCAGCCTATAAAAGACCATGACGTTGCAATCACAAAACCAAAATCCAGTACGTGGGAGGTAAGGGCTGGCTCATAGTCTTAGCTCCACAGGGTGTTCGAGGCTGCTGGGAGCTACGTGAGACCTTGTTTTAATCCTCTCTCCACCAAAACACAAACAAATGAAAAGAAAAAAAAAAAAGCAAACTAGAGAAAGAATTTAAGCAAAACTTGGTAATACACTTAACCTCATCAGTTTGCCCCCATTATTTTTGTCCATCTTAGAAATAATCCTTTGTAAAGGCCTTTTCTTAGAAAGATAGGTTTTGTTTGTTTGATGTTTTTTTTGGGGGGGGGGCAAGGCTTCTCTGTGTAGCCCTGGCTGTCTGGGACTCGCTCTGTAGACCAGGCTGTCCTGGAACTCACAGAGATGGGCCTTCCTCTGGTCTCCTGTGTGCTGGGATTAAAGGCGTGTGGCGGCACCACCAGACTAGAAAGATCTCTGCTAATGTATTCAGCAAAACACAGAAAGACAATAAGGACCACGATAATTCCAAAAGTATTTGTATTCTAGTTTGTGTTCTGTTGTTACAATTCCACACTGACTAAAAGATACTTAGGAGAGAAGAGGTTTAAGTGGCTGACAGGCCAGCGAGGGAAATGAAGGTAGGAACATAGCGGCAAGACCTGAAGGACCATAGAGGAACCCTACGCAGTGATTAAAGCAGCTGACTGAGAACGCCGCTACCTCCTAGCTTTACGTGATGAGCAAACGTGGCTCTCACGTCGGCCCCTTTGTGCGCTCTCATACTCCCCAGTATTTTAGAACACCATTAAGATTTAGCTTTTCTTTAAGATTTTCAAAAACTTAATAACCACAGGTGGTAACAAATGACAGAGTCCTCAGGAAAAGCAGAGGCCGCTGTCACTTCTGGGATCTTTTGAGAGCTTACGGGCCAGATAGATTCTTATCTCTAATCCTTTCGCTAATGCTTTAGGGCAATATACTATATTTTTCTCATGCCGCTTTTTAATTTTTCGAAGACTTCTTTTTATTTATGTGTATGTGTGTGCGTCTGAGCGTCCTGCCTATTAATGTCCAAAAGTGGGTGTCGGATCTCCTAACGCTGGCTACAGGGGGCTGTGAGCTGCCTAACGTGGGGTGCTGGGAAGCGAACCTCTGCAAAAACACAAGTGCTCCTAACTGCTGCGCCATCTCTCTAGACCAGGTCTCATGGAGCCCAGGCCACCCTCAATGGTGTGCAGCCAAGCGGGACTCTGAACGCTCCATCTTTCTTACCTGAAGCAGTTTCTGGACACGATCCCCAACAATCACGCAACAGAGACCTCCGCAGCTCCGCAGACGGAACTCCTCCAGCTTGCCCCGAACTGAAATTTCCCGCGGCCGCCCGCCGATTGGACGGACTCCTGCCAACACTTCCGGAAGCTCCCGCCCCTTCCTCTCGAACGAGGCTTGCGATAGGCTGGTTCTGGGCGACTTTTGAATTGTTTGGAAGGCGAAGGATTAGGAAGGGAAGGCGATGAGGGAGGCGGTAAACAGGGGAGCATCTACCCAGCTGGGGCGGGAGGGCGAGGCCGGCGGGGAGCGTTTCTTCTCGCCGCTCCAGGTCGTTTTCTCATCTTTAATTTTAAAAGATTTGTTTTCTTTTTTTTTAATCTTTCTTTTCTTTCCTCCCCTCCCCTTCCTCCCTCCCTCTTTCTTTCTTTCTTTCTTTCTTTCTTTCTTTCTTTCTTTCTTTCTTTCTTTTCTTTTCTTTCCTCTTTCCCTCCCTCCCTCCCTCCCTCCCTCTCTCTTTCTCTCTCTCTCTCTCTCTCTCTCTCTCTCTCTCTCTCTCTCTCTTTCTCTCTCTTTCTTTCTTTCTTTCTTCCCTCCCTCCCTCCCTCCTTTCCTTTTCTTGACAAGTTTTCTCAAGTGAAACAGTCCTGGCTGCCCCGAAACTGACTCTGTAGACCAGGCTGGCCTTGAACTCAGAGATCCACCTGCCTCTTCCTCTTAAGTGCTAGAATTAAACGTCTTTTTTGGTCTTTGATATTTTTTTGAGACAGGATCTCACAATGTCATTTTGCCTGTCCTGGAATTCACGATGTGGACCAGGCTGGTCTCAAACTCACAGAGATCCTCCTGCCTGTCTCTGAGTGCTGGGATTCAAGGCGTAACCAACCACGCTCATAAAAGAAAAAGGTTTTAGTAAGGTTAACTGAAATAATTTATTCCATTTCTGCTTCCAACCAACGGTGAAATTAAGAGCCGCCTTGAGGTCAACAAAAAACAACACACACATAAGCCAAGTCATGGGCTAAGCTCTTTTTTTTTTTAATTAATTAATTTATTTTATGTACATTGTGTTTTGCCTGCATGTGGGTGCTGGAAATCAAACTTAGTTCCTTTGCTGAGCCATCTCTCCAGCCTAAGGCTAAATAAACTCTTAGGATATCAAGTAAACAAAACAAAGCAAAAAACATCCTAGGCCAGTGCGGCTGTGTTTACCTTGTATTTATAGGCTGCTGGGTTTCCTACAGACACTGGAAGATAAATTAGGAAAGCGTTTGTAAGAGTTTGTCTTTTGCTCTTCTCTGCCAACCTCTTGCTGCAGATTGTGCCTGTTCCTCCACAGCTGCAATGACACCTCTAGGACACACAAAGAGAAAAATAAAAAGAGATAATTGACATAATATATCTTGTTTAAAAATGCTAAGACTAAGGGCTGGAGAGTTGGCTTAGCACTCGGGAATGCTGTTTTTGCCCTTGCAGAGGACCCAGGTATAGCTCCCAGCAACCACATAGTGGCTTGTAATCAACTCTAACTCCAATTCCAGAAGATCCATCACCTTCTTCTGACTTTTGTGGGCACATACGTGATGCAGATACATATGCAGGCAAAACACTCATGCAGAAAAGAAAATCTTAAAACATTTAATAAAAATTTTTGCTTTGTTTTTTTAAAGGAAAATCCAGAACCCAGACTGGCTATGGTAGGACAGAATTTTAATTCTGCAGTCTAGAGGTCTGTGAGTTCCAGAATAATAACCTGGTCTGCGTAAGTGAGTTCCAGGCAAGTTTAGTCTACACAGTGAGATCTTATCTCAATCAAAACGTAACTGTTAGCGAGGCAGCAATGGTACACGCCTTTAATCCCAGCATTTGGAACGGTGGTGGGGGTGGGTGGGAGATCTCTGTGAGTTCAAGACCAACCTGGTTTTACAGAGTGAGTTCCAGGACAGCCAGTCCCGGTTTCACAGAGAAACCCTGTCTGGAAAATCAACAAAGAACACGAGCAAGGAACTCAGGACCACGAGGGGTACACCCACACACTGAGACAATGGGGATGTTCTATCAGGAACTCACCAAGGCCAGCTGGCCTGGGTCTGAAAAAGCCTGGGTTAAAACCGGTCTCGCTGAACATAGCGGACAATGAGGACTACTGAGACCTCAAGAACAATGGCAATGGGTTTTTGATCCTACTGCACCTATTGATTTTGTGGGAGC
>NW_026068016.1:2560523-2605063 GCF_014885135.2 Alexandromys fortis
AAAAAAAAAAAAAAAAAAAAAAAAAAAAAAAGAAAGAAAGAAAGAAAAAATCAACAAACAAAACAAAAACATAACTATTAGGAATATAAGTGAAACCATTTTGTGTAACTTAAAATCCATTTTGTGTGATTTCGAATAATGCAATGCCTATAAGGCAAGAGCTTGCCAGCAGGTAGCTCTGATCAGAGCTGGGCCTCAGAACCAAGCTCTGATATGTTAGTAAACCCAGCCATATTCTAGCTCAGACAGAAGCCAAAGCCAGGGCAGGCCTAGATATGCTAATGACCTAATCCCAAAGTAACCTTGATAGGTTAGTGAACCACCACTAATATGAACCTCAAAAGCACAAAGCTACTGAGCAGTGGAATGATGCCAAAACTGAATCTCACTGGAGCTACTCCTGAGACATGGCTTCTCTGCCCTCTCATTGATAACCCTGGGTTAGCCGGCTAGAGACTAGCCCCTGTATGTGACCCTGGTGTCAGTGACCAGTGAACTTCCACTTCCGGCACGGTCCCTAGACTCACACTTGCCTGCCTGTCAATGCTAACCACTGACCTCTGCGCTCAATGACCTGGTAGACCTCCATTGGTGCCATCCTCCCAGCCTGCCAACGCTGAAATACTCCACAGCTGACGTGGGACTGACGAGGGATGAGCCAGCAAACCCCTCAAAGCATCCTCACCAGAGAAGACTCCCCACTGGAAGCCTGTGCACTTCCTGCCCACTTGGTGAGATACCTGTCTAACTTTTATATTGGCGTGGTTGCATAAAGGGTGTCTGTATGAGCAATCGGAGCATATTTGAAGACAAATCTTGTGTGGACGTCCTTATTGCCGACAGCCTCACAGTCCACGGGCAGTGCGCTCCGCAAAAACAAAACAAATTTTGTTTTTAAAATGCTGAGGCAGGAGCTAGAGGGATGGCTCAGTGTATAGGAGCACGCCGCTGTTGCTGAGGGCTGGGGTGCAGCAGCGCCCACGTGAGGCAGCCTGTGGTACCAGCACCAGGGGAGCCGGTACCCTCTTCTGGCCTCCTAGGCACCCAGACGCCTGTGCACATGTCTACACAGACATACACAGAATGAAAAATGAAATAAAAATTTCAAAATGAATAGCGGCCTCCTCCCCATTAGGTAACTATTAGTTATTGGTAAGCGCTAGAGAAGGAAGAGTCATTGTGTTCTTTGGAACCTGCTGCTGAGAACACCGAGGATGAGCTGGCTATGCTTGAGGGAGGAGGTTTCACAAAACAAAACAGACATGAACGTGTAAAAGAGATTTGTAGGGAAAAGATCAAGGGAGAGCATTCATCCGTTAAAACCTGTAATCAGTGTCTCTTGATAATGAACTACAGGGGAGTGAGGAAAAAAACAAAGTAGAAGGCAGACCCAAACTGCTTACTGGGGTCTTAGTCACCGTTCTATTGCTGTGAAGAGACCCCATGGCCAAGGCAACTCATAAACGAAAGCATTCAATTGGAGCTCACTTAAAAATTCAGCGGGTAGTCCATTATCACCATGGTGGGGAATACAGTGGCACACGTGGTGCTGGAGCACTGGCTGAGGGAGCACGGTGGCACACAGGGTGCTGGAGCACTGGCTGAGGGAGCACGGTGGCACACGTGGTGCTGGAGCACTGGCTGAGGGAGCACGGTGGCACACGTGGTGCTGGAGCACTGGCTGAGGGAGCACGGTGGCACACGTGGTGCTGGAGCACTGGCTGAGGGAGCACGGTGGCACACGTGGTGCTGGAGCACTGGCTGAGGGAGCACGGTGGCACACGTGGTGCTGGAGCACTGGCTGAGGGAGCATGGTGGCACACGTGGTGCTGGAGCACTAGCTGAAAGTTTTACAGGCAAAAAGAGAGGGCCTTGGTCTGGTATGGTATGTGTCACCTCCAGTGACACTTCCTCCAACAAGGCCACATCTCCTAATCCATCTAATCCTCTCAAAAAGTTCCATCCCAGGTAACTAAGCATTTTAATAAAATCTATTAATTTTTAATATATGACCATATGGGGACCTTTCTCACTCAACTCTCCACAGCTAGGTTGGTGGTTGATGCTTGTCATTCCAGCAATCTGAAGGCAGAGGCAGGAGAGTCCCTAGTTCAAGACCAGCCTAAACCACATAATGAGGTTGCTGTCTCTTATAAAAAATAATTAAAAGAAAAATATTAATTGAAAACTTCTCTTGCTGTGATAAAACACTGACCGAAAGCAGGGTGGGGAGGAGAGGGTTTACTGGGTTTACCTCTTCCTGGTCACAGTTCATGGAGGGAAGCCTGGGCAGAAACCTGGAGGCAGGAACTGAAGCAAAAACCATGGAGGAACTCTGCTGACTGGCTTGCTCCCCCTGGATCTCTTTGTTCACCTCCTTATGCATCCCAGGACCACCTGCCCAGGAGTGGCACTGGCCACAGAGAGTTAGATACTCCCACAGTAGGAAATGCCCTACAGACTTGTCTATAGGCAATCTGACGGAGGATTTATCTCAACTGAGGTATCCCTTCCCAGATAATTCTAACTGCTGTCAAGTTGATAGAAACAAATAATTCTAATAACAACACCAAAACAACTTTACATATATCCAATTTTTATAATATTGCAGACATAGCAGGAGATATAGCTCATTTGATATAGTTTTAGCCTGGTGTGTATAAGACCTCAGATTTAAATCTTATTATCTAAAAGGAAGAAAAAAAGTATAGAAAAGTATGGAGCAGGCCTGGAGAGATGGTTCAGAGGTTAAGAGCACTGATTGTTCTTCCAGAGGTCCTGAGTTCAATTCCCAGCAACCACATGGTGGCTCACAACCATCTGTAATGAAATCTGGTGCCCTCTTCTGGCCTGTAGGCATATATGCAGACAGAATTCTGTATACAAAATAAATAAATCTTAAAAAAAAAGAAAAGTAAGGATCAGCTAAGACTACATATTAAATATTTATTTATTTTTATTTTATGTGTATGAGTGTTTTGCCTGTATGTCTGTCTGTGTACCGTGTGCATGCTAAGTGCCCTCAGATGCTTTGGAACAATGGTTTGAACCCTGTCACTGGCCAGTAGCCAGGCAGGAAGTTAGGTGGGGTGACCAGGCAGGAAGTAGAGGCAGGGCGATGAGAACAGGAGAATTCTGGGAAAAGGAAGGAGTCAGTCTGTAACCATCACCCAGAGGCAGATGAAGCAAGATGAGAATGCCTTGCTGAAAAAAGTACCAAGCCACATGGCTAACACAGATAAGAATTATGTATGGGCTAATATAAGTTATAAGAGTTAATAAAAAGCCTGAGCTAATAGGCCAACCAGTTTATGATTAATGTAGACCTCTGTACGTTTCTTTGGGACTGAACTGCTGTGGGACTGGGTGGGACAGAAACCTTGGTCAACACTCAGAGCCCATAAGAAGATGCCAGATCCCCTTGAACTGGAGTTACAGATGTGTGAGCCACCATGTGGGTCCCGGGAACTGAACCCAGGTTCCTCTGCAAAATCAGTGAGTGTCCTAACTTCTGGGTCACCTCTCTAGTCTCTGAAATTACAAATTAAGAGGATAGAAACCATCTCAAATATATAAATAAAGGCAGTAACTATAAATGCTAGTACACTAGCAATTTCATGGTAGATTTTATTTAAAAACCTAGATATTTGCTGTTCACAAGATAGACCCTCCAATACCAATGATATAAAGAGTCTGGAGGACGAGAATATATAAAATCACAGATAAATAAAGAAAAGAGCCAGGGCAGGGGTGTGCAGCGGTGCTTGGCTGTGATCATGGCTAGGGGAAGCTAAGGCAGGAGGATCTCGTCTAAGGCCACCCCGAGCTCAACTGAAACAGACAAACAAAACCTTTGTTAGAGATGAAGAGGTCTTGGTACAATGACAGAAATTCTAGTTTGCCAAGTCTGGGCGATTTGCAGCATGTATGCGTCTATTAAAATGATATGGCACCGCCCACTCCTGTGCGGCCTTACTACCCAGATGGACCACACCCCCTGAAGCTTGAGCCAGCGTAAACCTTGCTTGCCTTGCGTTGCTGTTCATCAGGAATTTGGCCACAGTGATGAGAAAATATCTTACACAATGTTCAATGGATATGTCTCCTTTTTACAAAGGAGAAAATTGAGTGAGAGCTGAAAGAACTTGCCCAGTCCTTACGGATTTTACCGTGTCAGGAGCAGTATGCTAAGTCTATGGGATTAATGACTACAATATCTTATACTTTCTTTTACTCAGGGTCAGGATACTTCTGTGGTTGTTGTTTGTCCTCTAACCCAAACTCGCTTCCAACTGGCCAGTAGTGGAGAGTGGTCTTGAACTCCTGATCCTCCTACTTCTACTGTATAAATTCTGGGATGACAAGTGTGTTCCACCATGTCCCTCTCAAAAAAAAAAAAGTTCATGCTGGTGAAATAGTTCAGTGGACAAAGATGCCTGCTGCCAAGCCTAACAATCTGAGTGAGTTTGATACCTGGGTCCCACATGGTAGGGAAGAATCGACCTCTGAAGTTGTCTTCTGCCCGGGACTCTGCAACCTTCACAGGCAGCAGAGAGATGAGCGTTGGGAGGCAAAAATGCAATTCAGAGCAAAATGACTCAGTAGCCAATGCTAGTTCAAACCTTGGGAGCTGTTTACTTTAGGTGTATTTAAATACAGCACAATCTAGTAAAAATTCTTGTGATGATTAATATTCAATCGCACAGGCACAGCAAAACTAGCTAAATCTCTACGTGTGAGTACAGATCACACATGACTACATCAAACCTCTTTGTAAAGTGTGTGTGACACCTTCCATAAAGATAGACACAAAGAGCGGGTTGGTGGTGGCGCACGCCTTTAATCCCCAGCACTCGGGAGGCAGAGGCAGGTGGATCTCTGTGAGTTCGTGGCCAGTCTGGTCTACAAGAGCTAATTCCAGGACAGGGACAGGCTCCAAAGCTACAGAGAAAACCTGTCTCAAAAATAAATAAATAAATAAATAAATAAATAAATAAATAGGAAGAAAGAAAAGAAAAGAAAAGATAGATTGTATTCAGAGAAGTTGCGAGCAGGGGTCAGGAGGAAGGTCCCGTTCGGGAAAGTTACCAGGCTAGAAAGTGCATCCGTTCCGGCCTTCTGGGCAGAAGACAGCTGTGCTTAGCGTTCTACGTCTCCCCACAGCATGTTTGTGAGCACAAAGACCTCCATGCCCCTACAGTTCTCAGACTTCCGCATATGTACCATGGCATGCTTGGACCCACACTTCTACACCACATAATAAACACGCCCACCGTAAATAATAAAAGTGTGGGGGATCCACCCGAGACAACTCCTCAGACGTGGGTTTAAGTAGATGGTCTTTATTAGCCCGCTGGTGACTACCCTGGGTGTCCAGGAGCCTAATGCAGTCCCATGACTTTTTTACAGTGAGCTTTTAAGCACAAAAACCATCCTGGGTTGACGTAGTGAACAAGAAGTTAGCCAGAAGAGGAACTATGGAAGCCAAAACGCAAGTTTCGTACATTCAGAGAGCTGACCAGAACTATGGATTTTGGAGGATTAAGTCTTTGCTCTCATTTTCGGCAGGTGATGCTGTCTACGTGCTGAGTGTTACAGCCTGAATGGTGCTTCCATCATGGCGTCAGTTGTGCCAGGGTCTGGGAGCCTAGAAGGTCCAGGGGCCTTGTTACAATAGTAATAAAGTCCAACTGGATCAAATAACATGATTGCCTTTTGACTAAATGATTTCCTTTTCCAAAGGACTACGTGCTCACTGATACCGTTCTGTTACTCCTCTTAATTTTTGTTACATTATAAACCAGTTATAGTTATAATTTGTTTTTCTTATGGAGGACATTGTTCATTTGCAGAAAGGCAAGGAGTTTTTCTTTTCTGGATATTTATTTGCACACTCCAAATAGTTGTGCCTCTGGAGGGCCAAGGACAGCTTACAGGAATCAGTTTTCTTTCACGCTGTGGTTCACAAGGCTTGATCTCAGGCCCCTGGGGCTTGGCATCAAATGCCCCTAACCACTGAGCCATCTGACTGACAAAAAAATCCAGGAGTTTTCCTTGAATATTTTGGCAGTTGTTTATAATACAAGAAGAGATTTAGCAGTGAATTTTCAAAGTGAAAACCTAGCGCCCATGAGCATATTTTAATGAGTTCTTTATTAACTGTATCTTATAAATACCAATGAGGCTATGTGTTAAAAATAGCCTTGTTTATTTTCAATTGTTCTAATTTTGTTAGTAAAGTGTTGCCATTCATATAACATAAAAATAGAATAAAACAAGCCTAATATGGAAAAATTAAATCTCATTACTTTGCCTAACTCTCCTAGTCTGTGATTTATTTCTATAATTAACGTATGGTGATAGCTTCTGCTTTTAGTTTAATATATCTCTGCTCTTCAAGTTTTATCAGATTCACATAGAATCAATTGATTTTCCTCTATTAACACTTGAAGTTTTCTTATGTCTATCTCTCAACCTCTGGATGCTGGTTTTGTTTGTTTATTTGTTTGTTTCAGTTTTACCATATAGCCTAAACTGCCTTGTGGTTCATGAGCCTCCTCCTTCTGCCTTCTGAATGCTGAGGGTATGGGCATGCACCATAGTGCCCACATCCTCTGTGTTTTTATTACTGGCATTTTATTATTTTTAAACATTGTTCTATTGGTTGCTTCATTGGCTTTAAATAATGTGTTAGAATTCTCTAGAGAAACAGAAACATATAGAATCAATACAATCAGAACAATAGAATCAAATGGCTTACAGCCTATGTTCCAGCTAGTCCAACAATGACTGTCTATAAACAGAAGGTCCAAGAATCTAGTTGTCATTCAGTCCATGAGACTGGATGTCTCATCTGGTCTTCAGGATATGCCAGAACCCCAAAGCCATCTAATGCCAGTGAAGGAATGGACTTGCCAATAGCATAGGCTTCTTATTAACTAACTCTTACATCTTAAATTAACCCATTTCTATCAATTCATACATTACCACGAGGTCATGGCCTACCCGCAAGAGGTTCCAGCAGACATCGTTCTTTTACGGCGGCTACATGACGCCTTTTTGACTCTGCCTACTCTCTCTCTCTATCTCTTCCAACATGGCTATATTCTGCCCTGCTATAGGCTGAAGCAGCTTCTTTATTAACCAATGATAATAAAACATATTCACAGCATACAGAGGGGAACCCACACCAAGCATCTGTAGGATAGCTCACAACTATCCATAACTCCAGTCCAGGGAGACTTTTGAGAGCACCAGGCATGCACAGTGTGCACACACATACACTGATGTACAAAAACACTCATGCACATGTACAGTTCAAAAGTCTAAACAAATGAAAAAATAGTCTGTACATATAATATCATAATTAAACACATATAATCTTCTATAAGTCAAATAGCATGATTTAAACTACTTTAGAAGAAAAAAATCCCAAGAGTTTACTATTTCATTTCTTATTGTTTCTAGTTCCATTTAATTGTCATTACTGTTGAGTGAGTGATTTTTCTAAGGAAGGAGTGAATATTACACTTGCTTTTTTTTTTTACTTCCCAAACTATTTTATATTGGCCTCATGCTTAGTTAATAATGATACTGTGTTAAAAATGTTCTTCTCACACTGTTGAAGCTATTATCCCACTTATTTCTTCAGTGGTAGTTTTCATCTATTCGCACTCACAGGAATGGAGAGAGCTGAACGCTCCGCAGACTCTTTCATAACTTCTGCCTCGTGGATGTTGATGCTGTTACTTGGTGTGGCTTCATTGTGAGCTCCCCTTTAACATCACAAGATACCTTGTTTACATTTTAAACATTTATTTAGTGTGTGTGTGTGTGTGTGTGTGTGTGTGTGTGTGTGTTTGCATATACCATGGCACATATGTGGAGATCAGAGGACAATTTATGAGAGTCATTTCTATTTTCTTTCTTTTTTTCTTTTCCGGAGACAGGTTTCTTTGTAGCTTTGGAGCCTGTCCTGGAATTTACTTTGTAGACCAGGCTGGCCTTGAACTCATGGAGATCCCCCCCCTGTCTCTGCTTCCCAATGCTGGGATTAAAGGTGTATGCTGCCTGACTTACTTCTTTATTTTCAATTTGTGGATTTGGGGGATTGAACTCAGGCCATCAGCCTTAGTGACAGGTATATTTGCCCATTTACCCACAGGGTTCTCCCACTGTCCCTTGTTTAGTGGGTTTTTCCCCCTCCTTTTTGGTCCAAATCTTAAAGTTGTTGCCAGTCAGACTTTGAATTCCCTCTCTGGCCCCAATTTTGTCACCAGAAGATCTTCAGTGAACACTCCCGTGGCTCTGCAGCCCACTGCTCTGTCTGTGAGCACTCCCGTGGCTCTGCAGCCCACTGCTCTGTCTGTGAACACTCCCGTGGCTCTGCAGCTCACTGCTCTGTCTGTGATGCTGAGTCTGGAACATCTCTGAAGCTGTCTTAGAAAAAACCTGACTTGTTTTCCAAGTTTTGAGGAACAATTTCTTTCTTTCAATTTTTCTGGAAATGTAAATCCAAGTAGTTCTCAAAATTTGGAATACGTCAATGATACTCAAATTGTTTTCCACAATTATGGTTTTGTAAAGATTTATCTGTTTTGATTTTATGTGTATGGATGTTCTGCCACATGTAAGTCTGTGAACTACAGTCAAATGTTGTCCATGGAGGTAGAAGAGGGTGTCAGATCCCCTGGGACTAGAGTTACAGACAGTTCTTAGCCACTATGTGGGTGCTTGGAAGAACAGACAGCGTTCTTAACCACTGGGCTACCTTTCAATAACTATTGCTATGTTTTCAAAAAATAACTTTGATGGCATTTCAGAGGGATTAGCCATATTGCAGAATCTGTGGTTTGATCTAGAGCTCTTTGTACTACAGCATTGTTAGCAATAGGGCTGGAGAGGTGACTTAGTAGTTAAGAGCATGTAATCTTGCAAAGGACCTGAGTTCAACTCTCAGCACCCATGTCAGGTGGCTCACAACCACCTGTAACTCCAGCTCCAGGAATCCAACGCCTCTGGCCTCATGGAACATTGTCATTTATATGTACATACCCACACAGAGAAGATACACACCCAAAACGCACAATTAAATATAAAATAAATCTTTGGAATGTGATTGACTGTGGAGAACAAGTGTACCCGTGTGAGTGGGTTCATGACATAAGCATGGGTGTGTCCTGCTTCCTCCATCAGTTTCCTCACCCAGGATGACTGCTCCCCTACAGAAACCTATCAAGACTGGCCAGCTCACTTCTTCATTCAGCTCAAAGAATAAACTCACTGAGTTTCCAGGGCCGTTAGTAAATCTCTATCCTAGCACACAGCTTCTCTGTACATCTGTCATTCCTTCATTCCTGTCCTGCCCGGTTCCTGCAATCATTAAGTCCCAAAGAAATCATACAGAGATCTACATTAATTATAAACTGATTGGCCCATTTGCTCAGGCTTCTTAATAACTTTTATAACTTATATTAGCTCATTATTCTTGCCTATGCTAGCCACGTAGCTCGGTACCTTATTCAGTGAGGCAGTCACTTCTTGCTTCTTCTGTGGCTGGGTCAGGACTGCTGAATAGGACTTCCTTCTTCCCAAAATTCTCCTGTTCTCATTGACCCACCTCTACTTCCTGTCTGGTTGTCCTGCTTATACTTCCTGCCTAGCTACTGGCCAATCAGCATTTATTTAAAATATAATTGACAGAATACAGACCACTGTCCCACACCATCAGTAGTGCCCATCCCAAAGTCGAGCAGGCCATGGCAGCTGTTTAATCATTGGATCCACCATCTGTACACCTCTGCTTAATGTCCACTAAGCTCTCAGTGCTTGGATTCTCTTTCTGTCCTTTCTGAACAGCACTAGAAAACCTACTAGGATTACGAGCCTTCGTGAGCACACTAGTTCCTCTGTAGCGCTGCGACCAAAGTAGTCAGCAGAAACAACCTAAGGAAATTTTATTTGGGCTCATGGTTTCAGAAGGGTTCAGTCCGTCATGGCAGTTCATGGTGGCAACACAGTGTGGTGGATGCCGTTGACATCACAATGGAACCAGAAGTAGAGAGTAAGGAAGGAACCAGGGGTCAGAGATGGCAGTCAAAGGCCTAATCCCAATCACCTACTTGTGCCAGCCTATGTTCCCCCTGTGTTCTTTGCTGCCCGCTATCCCTTCTTTTGGGAAAGTATCCAAAATTCCAGAGTTCCACAGCCTCCCCAAACAGAGCCAGCAGCTGTGTAACAAATGTCCAAATTATGAGCCTGTGGGGAGGCATTTCAGAGTAACACCGTACTAGTGAAAATTTTTTCAGAACTGGTGCACATTTCGAGAGCTTTCACTGCCACCGTAGTTAGATTAGCATCATCTCAATAGGAATGACAGGCATTTGTCGTCAGAATAGATGATAATGAAAACTGTATCAGCAAGTCCAAAAGTTAGAACAACCTACTTGCCTGTAATCTTATCAGTTCCACATATCCTCAAACTCAAGGCATTTTACAGCCAGCAGGGGTGATATTTGCAATGCCTTCCGTGTGAGGAAGATCAACACAGGTCATCAGAAACCGGCCATAGCATATCAGAGCACAGGCAAAACCCATTGGCAAAATCATGTTTAAAGCAGAAATTGAGGTACAGCTGGGGTTACAGGCTTTTCCTATCTCACCCCATTTTTGCTTTGTATGCTAATTAGTCTACACATTTGATTTTATTGTAAATATATGAGATGTGATCTTTCTTTCTGGTTTGCTTTTGTTTTGAGACAATCTCTCGCTCTGTCGTGCAGACTGGCTTCAGACTCACTACATAGCTCAGGTTGGCCTCAACTTCCAGCAATCCTCCTGACTCAGTCTCCTGAATGCTAGGATTTCAGGTACAAGTTACCATGGCTGGCTTTAAATCCTGTTTTTGGAAGGTAAATCTGATTTTCTTAGTAGATAGAGCAGTTCATCTGCTTTCATCATCACCTGTGTCAAATCTGTATTGTCTCAATTCCTCTGGAATTCTATTCTTGAGCTCTTCTTTAAAGGGACCAAGTAGCAGTACAGTGGACTCACCAAGTGGGGGCGCCTCCGGTCTAGCAAACAGCGCACACAATCCTGATTCTATCCGTTCAAAACTTGAAGTGTGTAGACATCAGCAGGAAATATACGGATGTAAGATATTGTGATAAAGATATCAGGTATCTATGAAAAGCCATTAAACTATATGTTTAATATGTGTACATTTTACTACACACATATAATACATCAGTAAAAATTTAAAATTCTTCTTTTTGATACAGGGTTTCATGTAGCCCAAGATGGCTCAAATTTGTGAACTAGCTAAGGCTGACAAAACCTCTCCCTTCCAAATGAAAACAAGTGTTTAGATCTACAGTACTGGAAAAATAACTAAATAGCTAAAAAAAAAAACCAAACAAACAAACAAACAAACAAAAAAACAACTATCAATGAGAGGCATTTTACATAAAGAATCATAACCTTTTTTCCTGTTATTGAAACTTCACAAGGAGTGCTAAGTGTGAGCAATTTTCCTGAGTAGCGGGAACATCTATTTTTCAAAAAAAAAATTATTTTATCTCATTGTAGTACATTTAAAACATACCAGTGGGTAAATAAACCATGAACATTATGCTGACAGATAGGAACGCCATATGAATGAGGGCTAAGAGATTACATCTACATGTACAAAATTTATAAACACGATATTGAGTGGGATGTCTAAATATCATTCCTATGTAAACTTTTATATAAAGTTCCAAAAATATTCAAGATAAAATGTACTTAGGGATGTCCACATGGATAGTCAATGTTAAAGAAATGCCAGACAGGGGGAGGTGTGGGGAGGGAACTGGAGGAGTGGAGGGAGGGTGTCTGCAGTTGGGATGTAAAATACATGAAAAACATTAATTAGAGAAAGAAAGAAAGAAAGAAAGAAAGAAAGAAAGAAAGAAAGAAAGAAAGAAAGGAAGGAAGGAAGGAAGGAAAAAAATTACCAGAGAACAGTTATTGTTGTCCTGTGAAATCGGGACAGTAGCTGCTCTTTTTTTTGTTTGTTTGTTTGTTTTGTTTTGTTTTTCAAGACAGGGTTTCTCTGTAGCTTTGGTTCCTGTCTTGGAACTAGCTCTTGTAGACCAGGCTGGCCTTGAACTCACAGAGATCCGCCTGCCTCTGCTTCCCGAGTGCTGGGATTAAAGGCCTGCGCCACCACCCGGCTAGTAGCTGCTCTTAAGGGCATGGAGGAAGACTGTTGGTTTGCATGAAAATGGCCCCAATAGGCCCATAGGGTGTGGCTCTATGAGAAGGTGTAGTCTCATAGGAGTAGGTGTGGCCTTGTTGGAGGAAATGTATTGCTGGGGGCAGGTTTGGGGGTCTCAGATGCTCCAAAAAGATAAAAAGATTCAGGGTCACACTCTCTTCCTGTTGTCTGGTTATGTGGATGTAGAACTCTCAGCTTCCTCTCCAGCACCAAGTCTGCCTGCCTGCTGCCTGTTTCCTGCTGTGATGACAATGGACTGAACCTCTGAACTGTAAGCCAGCCTCTATCGGATGCTTTCACATATAGAGCTGCTGTGTAGAACACTAAGATAAGGATAGGAACAGAGAGGGCTGCCGAGGTGCGGCCCTCACAATGCTTAGCCTGGGTGGTAGTCATGCAGTGTTGTAAGGAGGCCGCTCGTTTGTTGCCAGCTGTTCAGCCCCAGAATAATCACACAGAAATGGTATTTATTAAATCACGGATTGGCCAATTACTTAAGCATATTGCTAGCTAGCTCTTGCACCTAGAATTAGCCCATCTCCATTATTTTATATTTTACTATGAGCCTCATGGCCTACTGGCAAGGTTTCACCATGTCTGTCTCTGGTTGTGGCTCCATGGCTTCTCCTTGACTCCGCCTCCTTTTTCCCCAGCATTCAGTTTAGTCCCTGCCCCCAACTCTGTTCTATCCTATCATGGCTCAAGACAGTTTCTTTATTAACCAATGGTATTCACAGCATTCAGAGGGGAATCCCACATCAATGCAGGCCTTTATTTTTATAACTACTAATAATTACCCCTTAAGCAAAAAAGAAGATAAAAAACCAAACAATCCAATAATGTATTTTATACTCCAAGAAACCCAAGGTTTAATCCACTAGCTAACTCAAAATAGTTGTAAGCTCCTGGAATTATCTGTTGGGTGGCCAGCTCTTAACACACAGAGAACTCCAGAAAATTAATTATAGGATATCCAGCTAATGTAAACTTCACATAAATGGCACTTAATTTTGTTATGGTTTGTTCTACAAGACTGGGGGTCAAACTCATGATAGACAAACACTCTACTTTTGAGCTGCAACCAATTTCTAACAATAATTAATACATCTCCATGCAACCAATAGCTGTGGCTATACTATATCTAGGGCATACTTTTGAAAATCAAGGCAATTATATATCTGAAAATTACATAAAATGAAGCATTAAAGATTTTGCCTGGCAAGTTCCATTATACAAGTTATACAAGAAGAAGAAGAGTGATGACCAGACAAGCCTTAAGAAGAAAAAGAAGAAAATAAAAGAAATTAGTCTGGATCTAAGTTCCTTTCGAGTAACAGTGTAAATGGATACTTTAAGTTCCAATGTTGGTGCAACCATTCTAAGTGAATGTACAAGTTTTATCAAATCATTTCTATCAGCCAAAAACAGTGCCAGCAAATGTTGCAGAGAGCAATCAGTTTCTCCTAAAAGCTACCTGTCTCCTAATGCACCAGGTGTTCTTCTCTTAGTCTTGTATCATGTGAAATAGCCCTGCTTATGTGCATTTAGACCTAACATTTTTTTCTGATGTGGAGCTGATGCTTAGGACCAAAGTTGCTCTGGGCCATGGTGGCACACGCCTTTAGTCCCAGCACTTGGGAAGCAGAGGCAGGCGGATCTCTGTGAGTCTGAGGTCAGCCTGATCTACAGGACAGGCTCCAAAGCTACAGAAAAACCCTGTCTTGAAAAACTAAAACCAAAACCAAAAAAAAAGTGAAGTTGCAAGGCACGCTACTTTGTTCTGTCTACAATTTTGCTTTTTCTGATGGCTTGCCCTGTGACAGAAACTGAGGGAGGTTCTAAAGACAGGATAACATTGAGGATAGAGACATGGGCTCCTCTCAGAAGTCTAAGCGACCAAGCCCATGGGACTTGTAAATTATGGCATTGGTGATGTAGATATGGATTTGTTGATGTATGTAGCAAAGCCTTACTTAGCTGCATGGCTATCTATCTGCCATTTGCTGCCTAGTATCCCTTCTTTTGGGAAACAATCCAAAATTCCTAGTTTACTATCTGGTTTAGCTGGAATTGGGCTCAAGCTTACGGCTACGACAATGATTCAAGGGTGATCATGTAAAACAGTTGGGTGTGAGAGGCCAAGATACTTCAGGGAAAAGCATTTGCTCTTGCCAATGGCCTTGCTGTGGGAAGCAGTAAGGCTCGGTAAGGGGCCACCGTCTTGCTAATTTGAACGGTGGAGCAGTAAGCACATGCCACACATGCAAAGCATGAAGTGAGCAGTCAGAAAAAGGCATCCTGGTCACAGTGAGGACCGCCGATTCAGGGCCAGCTTGAAACTACCCGTAGATTTGTCAGTTAAACTGAGCCAATGGATGCACCTGTTTGACTCAGTCACCTGCGCACTGAGTCTGAACTGGCACTGTCAAAATCTAGGAAGACTTCTCATTGCTACCCTCCAACTCTCTGCTCTAGAACTCACCAGCCATGCTGAGTCCAGATACTTGTTTGCATATAAAACACACATACATACACATACATACACACACACACAATACATATATATGTTTTTAAACTTTTACATAGATACATATGTGTAAGTTACTTTTCTCATTACTGAACATTCATGACAACATGACATGGACATGAAGGGTTTGTTTTGATTCATAATTTAAGGAGGGGTACCATCTATCATGGTGGGAAGGCATCGCTGGCTGCAAGAAAATGAGCCCACAGTCCTTCATTGCCTCCAGCCAGGCCCTGCCTCCTGAAGTTTCCACAGCCTTCAAAACTAGAGCCACTGCCAACACAAAATGAACTCGGCGATATTTCTGTTTATTTTAATTTGTTTGGTAGGTTTATTTTTTTGTTTTTGTCTTACTGGTCTTTTGCTTATTTAACTTTTGCTTTTTGTTTTTTTCAGGGTATTTTTGTTTCCTGCTTTTGTTTTTGTTTTTTGGAGGAGAAAGAGAAGAAGGTACCTAGAATTGTGTGGGTAGGGAAGTGGAGAGGATCTGGGAAGAACGGGGGGAGGGAAAACATGATAACATGTATGATAATTAAAAAAGAATATTTATATGCGGCTAGAAAGATGGCTCGTTTTAAAAAAGTCACCAGCTGAGTCCAAGTGTTCAGACATGAGCCTACAGGGAAATACTCCATTCTAACCACAGTAGGATGCATGTATCTAAAATTTTTATTATGTGTGTGTGGGCCACAGCACATGTCTGAAGCTGGGAGACATTTGTGGAGCTGGCTTTCTCTCTTTCCACCACGCGCCTCCTGGAGAGCAACCTAGGTCATTTGTCAGGCTTGGTGGCAAAGCATCTTTACCCTCTGAGCCACCTCCCCAGTCCAGCCATTTTTCTGTTTAATGAATGGACTGTTGCAAGTTCAGTAGAAACTTCTCGTGCACTGCCCTGATTTCAAGCTTATCCACCTCCTCCAGAGGAAACCACCCAGCTGCAGCTGATGCGATCGAGTTTGCGAGGTTGCGGAGATTATTTGTCTACCCGAAAGCTCCTCGTATGCACCAAAGGCTTAACTATTTTCCTTCAAGGTAAAAAGAGACAGGAAACAACAAAAGACTGAATAAACAAACCGTAGTCACATCAGAATCCACAAGGATTTTTGTACGATAGACTCGGTTCACAACAAAGGTTCCCCAAGAGAAGTTGTCCACAAACCATGCCAGCCTTGATTAATGTTGCTAATGAAGGACAGAAGGGCCTGTCTGTCAAACTTGCCGCAGCAAGGCCAGTGATTTACGATTAGATGGCATTGTTAGAACTTACTTCAACCCCAGGAGAGGAGATCATTTTTGAGGCTAGAATATCTGTCCATTCTCTTGGAAGCAGACAAGACTTGTCCTGCTTCCGCAAAAGGAGAGGGTAGCGGGATGGGATGCTCCGGTCAGCTGGGGCTTGCGGGGTGAAGGATCTGTCTAGCAAGCAAAGCAACGGAACCAACGGGAGCATACCTGAGCACTTTTGGATGTGTTTTGTGAGACAAGACTAACTCTGCAGCCTCAGCTGTCCTCAGACGCGCCGTCGCCCATGCTGCTGCTGAAGGCACCGCCGTCCTGCTCTGCTTCCTCGGGGCTGGGACTTGCCTAGGAGACACCACACCACAGTTGAATATTTTTGGTTTTTCAAGACAGGGTTTCTCTGTGTAGCTCTGCCTGTCCTGGAACTCACTCTGTAGACCAGGCTGGCCTTAAACTCACAGAGATCCGCCTGCCTCTGCCTCCCAAGTGCTGGGATTAAAAGCATGCGCCACCACCGCCTGGCTTGACCTCCATACTTATTGTGGTATGTGAACCCAGAGATTCACAACAGCCAGGTGGTTCATTCTCTCATGGAACTATAGTCCTAGCTTGAATTTTTTTTTTTTTGATATAAGATGTTAAGTAACTCAGGCTGGTCTCAAATTCACTATATAGCTGAGCATGACCTTGAACTTCTCATTCTTTTGCCTTCGCCTCTCTTGTGCTGGGATTACAGCTAGGTATCACTCCACCGGATTTACATACTATTGAGGTTCAAACCCAGAGCTCTAGACTGCTAGGCAAACACTCTTCCAAGTTGTGCTTGGAAAATATCTTTTTCTTATGGTTTTGATTTTTTTGTCATACTCAGTTTTAGTGATAAGTGATTATTTCTTACAAACGTATTTTGTTTTATTATTGCCCCTTTTGGGTCACAATGGAGAAATTTGGAAAATGGTGCTAGCCAACCAGAAATCTGGTGATTTGATTCTACTATATTTGCCAGTTACTAAGAGATGCCAACAGTAAAGTCAAATTAAATTCAGAAGACATGTTTTGGAAACATCTCAACATTATTCACTAGAAGTGTTTGCTCATTGCCCAAAACTGAGTCATTGAGACCGCCTTTTTTAGTCTTAGGGTAGAGTAGCAGTCCACTGGGTGGGTCCCAGGACTGATGTGTCCTTCCTCCTCTCCTGCCTTCTCATCCTTATCAAGCCAATCCTGAGGATTCAGGCAACTCCTACCTGTGCCACAGTTCAGGCTGTTTCTGCCCCGGAAGCTTATTCATGACCTTACACAGTGCTATGGCATCCTAGCTACAAGTCAATTAAAACTCCAAACCTACAGGCTAACCAGATGAGACTTCTGCTGAGTGCCCGTGTGTAAACAGGCAATAAGTTTATAAAGTGAGAATGGAATGCATCAGGTGTGGTGAATCAGAAATCTTTCCTTAAAAAAAGATTGATTGATTATGTATACAGCGTTCTGCCAGCATGCATTCCTGCACACCAGAAGAGGGCACCAGATCCCATCATATATGGCTGTGAGACACATGCAGTTGCTGGGAATGGAGCCTAGGACCTCTGGAAGAGCAGCCAGTGCTCTTAACCTCTGAGCCACCTCTCCAGTCCTAAATCAGAAGTCTTGATATGGACTGAAAATGGGTTTGCTTCTTCAGAAATCAGGGATGTTTTCTCATGTTTACGTTTAACACTTTTCATAAAACATAGTACCTAAGAGTATGTCACATAACCGTAATTCCCTGTGCCGTCTCTGGACGCTGGATTAAGGGGATTGATCAGGTTATATTCTTTGACCTCCATATAAACCTAATGGAGTTTTCCCTCCAGATGAGCATTCATTGGACTTCTGTATGGAAACCTCCTTTGTGGTGTACAAGGAGTGATAACTGTATAGCCGTGTCTCCTTTTCTATCTTCTACTAAAGAGATGCAGGTTAACTCACTAGCTTAAGGACTTCCTCTGCATTAGAATTCTTAAAGAGTGAAAATATTTACTAAGAGCATTAGCTGCTCTGTCCCTCTGCGGTGACATCTTTTATGTATGAGATGTAAATGGCCAAGGAAATCCCCGACCTCAGCACTTAGGATGCCTAAAGCAATCCATGACAAACTGATTTGAGAACGGATGTGTTAACAGCTTCTAAGCAGCAGTTAATGGCTCATCTTTCTCAGCAGATTTTCTGTTTTAAAGGAAAAGGGTGCATAATACGATCTTGAGTCCCGAGAAAGGCAACTGCAATCAATTTAATGACAAATTTCCCTTTTCACTGTTTTCTGTGGTGAATGCAGAACTGTTTGTAGAACCCTTCTTTCACAGATGGAGTCCTTGCACATCTTGGACTTCAGAGTCCATCCTGGTTAAACACTCTCGGTTTGTAAACTCCTGGCAGCTGGAAGCTGGTATAACTCCTATAGAGAAGCCCGTGCTACAGATCCATCTTCCTGAATGAAAGCAATGGCCGTTACCCCTTTCCTAGTTCTTCTCTATGCATTCTTCAATAAGCCCCTGATGAGAGTCTTAGAATAGAAGAACCCTAGATTTGGAGGTACAGTTCCTGGATTTGAATGCATCCTCAAACTAGCTGTGTGATCGCAGACATGCAATGTAATCTCTCTGTCTCTTAGATCTTTGTCTGTAAACGGTCGCCGAGTTGCCAAACAAGATAGTAATGACAAAATGAGGTAGCTCATGGGAAAAGAAACACAGAAAATACATTCAAAAACATTTGGGAATGAGCATTTTGATGTAAGCCTGGAACTCCATCATTCTGGAGGGTGAGACAGAAAGAAAGAGACGGAAATCAGCCTGGGCTACTCAGGAGAACCCAACAAACCAAACAAAATAAAAACCATCCTTTTAATTTGGGGCTGTAGGGAAGTCATAGAGTGTTCATCAACAGGCAGAAGGCCCTGGGTTTGCTCTCCAACCGTGTAAAACAAGCCAAAACAAACAAAGCTGATACAAATTTCAACCATATTATTTGAAAGAAAAGCAGGAGCTGGAGAGGTGTCTCAACAGATGAGTACACTTGCTGCTCTTGCAAAGGACCAGAGTTCGGGTCCCACCTCTGACACTGGGCAGCTCACAATTGCCCTGTAACTCCAGCTCCTGGGGATCTGACGTACTCTTCTAGCCTCCACGGACATCCACATGCACATGTACACACTAACACACACAAGCACAAATACACATAAATAAAATAAATCTTTGCCAGATGTGGTGGTTCATTCCTTTAATCCCAGCAACCCGAGGGGTGAGGAGGCAAGTGGCTCTCTGTGAGTTCAAGGCCAGCATGATCTATTTAGAGATCTTTTCCATACCAGAAGAAGAAGAAGAAGAAGAAGAAGAAGAAGAAGAAGAAGAAGAAGAAGAAGAAGAAGAAGAAGAAGAAGAAGAAGAAGAAGAAGAAGAAACAGACCACACCTCAAGTATCAACCACACAGTGTCAACAATTATCTGCTCACAGCTAGTGACGTGGCTTTCCCATCTCATCAAGTTTCCCCTAGGCCTTGAAAGACTGTTATAAACCCATACCCCTCCCACCATTAATCCTTTTAGATTGTTCTTTGAGAAGTCTGTTTCCAAAGCATCATTATCACTCTTGTCATCCTTCAAGAGCTGACAAACACTCAGTCCTGTGCATTTTCCTAATTGGCTCATGGTTCTCTAACAGTTTTTTCATTTGACTTGGTATTTTCACAGGCTCTACACATACAATTTGGCTGGTCTGCCTTTTCCAGTCTAGTCTATAGCTGTGTTGTTCAATATTACAGATACATGTGACTAACTCCAACACATATGAACTGAAATTAAATTAAAACGCAGTCTCTTAGTTGTGATAGCATGGCCAAACATCCACGCTGTCACTACAGAAGGTGTGAGGGGCCGCCGTGGACCTCGAGGTTCCCCTTCTCTCTCCTGTCCATCTTATTCTCTTCTATTTAACGTTGAAAATGAAAACAAAACCCCTCAAACCCAAGCCAGGCATGGTGACACACTTCTGTAATCTCAGCACTTGAGAAGCCCAGGGCAGAAAGTCACAAGTTTAAGGACAACTTGGGTGAATGCTGAAACTCTGGTCTCAAAAGCAAAAACAGTCAAGAAGGAAGAGGAGGGGAGAGGAAGAGGAAAAACAGACAGAAGTGGAGGTAGGGGAAGGGGGAGGACACGGAAGAGGGAGAGAGAGAGAAAATCCCAGGTCAAATCTCCACATTTTACTGATTGAATTCCTGTGTATTGTTTATATCACCATTATTGTTGTTTCTGTGTGTGAATACACGTGTGCTTGCACACACATTGGAGGACAGAGCTCAGTATCTGGTGTTTTCTCCAGTTGTTTCTGAGACAGGTTTTCTCAACATGGAGCTCATGAGTTGGCTAGACTGACCGGGCAGAAAGCCTCAGGGATGCTCCTGTCTCTGCCTCTGTATCACTCGGATTCAGGCTATGAATATCCCAAATCCTCTGGATTATTATTGTATAATTGTTATCAGCCACAAATCCCAGGACATATTGGTATAGAGAAATTAACTTTTCTGGAGGTTGTAACTCAGTAGATTTGTGACCCCTGAAAGAGTTGTAACAGCTCAAACATCCACACTGTCACTGCAGAAGTGTGAGGGGGCTGCTGAGGACCTCAAAGTTCCCCTTTGTCACAGATTCTTAGCTAATTCTGAAGCTTTTATAGCTTTGGACCTGATGGCCTTGGAAAGTGGTTGTCTAAGCTGAACTACAATCCCCAGAATTCCTCTCTGTCATATCTCCTGTGGATTAGATCACAGCAGACCTCCTGTGAGAGAGCTGCAAGAGAAACTAACTGGGCAGTGGTGGTGCACACCTTTAATCCCAGCATTCAGGAGGCAGAGGCAGGAGGATCTCTGTGAGTTTGAGGCCAGCCTGGTCTACAGAGTGAGTTCCAGGACAGCCAGGGATACCCTGTCATGAATCTTCCCCACCTAAAGAGGACACCTGTGAAAAACCAACAGCTAGCTCACACATCATAGTAGAAGACTGTTTTTCCTAAAATTGGGGATAAGACAAGAACAGCAAGACAAGAACCTCTCTCTTTCTCTCCATCTCCCTTTTGTTTTTGAGGTGGGAGTCTCAATGCTGCCCATGCTGGTGACCAACTGGGCTCCCTTGATGCTCCCACCCCAGTCTCCCACATAGCTGGGGCTATGGGCTTGGCCTACCATGCCTAGATTATTTTCATCAGTTTAAGTGAACATTTCATTAGACATTCTTTCCACAGAAATTGGGCAAGCCATTTTAAAAAATGGCATCTGACTTAGAAAGAGAACTATGAAAACTATCTATGTTTTAAATTAACATAATTTTATATGTGGGAATTAAATTAACATGATTTACATGTGGGGATACAGCTCAGTGATTCCATGCATGAGTCTGACACCCACCAGCTAGCATCCCATAAAATAAAAGCAAAGACACTAATGAAAATGTTATATTCCTTTGGTGTGGAAAGTCCTTCTGTACATGTGTTGTTTTTACTGGTTAATGAATAAAGCTGTTTTTGCCAGTGGCTTAGAAGAATAGAGCAAGGTGCAGACAGAGAAAGAAAAAAGGCAGAGTCAGGAAGATGCCATGTAGCTGCTGAAGGAGATAGATGCCCATGGGAGTCTGCTGGAACCTTACCAGGAGGCCATGATCTCGTGGTGATGCACAGATTAATAGAGATGGGTTAGTTTAAGATACAAGGCTAGCTAACAATACACCTAAGTAATTGGCCAAAGAGTGTTACAATTAGTATAGTTTCTGTGTGATTACTTCAGGTCTGGGCAGCCAGGAAATGAATGAGCAGCCATCACCAACAGAATGGCGCCAATGTGGTCAATTACATCCACATAAAACCTGAGAGAGCAGCCAGGCAGTGGTAGCACACTCCTTTAATCCCTGCACTCGGGAGGCAGAGGCAGGCGGATCTCTCTGAGTTCGAGGTCAACCTGGTCTACAAAAGCTAATTCCAGGATAGGCTCCAAAGCTACAGAAAAGCCCTGTCTCAAAAAACCAATAAATAGATAGATAGATAGATAAACCTGAGAGAGATTGGGAAGTAATTCTAGGCACAAAAGAACAGAGTTAAGCATGGCTTCTTGGTAGCTGCATTATTTTTCAGATGGGCTCTGTTTGCTGGTGGTGAGCAGGGGCACCATGGATCCTTTAAGAGAGGTCTTTCTGACTTAGGCGGCATTGGCAGTGAAGGCTGCTTGGCTTCTTTAGGGGAGGCCTTCCTGGTTCATGTCAGTTGCACAAACAGCTCTGGCTCTTTCAGGAGGCCGAGCACTTAAATGGGGTTTGGAAGAAGCATGTTATAAACTGCTTAATGTTGCGACATAGAGCTGCCGCATACCTGGAACTGGGATGATGTGCACAGCTCACAGAGGCAGTGAACATGCCTTTGCCATGTTAGACTGGGCGGCAGCCTTAGTCTTAGCATTGCTGCTTAGCATTTCAAAAAGGGGTCCGGGTCAGAAAAGGATTACAGATATGCAATAGAGACAGATTCAGAAAAAAAAAAAAGACCTCTAAATGGATCACAGTGTTAAATAAATATACGTAGGTTTGGGAGAGAGAAGAAAAAGAGTAAAGAGATAGTAAAAGTAATATAAGAGTACAGACAGTCATAGATTAAAGGAGTAAAAAAATAAGTCATGTAGGGCTGGAGAGATGGCTCAGAGGTTAAGAATATTGACTGTTCTTCCAGAGGTCCTGAGTTCAAGTCCCAGCAACCACATGGGGGTTCACAACCATCTGTAAAAATAAGTCATGTAAAGATGGAAAATACACAGAGAGTCTGGATTATGTATATTATTGTGTTTTCTTTGAATTTTTTGACTGAGAATGAGCTAAGTACAGAGAGACATTTCATTTTATGGGCTGCTAAGCTAAACCAACATATATGATTTAAAGGTATCTTGACATCAAAATTTGGGTCTAAGGATATGTTGCTTTGGAAAAGAAGTTCTGTTTGCTTTTGTTTCCACAGAGGTTAGAAAGCTAATTCCTTATAGGCTAAAAAGATTTGACAGGCCAAGACCACCTGAAAGGTATTCATGAACACCAAAAAATACCCAATAAAAAGCAGGAAGCAGTTTGGAGAGAACTATACCCAAATTCCCAAATATTGTTTATAAATGTTTGTTTACATTTAAAGGAGGATAATGATATAGAGATGAATACTTTGCATTAGTATGGATCTTGGTCTATTGACATAAATTTAAGGTCAATTTTGTTATATGTATATTTCTGCTCTTGATTAATGTATTGGGCTTGTGCAGCTCATTTAAAAATGTACTGTATAATTAAGAAATACAGGTTAATAGATAATCATCTATAATAGTCAAGCTTGTAGTCCCAATGCTACAGAAGATCTTTGGATGACTGTCGAGGCAGTGAGATGTCTCTGTCAAATCTAGAGTTTTGGAAGTTGCTTACAATGCACTTCTTGTTTACTTAGGTAATATTATATCCTCCTGTAGTCTTTGATGGAGTCAAAGAATAGGTAGTTTTAATTATAGTTTTCCTTTGTTATGATAAAAGATAAAGTAGATATAAATATTGTAACTGTAATCCTTGCTCGATACCTGTTTTGTTATACTTAATTTTACTATGCTAAAGTTAAAACCTTCCTTTTTATTTGAACAGAAAAGAGGAACTGGTATGGGAAGTCCTTCTGTATATGTGTAGCTTTTATTTCTTTATTTTATTTTTTTTTAAATATTTATTTATTATGTATACAATATTCTGTCTGTGTGCATGTCTGCTGGCCAGAAGAGGGCACCAGACCTCTTTACAGATGGTTGTGAGCCACCATGTGGTTGCCGGGAATTGAACTCAGGACCTCTGGAAGAGCAGGCAGTGCTCTTAACCACTGAGCCATCTCTCCAGCCCTAGCTTTTATTTCTTAATGAATAAAGCTGTTTCAGCTAGTGATGTAGCAGAATAAAGCAAGATGGGAATTCCAAGCAGACAGAGTCAAAATGAAGGGAGAGTCAGGAAGACCCCATGCAGCTGCTGAAGGAGAAAGATGCTGGCAGGAGTGTGCTGGGAACCTGCCGGTACGCCACAACCTCATGGTGATGCGGTGATGCACAGATTAATAGAGATGGGTTAATATAAGATATAAGAGCTAGCTAGCAATATGCCTAAGTGATTGGCCAAGCAGTGTTTTAATTAGTACAGTTTCTGTGTGATTATTTCAGCTCTGGGAAGCCGGGAACGAACAAGCAGCCTCCAACTACATTCCCTGATTCTGTTTGTACCAGTCCTCTAATCCAGTGGTTCTAAAGATGCAAAGAGTGGCTGATGTGGCCTTGGGTGTAGAGACTGGAGAGGGTGGGAAGGGAAGGAGGCATACACACAGGAGGAAACCTTCTCTAAGGCAGATTGTGGTGACAATGGCACCGCTTCTGCAATGCACTCAGTTCCTTGAATCTGCAAGTTCATCTTCACATTCAACCAAGTGCAAACCGGGAGTAAACACATGTGTGCAAACTAAATGTATGTTTGCTGGAGGTCAAACCCAGGACTTGGTGCTTGTAAACATATACTATGCCACTAAACCCTACCCTCAGCTACCTGAACACATTGATTTTCTTTTACTAACCTTTAGTGTACAAAATAATGAGTTTCACTATGACATTTCGGTACACACATGTCGTTGTGCCTTGCTCATATTTGCCTCACTCCTCCCCTCCTCTGTCCTTCCTCTCTGCTTCTCTGGTATCCTTTATCCTGAATTTATTTTTAAATTGCTGCTGGTGTGAGTGGAGTGGCGGCTTAGCAGTTAAGATCACTTGCTGCTCTCGCAGAAGACTTGGTTTGGTTCTAGTTACCCGCATGATGGCTCACAACTATCTGTACCTCTAGTTCTGGGGATCTGATGCCTCTTCTGACCCTCATGGGCACCAGGCATGGACATGGTACACAGACATATACACAGAAAAACATCCATACACATAAAATAAAATAAAAAAATCTTTAAAACAATGTTTCTCTGCTAACATGTTTAGACTTTTATGGTCTCACCATCATCTTTTAAGAAGTGTAGAGTAACAACCACTAGTGTCCTAGTTTTGTTTTATTACATATTCTAAGTAATATAGAAATGAGCCGCAGTTACATGGGAGGATGGGCATAGATTATATGCAGATACTATACCATTATATCTGAGGAATTTTTACCATCTATGGATTCTGGTATCTGTGGAAGGTCCTTGCTGTGCTGGCTTGAATAAAAACGGCCCCCATTGGAATGTTGAGACTGATACTGTTAGGAGCTCTGGTCTTGTTGGAGGAGGTGTGGCTTTGTTGGAGAAGGCGTGGCCTTGTTGGAGTAGGTGTGGCTTTGTTGGAGGAGATGTGTCACACGGGGTGGGCTTTGAGGTCTCAGAAACTCAGACCTGGCTAGTATGTCACTATTCCCTTCTTCTGTTGCCTGTAGATCCAGATGTAGAACTCTCAGCCTCCTCCCCAGCACCCTGTCTGCCTGCATGCCACCATGCTTCCAGCCATGATGATACTGGGCTAAATCTCTCAAACTGTAAGCCAGCACCAATTACATATTTTCCTTGGTAAGAGCTGTTGTGCCATGGTCATGGTGTCTCTTCACAGCAATAAAACCCTAAGACAAAAAATATATATATACTGTAATCAACCGAATTAATACTTTAAACAGGTAAATTATATTTATTTTATGTGAATTGTATCTCAATTAAGCTATTATTATTATCTTTTAAATATTTTATTAATCCTCTGAGAATTCCATACAATGTCTTTTAATCATATTCTCCTCTGTCTTTCAACTCCTCCCAGTTTCACCCACACATCCTCACCCACCTTCCTGTTCTCTCACTCTAAATTTAAAACAACTGAGTTCAATTTGTGTCGCCCAACTCCTCTTTGGAATAGGGCTTGCTCTGAAATGTGGGTAACCTACCAGGGCCACATGCTTAAGGAAAATTGACTCTCCCTCTCCCAGCAGCTGTTAACTGTGCATAGCTCCTCAGGTGAAGGGTAGGACTTCATAACCCTGCCCCTTCCATGCTGGGATTTTGTCTGGCTTGAGCGCTGTGCCTGCTATTGCTGTGAGTTCGTACGTGCAACTGCCCTGTTGTTGTGGAAAGCACTATGCATGAAGTCATCCATCACCTCTGGCCCTTACAATCTTACAAGACATTCCCTGAGCCTCAGGGCTGGGGAATTTTACAGATATGATACAGAGTGATACATTCAGGGCTGAGCCTCTGGTTCTTCTACACTGGGCTGTGCTGAACTTCTGCACTGACTGTGGCTGTGCTGAACTTCTGCACTGACTGTCATCTCTAGTGTGGGCGCTGATGAGAGCTGCACTGATCTGGGCTCCCAGGTCATGCTGAACCTCAACAAAGCTAACCTTTTTGAGGAGAGACGCAAGGCTCTCCTGAGTTCGGTGACTTGAAAGCACAGCTGAGTGTGTCATTGCTCTCCTTTCCTCTGGACTCTTCCTTCCTGACTCCCTGTGGGCAAGCTTCAGCCCAGCCCCATGGGGACACAGCACATTCAAGATCTTGCCTTATCTACTACCTGCTCTGTGGACTTTCAGGCTTGCTTAACTAGCTCACAGCGTCAAAAGCCAGTTCCTTATGACACAGTAAGTATATTCAATTTCTTTGGTTGAAATCTGACTTTGAGATATGCCAGTGGCAGAAAGATTTTTCTATAAATGTTCATTGCAAGAACCTAGGCCAGACATTTGGTTTAGGATTAGAGGAGCCATGGAATCTGCCAAATAGCAAACCAACACCACTTCCCTTGGGAATGACTGTTGAGTTAGCTTTGTTCACCTGGGTTTGGAAAAGCAACCACGTGAAAGATGGAGCAAATTGTGCCGATCCTGTCCCCACTGGAAGGGAACCTGGGGGATAATGGGGATGATGGAGACATGCCCATTCGTTTAACATTTATTTAGCATGGTTCTATCCATTCCCTCACTCCACCCACACAGTTTGATCAGAGGAGAAGATTTTGAACTTGCACAATGCCCAGAAAAAGGACAAGAATCTTGGGCGTTTCAGTCTGAGGGTGCCGTGGTTTGTACATGCTACCCCACATCTAGGCTGTAGGCAGGATCTCCAAGTGATGCTGGTGGGAAGTGGAGCCTTCAGGGAAAGGTATGCTTTGTGGTCGTGATGGGCTCGTTCATCAAAGCTCCAAACATCAGGCCCAGCTGCTCAGGAACTGGAAGCCATGAATCTGTGCACCCTAAGAAACCTGTTCTGTTTCTGCTAATTGCACCGAGTATTTTATTATGGGGGTGAAAAGTCAGCAGATAGACCCTGGAGCTCATGTGACCGCTAGCATCTAACCCACAGTAGCAAGAGCTCACCCTACATTGCCCAGTCTTCGAGCAATAAGTTAGAAGAAATAGAATCTGTATTTCTTTCTTTTTCTTAGAATTTGTATTTCTTTTAGCCCACTGAACTTCCTAGCACAACTTACTCTTCCTTTAATATGTTAAGACCAAAAAAAAAAAAAAAAGAACGCTGTGCTATTTTTTCCCCTTCATTTTACATGCTTCCCCGTGATAGGGATTTGTCATTATCATAGATGAAGAAATGTGTGTGCTAAATAGTTTTTTCACGGTCACAATGCTTACCAGAGGTAGCACTGGAGATGAAATCTAGTGCTCTAATTTTAGTGCAAGCCTGGAATCGTGAGATTATTATTTTTCTGTCAAAATGCCAAACCGCACTAAAGAGACGCAGGACCCTGCGGAAGTACGACTGCTAGGGCAGAGGGCCTGGCTCGGGTGTTAATCCAACTGCCCGGCTCTGGTTCCTTTCCAGCATGATGTCACAGAATGTTGTGGAATTAAAATTTCCTCTCAAAGAATAGAAGGAAGTGAGTAGAATGGGGTGTTACTGCCTGACTCCAAACCTGTGATCTTAATTAACGCTGATGTGTTTCTGCCTCTCCAGGAGGGTAAGGTGCAAACATAAATTTGTAGACAGCCAAAGGAAAGTTTTGCCGATTTTCCAGGAGCAATTAATCTATACATTATTCATCAAGTAATAGAACTTAGCACTTGTCTATTCTAGGTTTCCTTAAATAATCCTCCCTGTGGGTTCTTTGCAAGAAATCCAATGATACGGAAGATACATATTAGGCCACTCTGCGGCCCGGAGAGGGGACACTGGTGATTATTTTGCAGACAGCAATTTGTTAATGAGGTCATTGCTCTGATTTTCTATGAAATTTACAAGTTCATTTAGATTTTCTGCAAAAAAAAAATCTTTAACTACATCCATCCATTTCCTATGCTGAGAATTAGGTCACTCACCCATTCACTCTTGATTGGATGCTGTCGTAGGCACTAGCCTTAGAGAGAGAAACTGAGCAAAGCTCCTGGTCTCATATGCAGAAAGTATTATGAAACGACAGAGGCAATAGATCTCATTCACGGTTAAGTTATGCGTGCTGCCTCGTGACACACTTGTGTTCTTGGAAAAGACGAAAAACATGTGCATGAGCTCAGCAGTAAAGCACCGGCTGCTCTCCCAGAAGACCTGTTTGTGTTTGATTCTCAGCACCTGCATGGTGGCTCGCAAGCATCAAGACTGCCCACTTGCTCCATACCTATTCAACAGAGTACTTGAAGTCTTAACCAGAGAAGTAAGATGACTGGAGAAGATCAAGGGGATACAAACAGCAAGAGAAGAAGTCAAGATATCTTTATTTACAGATGATATGATAAGATACATATATGACCTTAAAAATTCCACCAGGAAACTGCTATAGCTAAAAAATCTTGCCGCAAAGTAGTAGGATACAAAAATAATACACAAAACAGCTAGCCTTCCTAAACACACAATGATTTAAAAAAAAAGCAATTAGGGAAATAGCACCTTTCTTAATAGCTTCAAAAAACATAAAATGTCTTGGAGTAACTCCACCAAGAAAGCAAAAGACTTGTATGATAAAAGCTTTAAGACATTGAAGAAAGAAATTAAAGAGGATATCAGAAGATAAAAAGGTCTCCCATACTCATGGATAGGTAGGATTAATATAGTAAAAATGTCCATTCTACCAAAAGCAAGATACAGATTCAATGCCACCCACATCAAAATTCTAACACAATTCTTCACAGATCTTGAAAGCACATTTTTAATATAGCAACACACACACACACACACAACCCAGGATAGATAAAAACAATCCTCAATAAAAGAACTGCTGGAGGTATCACCATCTTGATCTCAAATTTTACTACAGAGCTATAGTAATTAAAACAGTATGAACCTTTCCTTAGGAAGGGAAGATAGAATAGTTATAGATAAATGCAGTGGGGGAGGCTGTAACAGGAGGATCAAATGAGTAGGGGAAGAGAATATGGTGAGGGACAACTAAAACTAAGGGCCCCCATTTGGAAATCTAATACAGTAGAATCTTTCTAAAATATATACATATATGAAGATGATCTAAATAAAATTGCCAAATAATGGGGGAAAAAGAGCCCTGGCTGAACATATGACCAAATGAAGTACTAGGAATGGGTTACATCTAGTGGTTGGCCAAGGGTGTCCTGTGGGAACCACCCAGGCTATTGCCCAGGCTATTGGTTGTTCTCCACTAAGGGACGGTGAGGTCCTATTGCTGAAGACAACACTTACACAACTCACTGAACGTGGAGAAGTCAAGCTGGTGCCTACCTATGTAGGTTTCTCCATTTTGTCCCGCTGAAGCTATCTTTGGTTTCTACCCCCTGCCCTGAAGTTTCCTGAGAAAGCACCCTACCCTGTTCTAGAAATTCAGGGTGGAAATGCTCCAGTTAACTGCATGCTCTTGCTCTTGTTAAACTGCTTGCTTGCTGCACACACACACACAGAACACACACACACAGAGAACACACACACACATACCCGCCAACCACCAACCTCCCTGTAATATACATTTGGGGCTGCTCAGTGAGAAGTGTTTCTCTCCAGGCAGTTGCTAGTCCTTTTAATACAGACCCTCAATTTGAACTTCGGTTGTGCTCAGTGGCCTTTGTTGTTTTGTTTGTTTGTTTGTTTTTTACCCCATAACAACAGAGCTTTCACCCCTATGGACTAGAGTTCTTGGATCTGGAAGGTACTCTGTATGCTACCAGAGCAGGAATGTAAGCGCCAAGCCAGCTACAAACCTTTTGATCTACAATGGTGACCTGCCTGCAGGATAGGCTGATGCAATAGCTGCCCAAGCTTGTGGGAGTAACCAACCAGTATTTGATTTGGGTTCAAGCCCACTCCATGAAGTGGAACCCATACCCAATGCTCCTTGGGTGATCAAGAAACAAAACTAGATAGGCCAGGAGCTAGACTGACGGCTCTAGTCAGCGATATGAACCTGGGAGAGCAGGGCCTAAAAATGAGGAGGACTAAAGTCTCATGCAATCGACTTTATTCAGGACAGTGCCCAAGAACAATTCTGTGTTTTGAAGAACTGGAGGTCACAAGATTCCTGTCTTGTTTTTTTTGGAGTTTTCTCAAAGGCCCTCAGAAATGTCCTCGCACACAGGAACCTAGGGGAAAACCAAATACTACTCTTCTGTTAAAGGAGCTCGGCAGTAAAAGGACTCCTGATGACATTCTGCTGGACCCATAGATCAATGTCTTGCTCAGCCACCATCAGAGAAGCTTCCTCCTGCAGCAGACGGGAACAAACGCAGAGACCCACAGCCAGACATGCAGAGAGCGAGAAACCTTGGAGTGCTCAGCCCTCAATGAGATGTCTCCACCAATTCTCTCCTCTCAGAGCTCAGGGAATTCTGCAGAAGTGGAGGTGAGAAAGGATGTAGGAACCAGAGGGAATGAAGAACCCCGAGGAAGCAAAGCCTTCTAAAGACAGCAAGCACTACAGGTGCACATAAGAACCCACAGAGACTGCGGCGGCACGTAGAAGGCCTGCACGAGTCTGCACCAAAAGGTGTCCCAGAGCTGAAAGAAGGGAACACACACACTCGTCTCTAACCCAGATAACCATTTGTAAATAGAAAATCACTTTTCTCCAAGGGAGTCTCACTGGGGAAACATACCACTCTTAGGGGTGGCTCCCATGCCTAGCAATAAATGGCTAACAAAACAAACTCATTTTTGTGCTTTTGTGGGGTTTCTGTGTTTGAGAACACATGTGTCTCTGTGGCTGTTTTTCTTACGTTTCTTTTATCCTATTTTGATTTGTTTGTTTTTGTTATATTATCCCTTAAATGCCTGCTTGTTTTTTAATGAGAGACAGAAAGGGTGGGAAGGGAGTTGGTGAGGAATTGTGAGGCGCTTATGGAGGGGAAACCATAATCAGAATATATTGTATGAAAATAATTTATTTTAAATAAAAGAAAATAATAACAATAATAATAGTTTCATAATGAATTGAATGTTTTGATCAAATCTACCCCAATTTCCTCCACTTAAAACCTTTTACTTGTTAAATTAAATAGAAATATACAACTAAACAGCGCGAATATAGAGTTTTTGTATTATAATAAGAAGATTTCCCCTGTAACATAGCTCCAACCTCAGACATAACCCAGCATCCTCAGGAGTCCCCAGCTGTTCACATCCTTCCTTTCCTCCACAGCTCCTTGCCTGGCTTCTGAACCAGCCACTCTCTGGCATTTCTCTCCCACTTCTTCACTCCTGTGTGACTACTCATGCGCTAATTTACCAGAATCATGCTTTCAGAAGTCATTTAAAAAGCCAAAGCTACTGTCTGTGGATTTGATGAACTTTAGATTTTTGGTAAAGATTGTTAAGCAAGTGCATATAATTAATGATATTACTGACCACATATGTGTCCTGAGTGTATTCTATTCCTGCCAATAATTAAAAAATAATGAATAACGAGCCAGGCATGGCCCCAGGAGGCCTGGGCTCTTAGCATTGGTGGTGTGGAGGCAGGAAAGTCATGACTTCCAGGCTATTTGGGCCATAGAGTGAGACCCTGTCTCAAAAACAAGTCAATGCAATGCCAATGAACATTTGAGATCTTTATACAATCTCAGCAGATGTCTAATGCTGGGGAAGCCCCCCAAACATTTGTTGTGTCTAGAGTCCCTTTGGGTCTCCAGGCTTCTCCTCCACTCCTTCCCCTTGTACCTATTTACTGTGGAATGCAGTGTGTCTGACTCATACCTCCTTATCGCTGACTACACACTCGTATTGTTCTACTTATTCCTCTGTCTTCTATGCTTATTAGGAAGTTAGCTGGGCAGTGGTGGCACATGTCTTTAATCCCAGTACTCGGGAGGCAGAGGCAGGAGGATCTCTGTGAGTTTGAGGCAGCATGGTCTACAAAGTGAGTTCCAGAACAGTCAGGGCTCTGACACAGAGAAACACTGTCTCAAAAAAACCAAACCAAAACAAAACACAAGAAAGAAAGAAAGAAAGAAAGAAAGAAAGAAAGAAAGAAAGAAAGAAAGAAAGAAAGAAAGAGAGGGGAAAAAAAGCTAGAAATTGGCACTAGGTCCAGAGGCATCACCAGACTCGGGTTCGGTTCTTCTCATGCTCTTTGTCTGTGTATTTGAGACAGGGTCTTGGTATGTAAGACTTTAAACTTAGGCTCCTCCTGCCTCAGTCTTCCAAGTACTGAGATTACGATTGTATTACACTATGCTGATCCTTCTCACCTTCTCCTCCCTGTTTCAACAGTCTTGTTTGTATTTGCTGGGGCCAGGGCCAGGGAGTCTGGTCTGTACAGCATGCTGTTGTATGATAGAGAAGTACGTCCATCCAGATGCCCAGACGGCAGAAGTTCCTTGGGTAAGCTTTGCCTTATGCCCCCAGTACAGATTTCAGCGTTTGACATCCCACGGTCTCAGGTTTAGCTAACGGGAGACCTTCACACTGGCTCCTAGCCTTCTAGCACGTCTTCATCATTCTTTGAGTGTTTTCTTACTTTCTTGCTCAGCAAGCTGTTCCAGGAACATTTTGACCTTACCCTCTCCCAGCAAGTCAACCATTTATTCTTTGTATCTTCATTATGGAGGATGGAGCCCCCTTCCTGTATTAATTCTCTTCTTTGACCACAACAAAGATGGCGCCTATGATCGCCACGCCCTCAGATAAGCTCCCTGCGTATAAACCATTTCCCCACCAATGACCATCTTGCAGACTGACACACCACCTTCACTGTGGCTAAACCGGGAGAGGAAATGATGTCTCCATAGTGAGGCACCCCATCTGCTGCTCCTGCTGTAACCTGTAAAAGCATGTTATCCAAAACATGGACATTTTCTTTTCAGGTAATGCCTCCTCCGTGTGTAGAAGTCACAGGTGAACTTTAGGACTCCATTTATGAGAGCTTTAAGAAATTAATCTCACTCAAGACGTTGCTGCTTTGTGTATTATAGCTGGAATCGTCTTACTTGTTGCTTCTGCTCTGCCTACAGACTTACTGCGTGAGAATGGCTGTTCAACTTCTTTCTGGATATACAAATTTGACAAATGAGATCTGACCAGTGGGGCAAAATCATGGAAAAATTTAAGTTCATTTAGCCATGGACACCATCTTGAAGAAGTAATGAAAAAAACTCAAATCTCACTTTTAACTCAACAGATGAGTTCTAAAGTATTTACTACATGGTTGTAAGCCTTGCTGTTAGGAAAGACAGCTTTTATCTGCCTGGGTGCCATGGTTTACAAAGCACTCAAGAACTCACATCCCAATTTCTCCTGGCTCATCATTGATACTTGATAGGTACTTGATAGGTACATCATAGGCTCGATAAGAATGTAGCTTGTTGGGCTGGAGAGATGGCTCAGTGGTTAAGAGCACTGTCTGCTCTTCCAGAGGTCCTGAGTTCAATTCCCAGCAACCACATGGTGGCTCCAAACCATCTGTAAAGAGATCTGGGGCCCTCCTCTGGTGTGTGGGTATAAATGGAGGCAGAAAGTTGTATACATAATAAATAAATCTTTAAAAAAAAAAAAAAAGAATGTAGCTTGTTAGCCAGGCAGCGATGGAGCAGACCTTTGATCACAACACTCGGGAGGCAGAGGGAGACAGATCTCTGAGTTCAAGACCAGCGTGGTCTACAGAGCGAGTTCCAGGACAGCCACGGCTACACAGAGAAACCCTGTCTGAAAACAAAAACAAAAAGTCGAAAAACCCAACCAACCAACCAAACAACCAAACATAATGTAACTTGTTACAGGTCGCTTAGCTATTAAAATTAGAATCCAGACACAGTTTTATCTATGTGTATGAGTGTTTAAGTCTGTGCACCATATGTGTGCCTGGTGCCTGAGGAGGCCAGAGGACTTCAGACCCACTGACGCTGGAGTTGCGCATGTGTTTTAGCTGCCATGTCCGTGCTGTGAATGAAACCCCGGTCCTCTGTTAGAGCTGAACCATCCCCTCCAGCACCCAACACAGTTCTTTTAACTCATCACTCATTGGTCCCTTTCCACTACTGTATCTTTCCGGATTGGGATTTGTTCTCTATCCTCCTGCTGTCTTGCTTACTAGACTCGAAACAGACTACTGCCTTACCAGGGATTATCAGGTCAGCTCTTGTGCCGCCAGGCTCGAGATCATTCTATCAGCTCTGCCAATCTCATTTCTTTAGAGCAGCTGAAAATGCACATTATTCCTAAAATTCAGTTCCCCTCGTTTCCAAGTTGCAGAATATTTACAGGAAAATGGCCTCCCTGGGGTAAAGTCCCTGTCTGAGTATCCTTCTAAGGTGAGCATAGTCATTTGGCAAAGGCGGTCATTCTGAGTGTCCTTCTAAAGTGAGCATGGTCACTTGGCAAAGGCGGTCATGTGCACAGCTGTTGGTGGGCCTCCCTCCAAGGTGCCCCTATGCTCCTTCTTCCTCGTATAGTCTCTATCCTGCTGCCAAGAGCAGAGATCTGCCTGGGGTAATGACAATGAAGGTTGTAGCCTAGAAATGCCATCAGGACCAGGACTCAAGGGTCTCAAGAAAAATGGAGAGAGCTATGGCTCAATTCTGTACTATCACGTTATAGATGTTAGTAGAGAGAGAGACTCTCTTTGATCCGTCGGTATTCTGGCTTACCCAGAGACATCCTTAGGTTCCCATGTATGAGCCTTCTGTGGGCTCCACCGACTCCCCAGCACTAACTTGCCTTCTGTTACCGTCAATCAATGTAGCAGGTAAATGAGATAATCTGCCTCACATCTAGAGCTCTGCCCTCCTGGGGACAGGGTACTCCAGGTCATTTCAGCAGGGCGTAAGGAACTGGCTCAATAATGGGTGTGGTCGTTCATTAGTGACAATCAACCTATGGCCTTTCTGCACTCCTGATGATTGGTTAGGCTGACACAAATAATTGGAAATTTGGCAGAGTCACCTTCTCCTCCGGAAATAATGCCGTTCCACGTGCAAACACGGAAGCCACTGGCTGTACAGAAACCAAGGTAAGGGGAATGTAACTGGTGGAAAAATAGAGATCCAAGGGATATAAAACATGGAAGTTACTGCCCCTGCCTAAGACAGGGTCTCTCTGTGTAAGCTTAGTCCTGGCCATCCTGGAACTCGCTTTGTAGACCAGGCTGTCCCTGAACTCATAGAGGTCCACCTGCCTCTGCCTCCCAACTGCTGGGATTAAAGGTGTGCGCCACCACCACCCAACCAGAGGGTACTCCTTTTGGAAATTCATTCTTTTGTAAATTTCCCCTTCCTCCCTTCCTCTCTCCCTCCCTTTCTTTCTTTCTTCTTCATTTATTTCTTTGTTTTTGTTTTATTTTGTTGAGGCAGCTTCTTACAACAAATTCCAGGTGGCCTGGAAACTTGCTATATACCCCAGAATGGGGTCAAACTAAGAATTGTGGAGTTATGATATCTTAAATGCTGGCTTACAGATGTGAGCCGCCATGCCAATCTCTTTCCTTTTCTTTATTTTTATTTTGTGTGTGTGTGTGTGTGTGTGTGTCTGCGTGTTCCTACACGTGTGCTCCTGGGTTTTGAGGCCAGAGGTCGATGTTAGGTGTTTTCTTCAGTTACTTACCCTGTTTTTTGAGACAAGGTCTCTCACTGAACCCGGAGCTCACTAGTTACGTTCAGCTAGATGAGCTGGCAGCAAGCCCCAATGAGCCTCTCATCTTTCCCGCCCCAGCGCTAGTATTACAGACATTTACTGCGCGCTCTATTTTTGTTTTACTGGGGATCTAAACTCAGGCCCTCATGCATAGTGAGCGCTTTCCTGACGGAGCCCTCTCCCTCGCTTGTCTTCTTATACCTTTTTCTTTTTTTAACAGGAAAACGGCCCACAAGGTATGTTACATGTTAAAGGCATGGGCATATTGAATTCCCTTCTTGCGTACCTTTTTATTGTTGCTTAGGTAAAATCTTATGTAACTCAGGTTGGCCTCAAGCAGAATATGCAGCTGAGGCTGGTCTTGAATTCCTGATCCTCCTGCCTCCATTTTCCAACTGCTGGGATTCTAGGGTGCTATATGACACCCAGATTTCCTTCATGCATTTCTTATGGTGTTCCATTCACCTACATGGTTTTTGCCCATTTCTTGGATGTTGTCTATGGTGAACCCCTTAAAAGAGATTTCTCTAAGTTTCAGAAAGATGGGTACTTTCAACGTCTCAGTTCATCATTAATTTAAATACTTCTCTTTTAATGACAAGTAATGGTGTAGGAGGTTCTTCTGTTCATGTGTTGCTTTCATTGGTTAATGAATAAAGAAACTGCCTTGACCTTTTGATAGGGCAGGACTTAGGTAGGCAGAAAAAACAGAACTGGATTCTGGGAGGAAGAAGGGTACAGTGAGAGACACCGTGGATCTTCTGCCTGAGATGGACACTGGTTAGAATCTTGCCAGTAAGCCACAGTCAGGTGGCGGTACACAGATTAATAGAAATGGGTTAAATTAAGATGTAAGAATTAGCCAATAAAAAACTAGAGCTAATGGGCCAAACAGTGTTTTAATGAATGCAGTTTCTGTGTGGTTATTTCGGGGCTAAGCTAGCTGGGTGGGGCAAAAAGCAGGCCCTCTCCTTGCAACAAAGTAAAAATATTTTTGTGGTGGACAGAATGATGTTTTAAAATTTGAACACATTGTGAAATGGCTAAAATGAGATAACATACTTTATTCCACACATATTTTTGTAGAGCACTGATAGCCTGCTCCTCCGTGGTTTTCAAGCGTATGGTACATTGTTACTAACTACATCAGAGCTCTTGGACTTATTCCTTCTATGTAACTACAGTTGTGTCTTTTGACGAACATCTTCCCAACCCTCCTCCAGACTGGCCTCTGCTTTTCAGACAACGTTCATGAGGAGGATGCTGCATGTCTTTCTGTTGACTGATCCGTGGAGTCACGTGGCTTCTCACCCATCTGATTAACATGCCACTGTCCCCTGAGAATTGCTCGCTCACAGTTTAGGTCTCAAAGCTCCTTGCGTTTCAGCCCCCACTCCACGGGCTCCCGAAGCACACTAGTCACCCAGATGCACTGAGCTCATCTTTCTTTCCAAATGCCTTCCTCTGTTCTCCCCTGAAACATCCCCACTCTCCCTGCACCCCCAATCTGAAGTAAGCCTTATCTTCCAATTCCCCCCTTCCAGCCATCTTTAGCCCATTATGTGCAATTTTTTTTCTTCTGCAGTGAACTCGAGGACCACTACCTGATACAACCCTGACCAGTCAATCTCCCATCTAGATGACTGTGCTTGTTTAGCTCGCCATGCTCTTCCCCCAGCTAGTATATGGAATTCTAAAATCCTGCTAAGAGTCCTTTAAAGAAGCCTTTAAAAACTCTTCTATGACATGTGTGACCTCCACCTTGGAGAGGGGGCAGGGGCTCACTATGTAGCCCAGGCTGGCTTAGAACTGGATCCATCTGCCCCTGCCTCCTGTGTGCTGGGATTAAAGGCATGTGCCACCATGCCCAGCTTGGGCTTGTTCAATTTTTTTTTTTAAAGATAAAGTCTTACTCTCTAGCCCAGGCTAGCCTGGCACTCAGTATGTAGCCTAGGCTGGCTTAGAACTTACTATATGACCAAGGCCAACTTGCAAGTCATGGCCATCTGCCTGCTCCAGCCTCCCAAATGCCAGAATTATAGGTGTGAGCTACCACATCTGGCTTCCTTTCTTTCTAACATCAATGTGCTGTGATCATTCCTTGCCACGTTTCTATGCTCTTGCTCACATCCTTGACCTTGTTCGGGAATTCCCTTCCTTCTTAGACGTGATTTAAGATCACCTTTCCTTCAGTGCTAAATCTGAGGTAGTTGTGGTGTTTCATGTGTGCAATCCCTGCAACTGGGAGACTGAAGTGGGAGGATGTTGAGCCTTTGAGGTCAGCTTAGATTTCAGTGTGACAACCTATGTCACCTGTCACCCTCATCCTCAAAAGCTAAGTTCAGGGCCTTGTTCCTCAAAGTAGTAGCTTCCTCTCTACTCTCTTTTCCTAGAATCAGACACACATTGGGCCAGCCTGGCAGTGGTCACCGTTAGCAAACTAGGTGGTGGAGGAAGCACCGCCATGGTGGCTAACGTGTCTTGTGGAACCTGGTGACCCTATAGATTACACAACCCGAGGGCAGACCATCTAGAAGTCCTCCCTGCGCCCTCGTTTTCCCTTTCTACTTTGATCTCCAGAATTGGAAATCCTAATCCCTTCTGAAATTCTTTTGGAAGAAGCAGACTAAATCGGAAGAGTGGCAGTTGACATAAAAAGCAAGCGGACCTGGGACTCAGGAGAAGGGGAGATCCGAACGAGAGAAAATGAATCTAGCACTGCACTAAGGTATGGTGGGAGTGGGGGAAGTGAGGGGTAGGGAGTTGGGGTGGGGAGCTGAGATCTGGCCCCAGGGAGACAATTTAGGGAGTAGACTGAAAGAAGCTGAGGTGCCCTTTATCTGCACAGGCACAAAAGGCCTTTTGTACGTTTGTCCATACTGTGTGAACACGACCTGCTTGGTGAGGTCGAGTAGGAAGACTTTTCTGGTGATGAGAGCAGAGTTAACTTCCTTTTGGAATATGAGCATGACGCCACAGTCAGGCTCTGGCTGTCATGGGTGTCCCACTTGCTGAGGTATGTTGAAGGGTTTAATGGAGATAGTGTTTTCAGAAGTATGGACCAGGTTAAGAGATTCAGCAAAGGGCAGGGAAAGACCTGGGATAACACCAGCTGATATCTGCTCCTGTCCATCTGCAGAGACCAGGGAGGGAGCAGGAGCACTGAGACCTGGGAAGCTGCAGCTGGAAAGAGACCCCTCGGTCACAGCTGGGGCTGTAGAGCAGCAGCCACGACCAGAGGGACACAGCCTCTAACTCCTGACTTTTCTCTAGTTTCTGATTTTTGGGTGTGGGGCCATGCTTCTCTTTGGTCATTTCCCATGGAAAGCCTCAGAAAAAGGGAGTCCAGCGTTTGAGGTTCTTGGATATCATCCTCCTACGCACAGAGGAGTGGAGAGAGAGGTAATGATGGATCAGGGATAAACCCAGAATGGGTATCACTCTGGGCTTCCAACAGCCCCAGTCTGTTCTCTAAATGGGGCCGCACTGTGCTTCTCTGCAAACTCCATTGCAGTTCCCAATGAGCAGGTCCTTAGCCTTCCCAGGAGCACTAGGGGTTGAACAATCAGAAATAACTTAGATGTGCGTCCCTTTATGAACAAACATCCACTGGGTAGCCCTCGGGCACTTAGAATTATCTACGCTGGGCCTCATTTATCTTTTTTTGTATTCACCTTTTCAGAGTCTAAGAGCTGAGATGTGTCCTGGTCATTTTCTATGATGGGAGTTTTATGTTATCTTCTCAAACAAACAAACAACCCCCCCCCAAATCTTAGTGCGCATGATGCAGAAAACCTAGAATGTCACCACCATTACCTCATATACACGCGTCTGAGTTGGGTGATTGTGGCTCTTTGCTCCCCATTTGTAAGCATCCCCCCCACATTTTTGTTTGTTTCAGTTTTGTGGTGTGTGCGTGCATGGATGTGTGTATGTGTGTGTGTGTGTGTGTGTGTGTGTGTGTGTGTGATATGTGCGGGTGTTCATGTCTATCACAGGTATTAGGGGTCTGGAGAAGGATATTAGGGGTCTTCCAACATCCCAGCATTGGGGATGTATTAGGGTGGCTTCAGGCTGTGGTCTAATTATTCCAGCAGTTGCCATCTACCCACATGGAAGGGACACTCAAGTATGTGACCCTGGCGGGTCTTGCCCTCCTACCTCATTCTTTCTGCCTTGCTAAAAACATCAGATTACATTCCTAAAGTTAGCCACCAAGGTCTATTCCCTTATTTGGCCACTTCCTCCTTGTAGTGATTTGGGGAAAGAAAGGCCCCAAAGAGAGTGGCACTCTTAGGAGGTGTGACTTTGCTGGAGTAGGTGTGGCCTCGTTGGAGGAAGTGTGTCACTGTGGAAGTAGGTTTTTGAAGTCTCATATATGCTCAAGCCATGCCCAGTCTCTCAGACCACTTCCTGTTGCCTTCAGATCAAGATGTAGGACACCCAGCTACTTCTCCAGCACCATGTCTGTCTGGGTACCACAGTGCTGCACCATGATGATAATGGACTGAATCTCTGAAGTGTAAGTCACCACAATTAAATGTTTTCCCCTTATAACAGTTGCTGTGGTCATGGTGTCTCTTCACAGCAATAGAACACTGACTAAGACAGCCCTTCTGAGGCTGACCACCAAGGTCAAGCTATGAAAGTATTGAAATAAAAAATGCTGTTTTGCTCACCTAATTAACAGTTAAGATTAAAGTCCTCATCCTAACACAGGAATTCTCCTTTGTACCTTTATAAACTGTCATTTTCCCGTGTGCCACGTCTGTCTCCCCTCTATCCAGAGGCAGTTCCTTGTCCCCCTGCCCTGGGATGAATACCCCTGTTCCCTTTCCTTGTTCCCTTCCCCTTCTCCTTGGTCCTCTACTTCCTGTCTTTGTCTTTTATTTCCTGTCCTCTGTTCTTCCGGGGCAAGTAAAACTCCTTTGTGCTGAGCACTTGGCCTTGTGGGTCCTAAGTCAATACTTTTCCTTTCAAGCATAAAACCCAATGATCGAATAGTTGTTTGATCCACAAGGCTAGATGCCTCAGATAGTTTTCAGAATATTCAGGAATCCCGAAGAAGTAGCCTCCAATGTCAGTGAAGGAATCAACTTGCCAGTTTTTCCTCAGCCATCTCTACCATTGCCCAAATGGCTCCTGAGCAATGTGGCTATGGTGGCACAGATGGAGGTTATGTGGGGGTCGACAACATAGACTTCCAGTCACCAAAGCTACCTAGTTACTGCTGTTGCTGAGTGCCAGATCTGCCAACGGCAGAGACCAACACTGAACCCCAGATATGGCACCACTCTCTAGGTAACCATCAGTGACCTGGTGGCAGGTTGGCTGTACTGAGCCCCTTTCTCCATGGAAAGGACAATGGTTTGTCCTTACTGTTGCAGATATAAGGATCTGCTTGTGGATTTGACTTTCCTACAGGTAATGCTTCTGCCACAACCACCATTCCTGAACTTACAGAATGTCATTATCATGTCTTGACGTTCCACACAGTATTGCTTCTGACAAGGAACTCACTTCAGTCAGAGACGCATCAGAGTGAGGCCACAGCCATGGAATCTATTGGTCGCCGTGTTTCTCAACATTCTGAAGCAGCTGACCTGAAAGAGCCTTTTGAAGACACAGAAGACGGCACAAGCTTTGAATCAGCATCCAGTATGGTACCGTTCCTCCCATAGCCGGGGGATATGAGTTCATGAGCCAAGAGGTGGAAGGTAATGTCTCTACTCTCATGCCTAGTGACCCACTCGGAAAATTCTTGCTTCCTGTTCCCAAGACCTTATGTTCTTCTGGCTTAGAAATTTTGTTTTAAGCCGGGCGATGGTGGCGCATGCCTTTAATCCCAGCACTCGGGAGGCAGAGGCAGGCGGATCTCTGTGAGTTCAAGACCAGCCTGGTCTACAGAGCTAGTTCCAGGACAGGCTCCAAAGCTACAGAGAAACCCTGTCTCGAAAAACCAAAAAAAAAAAAAAAAGAAAGAAATTTTGTTCCAGAGCGGGGAATTCTTCTGCCAGGAGACACAACAAATATTCCATTGAACTGGAAGCCAAGACTTCACTCTGGTCACTTTAGGTTTGTTTCTTTTTTATAATTTATTTAACTTTATTTTATGTGCATTGGGGTGAGGGTGTTGTGTCTCCTGGAACGGGATTCACAGACAGTTGTGAGCTGCCATGTGGGCACTGGGAATTGATCCCAGGTCCTCTGGAAGAGCAGTCAGTGTTCTTAATGGCTGAGCCATCTCTTCAACCCCACTTTATGTTTCTGATGCCCTTCATCCAACAGGCTGAAAAAGGAATCACAGTGTTAGGAGGGGTGACTGATCCAGATCACCACGTGGAAATTGGATTGCCGCTCCACAAAGGAGGAAATAAAGAACGGGTAGTAGAGGGAGGGGGTTACAGATACCAGCTGAGGCTCCGTGACCAGCTACAGAAAAGAGGATTATATAATTGACATGCATGTTTCTGTCAGATTTTGTTAAGAATGTGCGTGTGAAGATATTTGTGTGTTCTTTCTTCAATTACTATATCATGTAATTTAATGTCAATTGAGAGAGTATCAGTAGTTATCATATTTAAGTTTTGATACACTAAAAGAATGTCCCTCAAGGGACATGACCACCTATTCTAAAATTTATAATGCATTTGTGGTCATACATGGAGTAATTATATTACATTCGGCACATTTATGGCCTGGTTGTCATTTTAATTTTGAAATTAAGCATGACCTAGGAAGATGTGATTGTGTATCAGCTTGGCAACGGGTGGATTTGTGACAGCTATTCTTGGTTGTGGATTTTACTACGTCTAGAATTGGCTGAAACCCAAGCCGCTGGTACATTTGTGAGGGATTTTTTTTTTTTTTTATCATTTGAAGTAGGAAGAGCCATTCTAAATTCAGATCTTTTGAGGTGTGATGATCCACCTTAAGTCTGGGCCACACCTTCTGGTGGCAGCCTACATAAAGGACAGGGAAGAAGGATGCCCTTTGCTTACGTGCTGCCAGCTTCATTTCTTCACTGGCGCTAGCGACTGAAGACCATCTGAGACATCCAGGTTTGTGGGCTGAACAACTGCTGGATTCTTTCTTCTGGTAGACAGCTATGGTTGGATTAGCTGGGTCAGAACCTTAAGGTTTTTAACATACATTCATTCTCTCAGTATTTCCCTCTAGAGAATCTTGGTAAATACAATGAGGAATTCTTATCCTCACTTTTATGGGCATCATAATTTTTCAGGCTTCAGAATAAAAACAGCTACAAGAGGAAAAGAGTCATTGGCTCATGTTTTACTAGAACTTTCTATTATACCAACTGAGGTTAATGCCTGATGCCACTGTACTAATGAAGAGCTTGGTTCCATCCCTAGTACTGTAAAAACAAACAACTGAAGTTTAAAAAAGAAAAAAGAAATAACGGTATGCTAGGCTCCATTCTGGAAAGGGTTAAAGTATGGAAACAAAAGAAATTGTTGATCACCAGGGATGTGGTAGGGAAGGATGAGCAGCCCACACATAGAAGGGCTGTGGGGCAGGAAAGCTATTCTGTGTATACTGCAATGATGTATGCATATCATCACACATTGCACCAAACTTGGAGACTACATGACACCGAGTGATAACTCTGATGTAGTGATGAACTTTAGGGGAACATGATTCATGTGGGATTCCTCTCTGTATGCGTGATTACCATTGGTTAATAAAGAAACTGCTTTCGGGCCTATAGCATGACAAACAGAGCTAGTCAGGGAGAACTAAACTGAATGCTGGGAGAAAGAAGGCGGAGTCAGGGAGATGCCAGGGAGACACCATGTAGCTGCCGCTGGGAACAGACGAGCAGAATCTTGCTGGTAAGCCACAGCCACATGGCAATACACAGATTAATAGAAATGGGTTAAATTAATATGTAAGAGCTAGTCAATAAGAGGCTAGAGCTAATAGGCCAAGCGGTGATTTAATTAATACAGTTTCTGTGTGGTTATTTCGGGGCTCCTCCTACACAGGATGCGCACTGTGATAACTCTGACATGATGATGGTTATATATATGCTGTGCCCTGTAACAAACACTACTACCGTGCTGTAAACAGTGGAAGATGCTGTGCATGGATGGGAGCTTGTACTTCCCATTCATTGTGTTGTGAACTTAAGAATTACTGTAAGTGTATAGCTTGTTCATTTAAAAAACTAAAGTTTAAAAGAAAGGTTTCAAGGATAAGACAGAAAACGTCCAAAAAAAAAAAAAGTCTTAAACCAGCTTGGTAAGGTAGCACTAATCTACAGTCTCACAGTGAGACCCTGTCTGAAGAGGGCTGGGGTGGGGTGTTAAAGCCAAATAAACAAATAAACAAATAATACAATCTTCCACCATATAATCATCAAAATCAGAGGTTAACATTGGTAAATATCACTACTGTTTCCTAGGCTGCCGTTAGATTCCATCAGGGGTTCCAATA
>NW_026068016.1:2605207-2649379 GCF_014885135.2 Alexandromys fortis
ATATGTGCGATAATTCTGGTCCCTTTCAGGGGAGAAGGAAAAGAGGACTGGGAAACTCTCATTAGTTTTAATTGAAGTGCCATTTGATGATGATGACCTGGTCTGTGCCAGCTCTTCCCTTGGGCTTGAAACCAGGAACTTAGAGAAAAGATGCAAGCAATCAAAACACACTGAATGTGATTGACAGCACAAGAAAGATTTGGACTTCAGGTGCGACAAGACACACAAGACTGCTACCAAAACAAACAGAATTCAGAATGCGCGCCAGAAACGCAAAACAGAATTCAGAATGCGCTCCAGAAACGCAAGCAACGTCAGAAGCGCTAGAAGGAAGTTTGGATGAAAATTCTGGTTTTCAAGAATGTGTCAAACCATGTTCACAAGAAGCTGAAGAACAGAATGAGAGATTGAATGAATTTATCCTACAGAAAAAGAATCTAGAAGCTCAGGATATACGGAACAAATTCTAAGCAATTGGGAGGCGGGGAGGCAAGTGTATGGGTGAAAGTGACCAAAAATTGAGAAATTTTACTCCATTGGAAAGAAAGATTGGAAGAAAACCACACAATATAAGAAATTTGGAATTGCTGGGCAATGGTGGCGTATGCCTTTAATCCCAGCACTTGGGAGGCAGAGGCAGGTGGATCTCTGTGAGTTCGAGGCCAGCCTGGTCTACAAGAGCTAGTTCCAGGACAGGCTCCAAAGCTACAGAGAAACCCTGTCTCGAAAAACCAAAAAGAAAGAAAGGAATTTGGAATTGGATGCCTGAATGGAGTGTGGGAAAAAATGGGTTGCTCCAGTTGAGTTATTCATGCAAAGTTTATTTGAAGAAAAAATAAACTAAATGTATATAGTCCGTTAACAGATAAAGAGGGAGGAAATTGGTACAATTGGTGACCATAGACGTTTCCAAACCAGTGCTCAAGTTACCATAGTTACTATTTTTCAGCCTGCTGGTTTCTGCTCTATTCATGTCTTCTGCCTTCCTCCCATGACTTAAGCCCTGACATCTATGTCCCAAGAAGAAGGTAAGAAAGGGAAGGGGATGTTAGGGTTCTGAGCCCCTCGGGCAATTAGAGAGGGAATAGAAATCCCAGCAACTTTGGGCTTGACACAAAGTGACAAGCTCTCTAAAGCAGAGTGGGAGTGAGGGCAAGCAAGGGTGGGAAGGGATGAAGAAGAGGTTCTGTTTTGTTAGGAGAGCTGGAGAGACAGTCGCAAACATTACAGAACACGGGTCACGAAGAGGGGAAATGGTGATAGAGTTTGAAGGAGGAAATGGCGTCAAGGAAGAATGTTCTGCTTGTAGAATGGAACCCATTCCCAACCTCAGGGACAACGGTTTCACAGACGGTAGAGACACTGATCTGGTAGGCAAAGTCGAGAACAGCAGACAAAGCTGTGGAAGGAAGTCTCCGGAAGTCCTGGTGTGGCTGACTCAACAGAGGCAAGGTTGCTGCAGAATGACATTGCTCATAAGAAAGAAAGCAAGGGGCTGGAGAGATGGCTCAGAGGTTAAGAGCATTGCCTGCTCTTCCAAAGGTCCTGAGTTCAGTTCCCAGCAACCACAGGGTGGCTCACAACCATCTGTAGAGGGGTCTGGTGCCCTCTTCTGGCCTGCAGGCATACACACAGACAGAATATTTTATACATACATACATACATACATACATACATACATAAATAAATATTTTTAAAAAAAGAAAGAAAGAAAAGAAAGAAAGCAAGGGAAAAAGAGGCACCTTCAGCTCAAAGATGAATTTGATTCCGGATCAAGAACTAAATTGACCAAACTTGAGAGCAGAAGGTAGCAAGTAGTTCTTTTACCCACGTCTCCTATTCCAGTCTCAGGAACTTTTCCTACTGTCACCAGGACGTGGCTGGGTTGCTTCCCTTGGACCGTTTTGCCCTTGGATCTTCTTGCCCTCAGAGTGGCGCTTTTTGACTAGATGTCCTCTTTGTGTTAGAACATTACTCTACCACAAACCAGAACCAAAATGAACACAGAGCTCCCAGGAAAGGAGAAGCCAAAGCTATGACGGAATTCCAAGTTCTTTCAGAATAACTTCAAGAAAAGAAATGAAATTTCATCCAAAAAAAAAAAAAAGACCAACAAAAAACAATTCCGAGGCAATTTCTTCTATACAGACAGTGCAGACTCTTTCTGAAACAGAGATAAAGATGAGGGATAGAAGCATCATGATAGGAAGATGAGAAGAGCCAAAAGTCAAAACCTAAATTCCTTGCAGAGACTGAAAAGAATTGATGAGATATCATCAAATCGTTTATTTCTTTATAAAAGGAAGACTCAAAGCTACTGATCGAGAGTTCTTTAGGCTGGAGAATCCTTGGAGTTTAAGAAGAGAAAATTTATGCATTAAGGTACTTGGAAAATAAATACCCTTATGTTCCTAGCTTTCAAACTGGTCAGAGATCCAAGGCTAATCACTAAGGAAGCAACCCTCTTACTGACCATCTCCACAATGAAGGACTATTCAACAATGTCGCCAAGATTAAGAGTCCAGAGCCCTAAATGGATTGTGTTTCATCTAGGGATAGGGTCCCTCCAACAAAAATTGTTCACTTATGCCAACCCCTTCTTGACTCCCATCTCCTAGAGACTCGAAAGGCGTTACCCTAGCCTTCAAGATGCTACAGATGCGGACAATTATCTTTCGGTTCCAATCGCCACCTGAACTTGGGTCACTGGTTCGAGTGGTCCTTCTCTTATCCTTCTGTCATGGACCTGATGTTACAGAGAAGTCGAAAAGCCAAAGGCCATAAAATGTCACTTTCTCTTTGTTGTAGCTCCCCCATCAAAAACTCCTACATGACCCGGACCAGCACCTGGGAAGTGCTGAGGGCCAAGTCTGAATTTCCCTTCCCAATTCCAACACATTAAAAGCTTGAAACAGACCAGGGTGGGAGGATTACACCACTATCCAGGCAAGTGCTGTGTAAATCAAGCTGGGGCTTTGCTGCAAATGTTGGACTCTAGGGTCCAAACACCAAGGAGGAGTTGCCCCCAGATACCATCTCACACACCACAGCCGATGCAAAAGCATGAGAATTTTATTAATTCTGTCATGACAGGGTCCCCCAGCATTCGGGAAGCTGAGAGACCTCGAATAGCTGGTACAGTCTACTTTTAAAGGGGCCACAGAAGCAAGGGAGGTTGTTCTTTGACTATTCTGATTGGCTTATTCGAAAGGGCTATTATCAATAATTGACTGGAGAGCTGTTGCCAGATCAGATGAGGTAAGAGGTCATTTTGACCCGTTTCCCAGGGAACCGAACCAAAACATACGTATATGGGTAATTGTTCAGGAACTGAGTACATGCGAGTGTAGCTGTTAGATCCTTGGTTCCCAGGGGAGGAGGGGAAGCACTATGGCACAGAGGCTGAGAAGATTCAGAATTGTCAAAAATGGCTTCAGGATTGTCTTAAAGTCTTACACAGAACTCCCCCAACCCGCCTCCAGCCCTTCTTTATCCGTAGGCCCCTGGCCCCTTGGCAGCAATTCTTCCTTGTTCTTCAGTCAGTGATGTGCGGGCATCTCTAGAGCTCCCAGTTGGTCAGGGGCAATATGCGTCTGCAGCCCGCTCCTCTCTGGGTCCCGAGGTAAGGAAAGAACAGCGTGAAACTGGACCAGATGGTCGGCTGGGCTGGCCCAGTCCCCTCCAGCTGGGGCTCATTCTGCTGCCGTTCCCTCCCCTTCTTACTCCGTGTTCAGCATGGTGGAAGGACTTCTTTATGGCTGAATGCTGCCTTTGGCATAGGTCTCAGTCACACATGCATTTTAATTTTCATCACATTTATTCAGTGTGTGTGTGCATGTGTGTGCGCATGTGCGCGCGCGTGTTCACGCGGGCAAGCGTTTTGAAAAGTGTTGTTGCTGTTTTCAAGCAAGATTTGGCATTAGAGGTGTCGTTACGGCTGCTAAGAAAATGTCAGCAAACTCAGAAGCTGTACCAGAAGTTTCTGGCTTTTTCAAAGAACTCAGTTCTGAGTAAAAATCCATTCCATGGGCCGTTTTAGCAAGCTATGTAGCCGGGTTATTTTAGCGAGCCAGCGCCTCCTTGGTGCCGCAGGTGCCTGCTATTTAGGTGCGAGCACTCCACAAGGGCAGGGGCAGGCTGGCTGGCCTCGTGGGTGTGCTGAGGGCTCCTCCAGTTACACTGCAGTCATTAGGAAATGCCATCTTCTTAAAGGCTTCAGAATGGCACAGGAGATCCTCATGGTTTATTTAGAGAACGTTGCTGTAAGCATTAATAGAAAAAGCTCTCCCTATCCCTGAATTTTATTATCCGCTATAATGAATTCAAGAATATTCTGGAAGCACAAAAATAAAAATTATTTTATTATTAAGCGACTACCGAGCTTGTTCCCAAAAGAATACACCAAAAAACTTCCTTTGTTTTATTTTCTATTCAACCTATTAAAAAAATAAAATATACAATGTTTACTCTAGGATGTTTTCAGCCACGGATTTTTTGGAGCCCCATAAATTGTTTTAATGTATGTATTGCCTCATATGCAAGAAGTCTTAAGGGTTGGTTAATGAGTTTCATGGATGTCCTGAAGGATACAGGCACCTTCTATTCTTCTGCTTTGCTGTCCTTGTTAAGTTTCTTCTGTTAACTGCTCTGAGGTCCCAAGATTCCAGACAGGCACTCTTCTAGACTCTGATACCTCAGGCATGCGTCTCACAACAGGGTCGCCACCTACGTCACCATCTTATGTCCTACTTCCTTTCCCTCCCCTCCCCCGAGCAGGAACGTGTGTGATGCATTTTACCCGTCTTCTTTAAGGTTAAGAAAAGTCTTTTCACCACAGCATGGAGGTGTGTGCGTGTTAGGAGACTGAACCAGAAGGATTTCTGGGAATTTGTGGATAGACTGAGCTACACAGAGAAACCAGGCCAGCAAAATTCCTTCTGAACAAACCAAAACAAAGCATAACCCCCTTTCCAACAATATCTCAGCAAACTTCCCTTTGTATTTTATTGCCAAGATTTGAGTCTCACTCACTGGAGCCAATCCGTTACAGGGATATTGGCCAATGCTGTTTTGCTGGGGGAGGGTTTCTCAAGTTAGGGATTGTTGGCGTTTTGGGTGAAGTGACTGTGTGTGTGTTGGGAACTGTACTTCGTGATGCCCAATGTTAAGTGTTTATTGGACTGAACACCTACAGTGTCTCCCCTTGAGTGGTGACAACCGGTCTCTAGAAACACCGAAAGCCTTTTGGAAGTGAAATCAATCTTCCTGTGACGGGAAACTGATGAGCTTAGGGCAATCGGTATTCACTCCATGGGTGCAGACCCACCGCACTGGAGCACAGAAGGCCAGCAGTGATCAGTTACCTATGCTTTCCCAGTTAATGCTAGTCTATCTAAACCAGTGGTCCTCCACCTTCCTAATGCTGCCACCCTTTAATACAGTCCTCATGTGTTGTGGTGACCCCAACCATTAGAGGATTTTCGTTGTTACTTCAAAACTGTAATTTTGCTACTGTTACGAATTGTATTGTAAATAAATGTGTTTTCTGATGGTCTTAGGTGACCCTTGTAAAAGTATCAATCCAACCACAAAGGGGTCGTGACCCACAGGTCGAGAACCACTTAACCTAACTGCTCGGTGACGTAGTTTTGTGATCAGTGATGGAGAATATCTAGTGAAGTGTAGCTCTACTGTCTCTAGGAGATGCAGGTGGTCCTGTCGTCAGGGTATCTGCGCAGCAGTTCGGAATCTATCTCTTCCGTGCCTTCCTTCCGACAGCCACGCCTCTCTACTCTTGTCTGTTCTGTCAGTCATACGCTGAGGTTAGTTCTCATGTCCCAGAGTCAACTATGAGGAAAACTATGAGTCGTTCAATGAATTCAACAGCTATATGTTGGGTACCTGCTATGGCGGGGATGTGTATTAATAAAGGAAAATGGCCAGAATTGACAGTTAGGGAAAGCTCTCTGAGGAGAGACATTTTAGCTAAGACAGGAGGAGGAAGTGGGAGAATGGACGGGGATGAGAGCATGCCTGACAAGGACGGGCCACATTTCTGAGCGCAGACTGAAGAACCAAGAGCCTGGAGACAGCGATGGTGACGACAGTCGTGACTTGTGTGTGATGAGTGTTGGCCGGATATACTTCTGTCCTCGGAGCGAGGCTGGCTTTAATTCATTGTGTGCTATAATAACTATCAGGATACACAAGGTTGCCATCTTCCTTTGTGAGTTTTACTCCGACTCTTACATCAGCATTGTTACCTCGGCTCTTGGTTCTCTAGATGTACACGTAACTCTTGGGCCTTTTGTTTTAAGAAGTCACAACTTCCGTGTTTCTGCTTGGTCAGCTTCAGACCTCAGGGTCTATGGCTTCTTCAGCTTTCTCTTTTCATCTGACTTCACTGGCTAAAAGGGCCTCTGGGGAAGTTTCAGGAAGAGTCTTGGGATTGAGACTATGTCTCTTGTCTTCCCCTCTATTTTTCAAACGCTTGTAACTGCAGGTGCTAAATGCTCCTCAGTACAGCTCGCTGTTGTCCCTACGGGAAAATCCTTGAAAGAACCCTTCAACCTTTGCTTACCGGATACCTCCGAAGCATCACAACTTGAGGTTAGCTGCATGGTATAAAGATGAATCAAACTCAGCTCCCCATGTCTGAGGAGCAGTAGTGCTACAGGAAATGGTACATCAAAATGAGAGCCATTCATGCTGAGAGATAGCGCTACGGCTTTGTGAAAGAACACACTTTTAGGATGGCTAGGGAAGTTCAGCTGTGTCTCCACGACTCCTCAAAGGACAAGCGGAATCTCAGCCAAAGACGCACTTGCTCAGTAAATGAAGCAAGTCAAACCCCCTCTTAACACATAGATCACTACATCTTAAGTGCTTTTAGGGGATCCTTAAACCAACACCCAAACTAGTGTTGTAGCTAACCAGTTGCAGGGAGGAACCTTCCGGGCTAAGGGATAAGTGAGCAGGGATTGCTCAACTTGGAAAAGGCCCGAACAAACTGACTTCCTTGAGTCCTGCTCTGCTACACTTGAACTTTGCTAGAGACGACATTCCATTCGCTTCATTCATAGGGTCTCCTGTATCCCAGACTGGCTGTGAATCCACTAGGAGCTGAGCTCAGGGCCACACACCTGTACCCCAGGGCGCCGCAGGCTGAGGTAGCAAGAGCCTGTGTTCCAGGCTTTTGTTGCAGTGAGAAACAGGTCTGAAAAAATAAACAAGCAAACAAACAGGGAGATAGAAGCAGGAAGCTTGGGAAATGAAGGTCAGGATGAAGATTGCTGCTTATGACCAGAATTCTAGTCGAAAGTCAAATACACAGGGGCGCAATTGGGAAGCACTGTATCCTGTTATCAGACTCTGCCCTGGTGCTAATTTTTATGATAGGAATGGAAAGTCTCGGGCCCAAATCTTTCATGGAATTCTGTAGCAGAAGAAGGAATCAGTCACCTCTTCCGTGTCACCAGGAAGTGAAATATCTATGGAAGTTGCCATGGTCCCCAGTGCTGGTGGTAAAAGCCACCTTCCTAATGCCGCTGAAAGGCTCAGGACACCCACAATCAGAGCTTCTGTGGGTGACGTCATAGGCACCGGGAGACCTAGCACCTTAACTAGGTTTGCCACGATGTTGTCAATCATCAGTCTACGTGTTCTTTATGAAAGTGTGGATGAACTAAAGTAAGTTGACCTAAGGGATGATATTTAAAAAATACAACTCTCCCCTTTCAGAGATAGACTCTCCTGTAGCCTAGGTTGACCTGTTACTTACTGCACTCCTGCCTCTGCCTCCTGAGTGCTTGATTACAGATGCCCACCACCGTGCAGGTCAGTTTTAAACTTCATGCGTGCCCACGATCAAGTGTGTATGCACACGTGTGAGTACATGCCAGGTGTCTTCCTCAGTCACTTTCTACCTAATTTATTTACTTTATTTTATTTTTTATTTTTTGGTTTTTTGAGACAAGGTTTCTCCGTAGTTTTTAGTTCCTGTCCTGGAACTAGCTCTTGTAGACCAGGCTGGTCTCGAACTCACAGAGATCTGCCTGCCTCTGCCTCCCGAGTGCTGGGATTAAAGACATGTGCCACCACCGCCCGGCACTTATTTACTTAAATTTTAAAATTTCAATTTATTCATTTTATTTTATGTGTGAATTTTTGGCCTGCATGTGTGTATGTACACCACATACATGCTCGGTGCTCTCAGAGGTCAGAAGATGGCATTGGCTCTCCTACAACTGGGATTATGGATGGTTTCAAATCACCGTGTAAATGCAAAGAATCCAACCTGGGTCCTCTGCAACAAGTGCTCTTGCCGCTCAGCCATCTGTCCAGTCCTTAGGTAAACATTTTTTAACATTTGTGTGTGTGTGTGTGTGTGTGTGTGTGTGTGTGCTCACACTTGCATGAATGCACATGTCATGGTACGTGTGTGGAGGTCAGAAGACAGCTTGGGGGAGTCAAGTCTCCACTTCCCACAGTGCATTCTGGGTATCAATGGACCATCAGGCTTGACAGCGGGGTCTTTACCAACTGAGCTACCTCTCTCTGGTTCCATTCATTTACTCGTTCACTTGAGATTTTTTTTAAATTGTTATTATTGAGCTCCCCGCCCTTCCTCCCCTTCAACCCTCTCCCATGGCCCCCATGCTCCCAATTTACTCAGGAGATCTTGTCTTTTTCTACTTCCCATGTAGATTAGATCCATGTATGTCACTTGAGGTATTTTTATTTCATTTATTTATGTATCTAGTGTGTTTGTGTGTACCACAAGACATATGTAGGTCAGAGGACAACGTACTGGAGTCAGCTCTCTCTCTCTACCATGTGGCACCCAGGAAGTGAACTCAGACCACCAGGCTTGGCAGGAAACACCTTTTCCAGCTGGGCCATCTCAGTGTTCCTACTGACTTATTTTTGAAAAAGGGTATCATGTAGTCCAGGTTGGGCTCAGACTTACTATGTGACTGAGGCTGGTCTTGAACTCCTGCTCCTTCTGCCTCCACCTCTAGAGTGGTGGGGCCATAGCTGAGCCCCACCATGCTCAGTTTATTTGGTGCTGGAACCTGAGCCCTACACCTTTATGAACACAAGATGCACACTTTACCAAACTGAAATACATCTATAGCTTCCTTCCCATTTTGGGGGGACCTTGTCTCTCACTGAACATGGAACTAGATGATCTGGCTAGACCGGCCCCCAGGGTTCTTCCTGTCTCGACTTCCCCCAACTGTGTTGACAAGCTTGTGATATCAGGCCTTGGTCCTTCACATGGGTGCTGGGGGTAGAACTCGGGTCTCTCTGCTTGCTGGGGAACCCGTGACTGGCTGAGCCATCTCTCTGGCCCTGCGTTTAGACTTCAGAGAGCACTTTTGCCCTTCTTATTTGATCTTCTCAACTGCACAGTCCAAGTAGACAGGACTGGCCTGTGTTCTGCGGTAAAGACGCACCTTGATGCAAGGCCTAATGGAGTCTGCCTTCTGTGTCTTGGTTTCCTTTCCCTGGAGATGAGGGAAGTGAGACCTGTGAGCATTAAGAGCTTGATGAAGAAGCTGAAGATGGACTAGATTGGGGGTTAGGGTGGTTTTACCTCCGTTGGAGACAGGAATATGGTTATTAAACAGGAAGTGGTATGTCTTAGTTTTTCTCTTAGTTGATGTTGTGTTCCCCACACCCTGGCACAGAACAGCAGTGAACCAAAAGCCTAGGTAAGACCAAAGCCACTGTGCTGCTATTAATTTAACGTAGTGTCTATGGTGTTTGTTGGTTTGAGAAAACTCAGTTCTAGTCATTGGCAGGGTAATAAAAGTTGCGTATGGTATATTTTTACCTTTTCTGTTGCTGGTCACCTTGGACTCTTTTAGCTCCTATGGGTTTCTCTGCGTCATTGACACCCTCCCCCAGGCACCCCTGCCGCACTGTCTCCTGAGTGTCTACCACAGGGCTCGTGGTGTTGTGTACTGCTCTGGCTTCCTGGCCCTTTTCTTGCTATTATACAGATGGAGAGAGGCAAGGGAGCACTTTCCTAACATGACGTCATGCTTTAGAGTTAGACCAGTGCTGCTTGCCAGGCCCCAGCGGCTGGTCTGGGACTTTACTAGCTGGCAATGAGGCAGAACAATTTTATGCATGTTCTGTGTATTCATATGTGTGTATGTTTATGTGGAAGGCATGTGGAAGATGGATGACAAACAGGTTTTTGTTTGTTTGTTTGTTTGTTTTGTTTGTTTGTTTTTTCGAGACAGGGTTTCTCTGTGTAGCCCTGGCTGTCCTGGAACTCACTCTGTAAACCAGGCTGTCTCTGAACTCACAAACATCCTTCTGTCTCTGTCTCTCAAGTGTTGGGATTAAAGGCGTGCACCACCACCCACCACAAACTGGCCACTTTATTGTTTGTTTGTTTTGTTTGTTTTAATGTGAGTTCTGGGGATTGAGCTAGGTTCTCAAAACACCAATTGAGCTTCTTCTCCAGCCCTACAGTTTGGCTATTCTGCTGTTGCTTTGGTTTGTTCGTTTGTTTCAGACAGAACAGGCAGAATCTTGCGTGTAGAACAGACTGACCTGGAGCTCGCAGCAATCCGGAGCCTTTGCTTCCTCAGTGCTAGAACAGGCATGCATGCTTAGCACGGCAGTTTGTTAATGCCCAACATTAATTGCATTTATATCTGGATATTATGTTACAGACATTTTCATATAGTTTAATTGTTTGATTTGTTTTTTGTGTTTTTGGTAGAAGGTTTCAGCATATAGTCCAGGTTGACCTGGAACTCCTGGCAGTCCCCCTGCCTCAGCCTCACAAGTGAAATATTTTATGGGCATGTGTTACCTTACTGTGCTGTTACTGGGAGTTTCATGAGCTCAACAGATGCCACTGTACTGAGAGGACAGCGGCTTGCACACTGGTGGCTCTCACAGATGTCACTGTACTGAGATGACAGTGCCTTGCACACTGGTAGCTCTCACAGATGTCACTGTACTGAGAGGACAACGGTTTGCACACTGGTGGCATCTCACAGATGTCACTGTACTGAGATGACAGTGGCTTGCACGCTGGTAGCATCTCATTATCCAAAGTTCCTTTTGATTTCCTGGGCTCTAGTGCAGTATCTGGTGTTAAAAAAAAAATAGGGCTTTGTTTTTGTTTTAAACATTTAAAACTACATCCAGAGTGATGGCTAAGTGGGTCAAAGATCTTGCTGCAAAAGCCTCATGCCTAGAGTTCCATCCCTGGAACCTACACACACATACATACAAAGCCTTCTGCTGCTTAGCAACCAAAACAACCAAAGATACTACCTCCTCAGCAAGGTGAGAACGGCTCATCCTAAATGCGGGCAGCACACTGGACCGGCTGGGGCTCTGGACTGAACGTAAGGAAGATGCTAAGTGCTGTCATTTACCTCTGTTTCCTGACTGTGGACACCATATGACCAGCTGCCTCGCTAATGCCGCTGCACCTTCTTGTTTCAAACTGTGAGCAACAGAAACCCTTCTTTTTTTCTTAAGAAAGCTTTAGATTTTTTTTAAAGATTTATTTATTATGTATACAGCATTCTGCCTCCATGTATGCCCGCACGCCAGAAGAGGGCACCAAATCTCATTACAGATGGTTGTGAGCTACCATATGGTTGCTGGGAATTGAACTCCGGACCTTTGGAAGAGCAGCTACTGCTCTTAACTGCTGAGCTATCTCTCCAGCCCCTGAAAGCTTTAGATTTTTAAATTCTATCTCATATTTACGAGTTTTGCTGCATCTATGTCTAGGTGTCATGTGTGCTTGGTGCCCTTTTAGGTCAGAAGAGGGAGTCAGAGCCCCTGCACCTGTAGTTATAGCAGATTGTGAGTTGCCATGTGGGTGCTGGGATTGAAATCGGGTCCTCTATAATAGCAGCAAGAGCTCTTAACCATTAAGCCATCTCTCCAGCCCCACAAAATAAGCCCTGCATTTCTTTTTTTTTCTTTTTTTAATATTTATTTATTTATTATGTATACAATATTCTGTCTGTGTGTATGTCTGCAGGCCAGAAGAGGGCACCAGACCCCATTACAGATGGTTGTGAGCCACCATGTGGTTGCTGGGAATTGAACTCAGGACCTTTGGAAGAGCAGGCAATGCTCTTAACCTCTGAGCCATCTCTCCAGCCCCCAGCCCTGCATTTCTTAAGTTGTTTTTGTGAAGTATTTTGATCCCAGCAAAGAGAAAGTGACTGATATAGCCCACTAGGCCTGGTACCAATGTCGCTCAGAGTGGCCTTGAACTGCTAGCAATCTCCTGTCTTGGTCCCCAGATTCAGGGGTTACAGATGTGTGCCATCATGCTTGACTTATTTTTAAGTGTGTGTGTGGGCAGTCATGGTATATATGTGAAGGTCAGAGGACCACTTTTGGGGATTAGTTTCCTCCTCCTATCAGATAGGTTCTGGGGATTGAACTCAGGGTGTCAGGCTTGATGTTAGGCACCTTTATCTACGGAGTCATCTCACAGGCACGATTTTGACATTTTGACACTTAAACTTCACGTGCAGGTCATACACATATGTTTTACAAGAAGTTTTTTTTTTTCTATAGTTTAAGGTTTTTTTTTTTTCTCAAGACAGGGTCTCTGTAGTTTTGGAGCCTGTCCTGGAACTCTCTTTGGTAGACCAGGCTGGCCCTGAACTCACAGAGATGTCCCTGCCTCTGCCTCCTGAGTGCTGGGATTAAAGGCATGTGCCACCACCGCCTGGTTTGAGTAAGGTTTAAAAAAATGTTTTATGTGTAAGGGTGTTTTGCCTGCACGTATGTGCACCAGGTATGTGTCTGGTGCCCAAAGAGGGCATCAGAGTCCCTGGGACTAAAGTGACAGGCGGTTTGAGCCACCATGTGGGTGCTGAGTCCCTGGAAAGAGCAACCAGCACTTCTTAGTGCTGTGCCATCTTTCCACTCCTGAAAGTCAGGGTCTTACACACTGGACAAGCTGGTCTTGAACACATGGAAACCTCCTGCCTGAGACTCCCAATAAGCATTCCCAAGAGTAGTTTTATATTAAGTGGCTAGCACAAATGTTTATACTGTGTGTGTTAGCGTTACATGACTTTACCTGCACTGTGTACATGCAGACACCTGCAGAGGCCAGAAGAGGTTGTCAGCTCTCCAGGAACCGGGATTACACGTGGTAACAGGTGAGCACCTGATGAGGGTGCTCAGAACAGAATTCAGGCCCCCTGCAAGAATAGGTGGATGATCTTCACTGCAGAACCATCTTTCTAGCCCCTGCTTTCTTAAAGGGCTTGGTAAAACCAGAGTTTCCTGATTTGGGTGCTAGGATTTGAACCCAGGACTTTTCACACACTGACTTGTACTCAATCCCTGGGCTAACCTCCAGAAGGCTCCCAACCACCTGTAACTTCAGATCCAGAGAATCTGATACCTTCCTCTGCTTACTTCAGGAACCCACCTACGGCACACACAGACCTGGAGGCAGGAGCAGATGCAAGGCCATGAAAGGGTGCTGCTTACTGACTTGCTCCCCGGGCTTGCTCGGCCTGCTTTCTTGTAGAACCCAGGACCACCAGCCCAGGGATGGCACCACCCAAATAGATTGTGCCCTCCCATATTACTAATTAAGAAAATGCTGTATACAGGCATGCCTATGGCCTGATATTATGGAGGCATTTTCTCAGTTGAGGCTCTGATGGAGGAAGGTCATTGGCTAATAAAGAAACTGGCTTGGCCCATTTTATTGGTTAGAACATAGGTGGGTGGAGTAAACAGAATAGGATGCTGGGAGGAAGAGGAAGTGAGGTCAGACTCTGCTCTGCTTCCGGAGAGACTCGACAACTCTGCTCTCTGGAGCAGAGACGCCAGGCTCCGCTCTCCCAGGCAACTCCGACCCAGGATGGACGTAGGCTAGAATCTTCCTGGTAAGCGCACCTTGGGGTGCTTACACACATTATGAGAAATGGGCTAAATTAATATGTGAGAATTAGCCTAGAAGAGGCTAGATAGAAATGGGCCAAGCAGTCTTTAAATAAATACAGTTTGTATGTTGTTATTTCGGGCATAAGCTAGCCAGGCGGCCGGGGTACTGGGGACGAAGCCCCGCTGCTCCTATTTCAACAAGGCTCCCTCCTCTCAGGTGACTTTAGCTAGTGTCAAGTTATTATAAAACTAGCCAGCACACTGCCCAATGTGGTTAAAATTATTCAATGGAAACAATAATTTTAAAGATTATTAAAAGTTAGTTTATTGATTCTCTGACTTGAACATAAGTATTGGAAGTCTGTCTTTTTTTTTTTTTTAATTGACAAGCTTGTAGGTTGCCATAGACTAGTATTTCAACCTCAAAGTTTATATACTTTCTGGTAGGTACTTCTGTCATAATTTCATGTAAAATATAATTTCTGATAAATTTAAATTTCTTTATGTTTATGGTGTTTTGCCTGCATGTGTCTGTACACCATGTGCATTGTCTATGGAGGCCAAAAGAGGGCGTCTAATTCCTTGGGATTAGACAGTTGTGAACCAACCACCGTGTGGTGCTGGGAATTGAACTGAGTTCCCCCAGAAGAGCAGTCAGTCCCGGCTGATCTCAAATTTGTGTGGTTGTTATTGAGAGTGACCTTGAATGTTATTATTTATTTATTTATTTATTTATTTATTTATTTATTTATTGGTGATAGGGTTTCTCTGTGAAATAGGCCTGGCTGCCCTGGGATTCACTCTGTAGACCAGGTTGGCCTCGAACTCACAGAGATCCTCCTGCCTCTGCTTCTCTAGCGCTGGGATTAATGGCATGTGCCACCATAGCCCTGCGACCTTTAACTTCTCATCCACCTGCAGCCACTTCCCAGATTCTGGGATTACAGATGTGAAGCAACCGCCCAAATCTTTTTACAAATTTGAACCTTGAAATAAAACCATATAAGTTAGTGGCAGAACCAAGATAAGGACCCAGGTATTTTGGACATCTCAGTGTCAAGCACGTTTCGACTTCTGGACCACCCGGGAGCGCTAATAAACTTGTCACTCTAACCTTGCTATAGGGTTAAGGTCCTTGCCCTCGGTCACACTCCCCCCCTTCTCCACCACTTGGGGGCTCGCAGGCGCTCCTCCCGGCACCGTCCCCCTCTCTCCGCAGCGCTCGCGGCCGCCGGCAGGGGGCGCCGGCGCACTCAGGCTCCGCGGCCCCGCCCCCGGGCAACCGTCGATTGGGCCGGCGCGTGATGTCACGCCGGTTTAGCCAAACAAATGGGTTTCGGGGCGAGCGTTGGGCTCCGCCGCGCTGCGCTGAGCTCCCGGTCCGCCTCAGTCTCGGGGAGCGAGTCAGGCCTGCCGCCGCCGCCGCATCGGGCTGCCGCAGCCCCGGGCCAGGCCCCGGCCGGGCAGAAGCACAGGTGGGCCGGGCGGGGGCGCGGGCGCGCGGCGGGCGGACACCGTGGCGGCTCCCGCTGCTCCCCGCGGCGGGGCCGGGCGTTGGGGGCGGGGACCGCGGGGCGCCGCGCTCGGGGGTGCAGCCGCCGCGTCCTCCCGGGCGCCGTCCGCGCGGCCTGGCCCCGAGGTCGTGCGTCCGCGGGTCCCCGGGCCCCGAGGCGGGCGACCCGAGCTAGGCCGCCGCGGGGGAGCTGCTTGCCGGGCGCGGGGAGTGGGGGCGGGGGGGAGGCGTCCCGGCGCAGGTGAGCGGCGCGTCTCCTCCACCCTCCCGGGCCCCGCCGTGTGAGCCTGCGGCGGTGAGGTCACAGTTCCGAGGCTCGGTGTGTGCCTGTGATGTCAGGGCTCTACCCGGAGAGACCGTGATGTCACCGCAGGCCCCGAGTGGCGACCTTGGCGCGCGGAAGGGCTGGGAGGACCCGCGGGGAGAAAAAGGAAGTTCAGTCCTGGCAGATTTGAACCGAAATCGTGGGATATCGGCTTCGTAGAATTTGAATGTAATAATTGTCAGGTGTTTAAACTTCATTTCAGAAAGCATCGTTAGTGTCAATTTAAGGACATTTGGTTTAGAAGTAGAGAAATCGTGGGAGATCTTGAGGGGAGGCGGGAGAAGGGGTTTTGGGGTATTCACTGTGAGTGCCTTTCAGGAAGCTAAACTCAGTTTGATGGTTTGATGACAGTAGTTGTGGGGAGGGGTGAGCGGGGGCAGAACCAACTGGAGTGCCGATAATTCCCTTGGCTTTATTTACCTTTTTCTGGCTAGTGATCTGCTTGTTAGCCTTTTTGTTAGCGAATGGCCGTGGCAAGCAGATGTTAAACGAACTTTGTCTTATAAGAGCTCTTTTTAAAATAATAATCACCTGAGGATTTAATTTATCCAAGTGTTTCTCGTCCCCCCCCCCATGAAGGATAATTGGAAGTTTTCTGTGGTTATAGCTCAGCAACAAGACTTTTTTTTTTTTTTTTTTTTTTTTTTTTACAGACTGGGCTGTAACTTAATATAATAACACATCTGAAGATTGCTTTTTGGGACTGGTAACCAAAATTTCATCAGTAGTGCTTTGAATGTGAAATTATAAATTTTAGGAGATTTTGTGTATGATGATTTTCTTGGCTTTGACCTGCATAGAAGCTGGTGTACTGAACTAACGTGCAGGAGACATTCCAGAGACTCAGTCCTTTCAGCTTTTCTTCCTTCTAGACTCTTGTTCAAAGGTAGCAGACTTAAAACTGAAGCGTGCTTACAATTAGGGTTCTCAGAAGGAAGCCTTCATTGGAACTGTCCGTGCCTCCTCAAGCACAGTTACTTGCAATAGTAGGGTCCCCTCTTTCCAATACTTTCTGCTTCCCATTTGCTCTTCAAATATTTGCATTTTTATAGGCAAATATATCCTTAATAACTTTTTTTGACAGGGTCTCACTCTAGCTCTGAGTGGCGTGGTACTTTGTGCTGTCTAGGCTGTCCTTGAACCCTCAGCCTGCCCTGCTGTGCTGGGATTACCTGTGCGTGCCGTCACACCTGGCTCCTTGAAGACTTTTAATGGCTTTCTGGATTTTGCATCAGTATGCAGATGAAATGCAAATTAGCACAGGAAATGAAAACAAAAATTATCTGTTAATATTGGATTTGGATGTGTGTCCAGAGAGACAAAGTCTAGGGTCTCCTGCAAGAGTACCGATCGGCACTGAGCTACATTCCCAGGCCCTGACTGTTGGATTTGACTGGCTGTCAGTGGTTCTCAACCTTCCTAATGCCGCAGCCCTTTAACACAGCTGCTCATGTAGTGGAGACCCCACCATAAAGTTATTCCTTTGATCCTTGATAACTAATTTTACTACTGTTATGAATTGTAAATATCTGGTGTGTGAGCCCTGTGAAGGGGTTGCTCGCTCTGTGTAAATGGACACTGCTAATATAAATGGAAGGGGTGGGGTCAGTGTAAACGGGAGTTAAAAACCCTGCAGCTGACCGCTGTGCTTGGCCACTTCACTATCTTGCTTCGGTGTTAGTTTTTATTTTTACATGGAAAGAGAAGAGTTACTGGGTGGAGAATGAAAGTCTTAGTGTGTTCTGATGTTACTAAGAAACAGTGGTGGGCACAAGAAAGCCGCCTGCATATGTGTCATTGCATAACAAGCCATGACTATGGAACATTTCTATAACCTGCTTCTGCTTCGGTGCTTCTCACCCACGTCTTGCAGTTTTTGGTCCAGGAAGCAGCTTTTACTTAAATGGTTTTATGGAAATTGGAGATTAAGCTTATTTTTTTAAAGACATTTTGTCATTTAGTTCACTCACAGAATTTGAAGGGACTAAAGCATCATTAGTAATGTGGCATCTTTGTGACGAATAAGGCCACATTGTGAGCAGAATGTGGTATTAGACAGAAGTCCTTAGGATATGCTCATTGGCTCAGCTGTTTTACTAACATGCTAAACAGTTTCTACTTTATTTTCCAAACTTAGTTTATGCTCACCTAGTTTAATTTCTATAATACTGGAATCCCAGTGGGCTTCACTTGTGTCTTAATATTTGTTGGTAGGAGAACATACTCAAGAGATTTCATTTAGAGCTAGCTACTTTCCAAAATTTGCAGCTGTTTAAAGCCAGATACGTGGGGGAAGCTACTATGGTGTGATAAATGCCTTCCTTGTTAGGTCATTTGTGACAGGCAGAATTCAAGTGCATGAGCTGCGTGCTGGCCTTTGGAGCAACAACAGAGGGCCATTTGGAATGGATTTCTGTCGGTCCTGTCTACCTTATCTTCCCACTTATGTTGTCTATGGGATGTTGAAGCAGATGGGCCTACTGTATCATCCAGGACGGAGTGGAGTTAATTAAAATGTATGTGGTTCTCAGTGTTCACTAAAATTACTTAACCTTTCATTTTCAACTTCATTTTCTAGTTACTGCACTCACGTCAGAAGTGCTTAGCTTCATAACCTAGCTTGTCCATTTCATACCTTAATCACAATATAAGTTTGTGACTCCAAGGCTATGCCAGTGTGCCCGCAGAGTGAGTCTTAAGTGTGCCCCAGGCCTGTGCCAGTGTGCCCGCAGAGTGAGTCTAAGTGCGCCCCACGCGTGTGCCAGTGTGCCCGCACAGTGTGAGTCTTAAGTGTGCTCCAGTCCTGTGCCACTGTGCTCAGCTTTGCACAGGTTCTGGGGATCTGAACTCAGGGCCTCATGCTGGTGTGGCAAGCACTTTACCCCTCACCGACAGAGCTGTGTGCATGGTCCTGTTACCTTTAATGCTCACTCACGGGCTTAGTCAGACTGCTGGCTGCTGCTGTTGCACTTGGCTGGCCAGGTGTTCCAGCCCGAGTGTCAGTGTGAAGAGGGTTAGAAACTTGGGTAGGAAGGCTGGGAGTAGTTATCGTAGGCTCGGACAAAGGACTCAACACATCACTGATATGTATTGTCCTGGAGTGAGTGAGAAGGATGAGGGCCCAAGGCTGGAGCTAGTCTCTGGGTGGTCAAAATTACATCTGTCTTCTCTTGGCCTTCCTTCCCTTCAATTTTTTGCTTTTTGAGATGAGAGTATTATCACATAGTTCAGGCTGGCCTTGAACTCATGGTCTCCCTACCACAGCCTTTCAAGGCCTGACTCTAGGCAAGCTTCACCATGCCTGTCTCCACTTTAAGATGTGTGTGGAGCTTTTCATTAAAGTGAGTTCTCTTAGTCTGTGGACTTGAGAAGTGCCTGAGCTCCTAGCCTTCATTTGTCATATCTTCCTGACATTTTATGGGGAAACCGTTAATCATTACAGAAAAATATTTGAATGTTGAATATCTACATACCCATATCTGTAATTCCATAGTCTTCCGTGAAATAGTTAGGTGGGTCTATTTTACTGCCTGCTCATTTCCCTCCTGTCTACCAGCCAATCTTAGATTTTTGTTGTATTTTATAATAAGTATACTTCACATGTAAATCCTTCAGAATACTTATTATTTACTTGATTTTAGGTGACATGTATGGTAAAGTGTCCAGGTCTGTGTCTACATATCCTGAGCCGTGTATCGCGTCAGGATCATAGAGCATTACGGTGCCACAGAAAGTCTCTAGTTGGCGTACGTGGCTTTCCATCCTCTTGTTGTTCATGAGGCCTTCTGGCCCCGTGTGTTTAAACCCTCCTCCCTGCTCTCCTAGTGCACATCTGTTATGGCAGAGAGTGAACCCTTGAAGAGGTTGGAGACCTGTCTGACCTTGTCGTCTGTCCTGTGAGGGAGTCCGAAGCTTCCTAGCCCAGAGAGCACAGCCTTTGCTTCTGTGAAAGAACTTAGGAGAGGGTTTTGTTTTAGAAGTCCTGTTGAGTGAGGGTGGAGAGTGGCCCCTGGAAGCCGGAACTGAAACTGTGGGGTGGCTTTGAGGTGAGTGGGGCTGCTGGGACCACTGTAGCCTCAGGTGAAGTGCAGAGTGTGTTGGAAAAGGTAGGAATGGCAGTCCATGCTAAAGCGGGCAGAACTGGGGGTTTGTGCTTGTGTCCTGGTGCTTTTAGGACCACACTGTCCGAACGTTAGGTGTGTGGCAGAAGAGACACTTCAGCAAAGTGGCCTCTCTAACTGCTTAGAGTGATGTGTAGTGACAAAGGCAAGTTATGCAGGACACTTGATAAGGAAGAGGGATGGAAAGAGTAGAGAGTCAGCACAGTTCAGACTGGCCCTGTTAGAAATGGAGAGAGATACTCAGCACAGAGCAGGCAGGGTGTAGCCAGGTGAACTTTGGATAAAGAGATTAGGGCGACAGTAATCCCCAAGGCATGTCCGCTCCTTACAGCAGCCCTGCCCTGCGCAGGCCCTGGATGACTTCAGGGTTCTGTTCCTCACATTCCAGTGTCGACTTCAACTTCCCCAGGTGCAGTCTTGTTTACAACAGCAACCTCGCTGGAGTCTTAAACTTTGGCTGTGTGGTTCAGGCTCCTTCAGAGTAGACGGTTCAGGCTCCTTCAGAGTAGACGGAGTGCCTAAATGTGTGTGTGTGTGTGTGTGTGTGTGTGTGTGTGTGTGTGTGTGAGAGAGAGAGAGAGAGAGAGAGAGAGAGAGAGAGAGAGAGAACACGACCAAGAGTATAGACAGGACGGACATTCTGTATTCACCTAGATTTTTTGTTGTTGTTGTTTTTTTGAGACAGGGTTTCTCTGTAGCTTTGAAGCTTGTCCTGGAACTAGCTCTTGTAGACTAGGCTGGCCCTCGAACTCACAGAGATCCGCCTCCCTCTGCCTCCTGAGTGCTGGGATTAAAGGCATATGCCACCACCTCCCCGGCCTCACCTAGATTTCAAAGTCCGCTCTAGAGAACTTTGGGTTCTAGACAGACTCCACCCTTGCAATGGGTGGGCCCTGATCGAGAGCACCCCTACTAGGGCAAAGCGACGGGGCTTGTCCCTGCGACCTCTGTGGCATCTCCAGCTAACAACTCCAGCACTTGTGCCGAGTCCAGTGAAACCATGGAAGTGGCTGCTACTTGTATCCTTGGGGGTCCAGTCCCCAGCACAGTTTGTCTGGAAAGCGAAATATCAAGTCAGACTATGGAACTTTGAGGCTTAACTGCTCTGGGAGGTTCTGTGCTTGCAGTAGTTTTAAGAAGTGATTTATTTATCTTTTAATGTGTGCTCTACTCCCCTTTGGAACCGTGCCTAACTCACCATTGTAGTTTGGAAACACTTGAACTGTTTGGTGTTACAGGCCGTGCTAGACAGCAGTTTGCTTCATGACGGTTCTCATTTATTGATTTAGATGAAGGCCTGGATGTTAGATTTTTGAGTTGTTGCTTCGATTGGTCAAGATGTTTGGGGTTGTTGCTAAGGAGTGAAGATATTTTGTGTGACCTTTGGAGGACTAGAGGTGGAAGTCTGTAGCTTGAATATGTGTACCCTTCCTACTCCTCCCCCCGCCCCCGTATTGGGTCCTAATCTCAAGTGAAGGGTTCTTAGGAGCTTCAGGCTGTGGTTAGATGTGTCCTCATGAAGGCTAGAGCTTAGAAGACTTGGCGGAACCCTGACACTTCTGCCGTGTGAGAGCACAGTAAGGTGCTGGCTAGGAAGAATGGGCCCTCTCTGCTCTTGTATTGATCATTGAGTCCCAGCCTCAAGAACTATGAGAAATTTGTCATAAATCATTCATTCTCCTCATTACCAGACAAAGGCCTTTATTTATGGAGTCGGAGAAGTGAATTTTTTGTCTCTTTTTAAAATGCCTGGAAGTTTTGGTCTAAAGTATCACTAGTAGGAGTGCCAGAATTTAGGGAGAAGTTTTTAAACTGGTTTTCAAGTGTGGCTGGTTTCCTGTTACATGCATGTGTACCATGTACAGCCTGGTGCCTACTGAGGTCAGAAGAGGATATTGGGATCCCTGGAACTGGAGTTACAGATGTTTGGGAGCTGCCATGTGGGTACTGAGAACCGAACCTGGGTCTTTTGGAAGAGCAGCCAGTGCTCTGAACCCTTGAACCATCTCTCCAGCCCCTTCATGACATGATTTGAGGAAGGAGTGACGTGAAAACCAGACTCTAGTGACATCTTTGCCTATTTGTTTTGTTGATGACATTGTTTCTTGTGCTCTCCTCTCTTTCTTGCCTGCCTGTCTTCTCACCTTTGCTGGCAGTTTTTTGCCATCCAGATTCAGACTGTCCTGTGTCCTTGACCCTCTTAGGGCTTTTCAGGAGTCAGCCTTATATTTGCTAAGGTTGCCTCTGCCAAGAGGAGAACCTCTTTTGTGTGTCTGTTCACTTTTGGTCACTGCTTGTAGTGATGAGGCAAGCGGGCCTGCTTTTCATCCTGCCCGGCTTCCACACGGCTAGCTTAGCCCCAGAAATAACAACACACAAACTGTATTCATTTAAACACTTCCAGGCCCGTGATATCTAGCCTCTTCTTGGCTAACTCTCATATCTTACTTTAACCCATATCTAGTAATCTGTGTATCACCATGGGGTCGTGGCTTACCGGGAAGATTCTAACCCACATCAGTCTCGGGCTAAAGCGTCATGGCGGTTGCCCGACTCTGCTTTCCTTCTCCCAGCATTCTGTTCAATCTACTGCTGTCCTATTCAAGGCCAAGGCAGTTTCTTTATTAACCAATGAAAGTAATACATAGACAGAAGACACACCTACATCAACTGCTCAAGATGGATGGCATTCTCTACAGTAGTGGCCATGGGAGTTCATAAGGAAACATTTGTAAGTGGTGGGCTGACTCACTTCATTAAATTGTGCCTCTACCAGAGTGACTGCAGAGCCTTGCCTGCTAAATGCCTACTGCCAACACAGACCTTGGGGCCGGTGTTTGAACCAGGAGCTGCTGCAGCTATATTTGATGGCAGTCCTTTGGAGAGAATGTCATTTCTGTCTTTATGTGAGACTTTTGTTCCCATGTGATGCCACAGTTGAAGTTTGTCTGCAATGTCCTATGTGAAGAACGGAAGTGATTCTCCCATATTATCCTGTGTGAAGATAAAGCCTTTTCTAATTTTGTTGCTTCTCAACAAAGCAATGGCTTGTAGTTTTCTGAGTGAGCCTAGTGAAATCAATGGTTACATTTGTTTGTTTTTTAAAATGTTGTTATAACAGAAAACTAGCTCATTCACAAGCTAGTATCATTGAGAAGTCCAAGGATGGAGTTTTGTAGTATGAGCTGCGGGCTTCTTCCCACAGCCCGGCTCCTGGCCGCCAGCTAGCTTATGCCTGGAAATAATTACATGGAAACTGTATTCTTTTAAACACTGCTTGGCCCATTTCTAATAATGTGTGTAGCACCCCAAGGTGCGCTTACCGGGAAGATTCTAGCCTACGTCCATCCTGGGTCGGAGCTTCATCGCGTCTGCCCTGGAGAGCAGTGGCCTCACATCTGAGCTCACTTCCCTTCTTTTTCCCAGCCTTCTGTTCTGTTTACTCCACCCACCTATGTTCTAACTTATCAGGCCAAGCAGTTTCTTTATTATTTAACCAATGAAATCAACAGATTGATATATGACACTCCCACATCAGAGTTTGACTGACTGCATACTTGTGTCTTGTGTGTTCTGATCTCAATTTTGCTTCCTTCCTTTTTTCTTTTTCCTTTTTTTTTTTTTTTTGACAGGTTTCTCTGTAATCGCCCTGGGTGTCCTGGAACTGGCTCTGTAGGGGCCTCAAACTCACGCTTGTCTCTGCCTCCCAAGTGCTAGGACTAAAGGTATGTGCTGCCGCCACCCGGCTTTCCTTCCTTTATTTAATAAGCTCAACTTTTATGCTTTTTGTCCCTTTGTGGTCCTGGTACAATTGTCATAGCTCAGATCTCATGTCCTCATGCCATGTGCAGAGGGGAAGGAATTGTGTGTGAAGCCTGAGACACCTTTTCTTGATAAGAACTTGACTAACATACTACTCACACATCGCTGTTGGAGAGGGGGTTCCTAAGGCCGAGGCCGGTAGCTGCAGACAGCACACGCTCATTACGCTGCCCTAAGTCCGCCTTTTCCTTGCCAAGCACTTGTTCGTGAATTTATCTTTTCCTATTTAATCTGCCATTTTCATAAGCCTCGGATGGAGTAGGCTAGTCTGGTGGGTGGAAGAAAGAAAACTATTCTTTGTTTTATGAGCCCAGCGAGAGTGGGAATGAGCATGTTAGAAGAGATGGGGATAAATGTATGGTAGTCTGTGCAGTGAAAATACAGTGTGAGCCATACGTGCAATTTCCAGTGTCTGTGAAAATCATTGTGTGTGTGTGTGGTTTTGGACAAAAATTCCAGAGGTACTGTTTCCTCCCCTTTCTCTGATCACTTTCTGTCTTAGCCTAAGCTGAGCTAGAGGTCACAATCTCCTGGCTCAGCTGATGGAGGAAGGTCATTGGTTAATAAGAAACTGCCTTGGCCCATTTGATAGGCCAGCCCTTAGGTGAGTGGAGTAAACAGAACAGAATGCTGAGAGGAAGAGGAAGTGAGCTAAGACGCCATAGCTCTGCTCTCTGGGGCAGACGCTATGAAGCTCCAAGCCAGGATGGACGTAGGCTAGAATCTTCCTGGTAAGCGCACCTCGTGGTGCTACACAGATTATTAGAAATGGGCCAAGCAGTGTTTATATGAATACAGTTTGTGTGTCGTTATATTGGGGCATAAGCTAGCCAGGTGACCGGGAGCTGGGTGGCAAGAATGCAGCCCGCAGCTCCTTCAACACTCAGCCCCTCACCTACTGATACTACTCTCAAGTGAACCTACCCTGACTTTCGGTTATCATACTTAAAAACTGTTTTTGTAACTATTTTACATGGCCTTACCCTCTTCTACTTCTTCAGCTGACCCTGTCCTTTTACATTGCTTCACATACAGTCAGTTAAAGCCAGGTATGGTGGGACACACCTGCATTCCCAGCATTGGGACGAGGGGGGGATGGGGGGTATAGGGTGGGGGGGTGGAAGGAGCCTCAGGAGTTCAAGGCCAAGCTCAGCTATGTTTGAGGGTAGCCTGGGCTCTGTGAGACCTTATCTCAAAACAACAACAACAACAACAACAAAACAGTAATCAAACCCAAACCACAGTAATCTATTAGAAAGAAAAATCTGTTTCTATCAAACTTCCTTGGGTCTCAGGTCTGCCTCACCTTTCTGGTTCCTTAAACCCCTATATGTGCATATTGAATACTTACTACCTAGTACTTCTGTTTCAACATATGTGCAGCTGCTTAATTGTTCTCCAATTGTCACATGTGTGTTAGCCTTATTTTCTCTTCTAAATCATAAGCATCACATGTTATTATGTTCCTAAGTTGTAGACATGAAATTGAAGATTTAGCTTTTCCTTAATAAGGTTATAATATGGCAGGTTATTTAAATTTGTATCCTTAAAGTTTCTTAAAGTTTTCTACTCTGTTACTAACTTTGAGATATATTGTTAACACGTTGGGGTGTTGGAGTTTGTGTGTGTTGTGTGTGTGTGTGTGTGTGTGTGTGTGTGTGTGTGTGTGTATGTAGTGCTGGAGATTAAACCCAGGGTTTCACATGAGCCAGGAAAGTGCTTTTTCAAAGTTAAAATGATTATGTTTATATAATTGCTTATTTGAAGCCATAGAATCACTCTAGGAACTAAAGAGATAATTTTTGATTAGCTGGAGTTTCTTAAGATAAAATCTGTATTTGCTAAGGATGTCTCAGAGGACCCATTTACTTTCTTGCTGAAGAACCAGGAGAGGCAGACCAGTTTCCAAAGTAGGGCAGGAGATCTTATTTCAAGTTGAGACATCAGGCTTGGTCCCTGGGGGTTCTCAGCCCCCCCTCACTTAGTCGTAGAGTGTAGGTTCTGTGGTCCAGGTTGTTGGCTGTTTTAGATGAACAGCTCTCTCACTCTCTCAGTATTGTGATAATGTTGGTTCTTTGGGGTGCTATGAAGAGGACAATCAAAAGATCTGGAAAAGAAGTTCAAAGAGGGTCTGAGAACTTGACCCCCACCCCGAGTTCTTTGGCATGTTATAATGATTAGCTTGATGAAAAAGAAATGCGTTGATGCTTTCATTTGTGGAATTTTACGATCCATTATTTCCTGGGAAATGCACACCCATTTAATAGCATTGATGCTAAGTGCATTAGTTTTTTTGTTTGCTTGAGACAGTATGTGCCTTTGGGAATCTTTAGCTTGTCTGTCTTGCTTGAAATGTATTTCTTTGTGTGTAGAGTGTGTCTGGGTATGTGGCTGAGCACACTCAGGCTAGAGGTTGACACTGGGGGTTTCTAGGGATCACTCTTTCTTTACCTTTTTTATTTTTAAAGATTTGTTTTTATGTGTGTGTCTTGCCTGTTGTGTCTGTGCACCATGTGTGTGCAGTGCCTGTGGAGGCCAGGAGAGGGCACTGGATCCCAGTGGACCTGGAGTTAAAGATGGTTGTGAGCCCATGTGTAGGGGCTGGGAACTGAATCCAGGTCCGCAAGAGTAGCAAGTGCTTTTAATGGCCGAGCTTTCTCTTCACCCCCTTTGATCTTATGTTCTGAGACAAGGTCTCTCACTGAATCTGGAATTCACTGATGGACTAGACACTCACAAGAGCCTCTGTCTCTGTCCCCTTGGTGCTGGGATTACAGACTTGGTCTGAAATGCCCTGGGTTTTTTTCTGTGTGTGTGTTGGGGTTTTGAACTCAGTTCCTCATGTTTGGGTAAGACACACTTTACCCTGCTGATCCATTTACCTGATTAAATGTTAATGTCGAGAATGAAGCTTAAGGATTTTACCCCACCCCTGACCCGCTTTAAGAGACGTGAGAAGGGGAGTGCACATTGTGAAGATATTGATCTGGCATAGTGTCCCATGCTTTTAATCCCCACATTGAAATCCATCTGCAGGCTTGCAAATGTTCCTATTTGCAATTCTTCAGGATCTCTATTCTTGCCTCCCCACCCAATAAGCCCTGTTAAATGATTCCTTTGGCTAATGGGACCTCTTTTTTGTTGATCATTTTTTTCCTTAAAAATTACCCGATATTTATTTTTCAGTGTATGTCTTTGAGTGTTTTGCTTGTATATCTCTGCAACACATGCACACAGTACCCACAGAGGCCAGAAGAGGGCGTCAGATTCTCTGCCATTTGAGTTATAGATAGTTGTCATGTGGGTGCTAGGGTTTGAACCCTGGGTCATCTAGAAGAAGAGCAGTAGATATTAACTGCTCAGCCATCTCCAGCCCCTTGTTGGCTTTTTAACTGCATTTGGTTGCTTTTGCCTGTTTCTATTAAAAACAGGTGAATGAGACATTAAAAGATACCCAGTGTAGCTTTAGGGACATATTTTCTCATCCCTCCTCAAAGGAATTGACTTCTCAGCCTTTCCATTCCCTTTCCTCTTTATAACACTTTAATTCTCTTACAGCTAGTATGAGGTGGTTTGAATAAGAATGGCCCCATAGGTCCATATATTTGAAAGGTTAGTCATCAGTCTATGGCATTACCTAAGAGGGATTAGGAGGTGTGGCTTTATTGAAGAAGGTGTGTCAGAGAGGGTGGGATTTGAGGTTTCGGAAGTCCAAACCAGTCCCAGAGGCTTTCTCTCTTCCTGCTGCCTTCACATCCCTATGTAGAACTCTGAACTACTTCTTTAGCACCATGTCTGCATGCCTGCAGCCCTGCTCCCTGTCGTGATGACAGTGGACTAGGCCTCTGAAACTGTAGGCTAGCCCCATTTTTAATGTCTCTTCTGGCAATAGAACACTAAGACATAGTGGTTCTTCAGGCAATTCCATAAAGAATCATGTAAAACTATGGCCGTGTTGTAAATGGTTCATCTGTCTACTCAGTCCCATCTTTAGAAACAGCAGGATTGCTTGAGTATTACCTGCTTTTTCAACACATATTAAAACAAACACATAAAATACAAATCTAAAAAAAATTAAAAAATAAATATATGGTGCTTTGATTTTGTTAATTTTTAAAACATTTTTGTCATTCTTTACATCTTAGTATATGACCAAAGTAGATAGAAAGTCTGAACAGTGGGTTAAAAGCAAGTATTTCGGATGCAAGAGTCCAGGAAGCACTTAGGCCTGGTGCACTTTTTGTAATGGTTCTCTTTCTCTCTGCCTCTTTTAAATTAAGGTATAATTAACACTGGAAAAATGCACGTATATGGCACAGCTGGCTCTGGGGTTTTGATTGTCGGTACTTGTAAGTGCTGCCTGTGCTTTCCAGGCTCTGGGGTTCTTCCCCTTCATGTATGCTCCAAGTCCTTGGGGGCCTATCTGGATCTCCAGATGGAACTGTTCTAGGCAGTGGGGTTCAAGGAGCAAAGGTTACATGCCAGCCTTTTAAAAAGGAAAGTTTCTAGAAGCTGCCCCTTCATAGCAGTTTTGTTAGCCAGGATGCATTGTTACAGTCACGTGAGAAGTCAGGGAGGTTGAGATCCAGCTGTCACCATCTTTCTGTACCTAGTGAACACCACTTCTGTGCCGTCTGCGAGTCCCCAGAAGCTGAGCTGCTACAGAGGACAGGTGCTGGAGAGCACATCTGCTTTTTCTTGCTGTTACAGTTTTTATAGTTGCTAATCTCATAAGTATAAAGGAATTATGGCCAAGGCCATCTCTGATTGGCCCAGTAGGATAGGTAGAGAAAGTAATTCTATCCTAATGCCCTCATGTATTGACAGCGCCTTGAAAATGCGGACTGTCCATCAAGCAGATGATTGACACACATGCCGCACATTTCATTGTCCTAACAGGAAACTAATGGTTGACGGAAAAGAAGAAAGGCTTGAACTCAGAAATGCTTCAGATCAGCGTGGTCATGAGTGGAAGAAGCATAGTGTGTGAGCCTGCTGCAGTACAGCCGCACAGGAGTGTATGAGCCTGCTGCAGTACAGCCGCACAGGAGTGTGTCAGCCTGCTGCAGTACAGCCGCACAGGAGTGTGTCAGCCTGCTGCAGTACAGCCGCAGGGCAGGAGTTTGAGAACCTCTGTCAGCGAAAATGAAAACTAGATTAGGGCACAAGGTTAATTTAGCTTTAATTTTGTATTTTTTGTCTATTTTTCTTTCATATCCATTTAACCTGTAGATGGAATATTCATTCCACTGCTTCAGCATCCCAGCGCTGCAATTTCTAATTGTTATCTTAGCCTAAAGAGGAAAAAGCAAAGTAATAAACATATGTCTTGTTTAGCTTTCTTTTACAGAAATTTGTATGTTTTTTTCATGTAATTATTTTTATTGAGATTCTCTAAACTTTCTTTTTACTGTCTAGTTCAGATGGGTTCAGATTACATAAAATATATTTTGCCAAAACTCTTTAGTAGGCTGTTGAGTTGTTTCAAGTGCATGTCTATGCTGGGTGTGGTAGGGTATGCCTGTAATTCCAGCACTCAGATGCATGAGGCAGACCAATAGTTTGAGGCCAGTCTGGGCTACATAGTGAGTGTTTTTGTTTTGCTTTGTTTTTGCTTTTTTTTTTTTAATTTAAAAAAGTACAAATAGGAACTGTGAGTTGGTCTCTAGAAAAGTTGGTAGTGTTTTTCCAGCTAATACTGTGGAGAGTGTTCCAAGCTATCTTTACTGCTGAAATAGATCGGAGCAGTTACTAAAAGGTGATCTATTGAAGGCGTAAATCACGAACAAGGCCACACCAGTTTGGAGTTATGATTAATAGGGTGTTATTTATTTAAAGGGGAAACTTACAGATCACCGTCCCAGACAACAGCCATCTGCACAACCAGGAAGGGGGTCTAGTCTCCGAGCAGGAAGTGAAGAGAGCGAGCAGAGGAAATAGCCGCTTTTTTAAAGGGAGAGAGACCACACCCCAATGGGCTGGTATCACAGCAGCTATTGGTTGGAGGGGCGGAAGGACCTCCCGCAACAATCTATAGCCCCAGTCTGAAGGTAGATTGGGCTCAGGACTTGAGCACCAGCCTAGGTTGTATAAGGACCCTTGTGCCCCCTCCCCCATGAAGGAAAGTATGTGTGTATTTTTATACCACATGGTGAGGGCTTAGCAGAAATCTCTTAGCTCTCATGGCATACGGCATGTACTTAGTATACATATTAACTCTGCTTTTCTCTCTGAATTTTGGGTAAGTGTTAGAAAAAGGGTTATGTTTCTGATTGGGAACCTTTACATGGCTGTTACCAAATACCTGAGAGAAATAAAGGAGAAAGTGTTGATTATGGTTCCTTGTTCCAGAAGGATTTCAGTCCATCTTTGCAGGGAAGGCAGACGATGGAGTAGACCTCAAATGGGAGCCTACGGTGCTGGCCTATTCGCATAGTGGCAGACCAGTGGTGACAGACCAGTAAGCTTCTAGGACAAGGGGCAGGGATGACCTTCAGATGCCCACCCTAGGCGGGAAACAAGTGTCCTAACAAAAGATAGTAACAGACTTTTCAGTTCCAGCCAGACCAACTCAGTAGCAGTGTTTTGTGCTTTCTAGGAGGGAAGGGAACGTAAGTATTATAATGCAAGTGATCATACTTCTGAATTATCACTAATTAAAGAAACTTTAATGAGAGCTTGGTACCCATTACCTACAGCAGGGGTTCTGAGATACTTCCAGTGCAGAATCCTTCATTTGTTGGAGGTAAGATTTCTCCTTATTTCTCCTGTTTCTTAGAGCACGACAGCACAGCAGTGAAGGCTGCATGTCAAAGACTCCGTTACTGAGCTGTGTGACTTCAGAGTCCGTCCTAAGGTTTTTACCGCTTACTTTACATTGAAATGGCACAAACCATAGTGTTACAGAGAGATTCGTTAAGTGAGTACATAAGTTGTTTTGTTTCACGAGTACGTACTTTTTAGGGGAAACTGGAGCTCTATGGCTGGGGCAGCATCTGATGGTTTGTGCATTGCTGACATCCACCATTACCTAACTAATTAGACCAGCAAGCACTGGCCCTGAGATTCGTATTGGTGCCTCCCCGTGTCTGGGTTGCTGTCATTAAATAGATAAATCTAACTCCTTTGGACTATTAGACATCACCTCAAGAAAGTCTGTGCTGACACCCTATTTAATCGCCACTGCTGATTTTCCTTTGTGCTTCCCAACTCCCTTGCGCTTCACCTCTTTAAATACTACAGTCAGAGGCAGCAGTCACAAGTATGTATGCTGGGTAACAAGTGTAGTTTAGGTGGGTAGATCTGTGATCCATCTTTTTACCTTAGCACTGTGCTCCTTGAGTGCTGAGTGCTGGGATTAAAGATGTGTGCCACTGCGCCTGGCCTGAAATACTTATACATGTCTGCTGTTTACAGCCCTTTTAACTCTGTTAGGCCTTGAGAGCTTTGTTTCTTTGTCTACTGCATTCCAAGTACTTAACAGATGCTCAGAAGACCTTTGTCACCTGCAGAAGGTAGGAAGAATATAACTATGAAGTTAGCAGCAAAATAGTTTACATAGAAAATATTTGTGGGGGCTGGAGAGATGGCATTGAGTTCAGTTCCCAGCAACCACATGGTGGCTCACAACCATCTGTAATGAGATCTGGTGCCCTCTTCTGGCCTTAAGTCATACACGCAGAAACAATATTGTATGCATAATAAATAAGTAAGTAAGTAAGTAAGTAAATAAATGAAGTAGGAAATATTTTTTAAAAAAGAAAAAAAAATTGTGTTTAAAAGTATTTTCATTAATTAAAAAATAATTTAGGAGTGGAACCCAGTATGGTGGTACACACCTTTAATCCCAGTACTTTGTTTCCTGCCTTTTAGAACAATTTTGAAGCAATGGAAAACACACAGGCATACACAGGAAGGCATGTTAGGACGTGGGGCCTAGCTAGTGGAAGAAGGTTACTAGGGTGGGCATCTGAAGGTCATACCTGCCCCTTGTCCTGAATGTTTACTGGTCTGTCACTATGCAAGGGAGGCAGACAGATCTCAGAGTTCAAGGCCAGCCTGGTCTACAAAATGAGTTCCAGGACATCCAGGGCTACACAAAAAAACCCTGTCTCAAAAAACAAACAAACAAACAAATAAATATAAAAAATAATAATTTAGGAGCTTAAAATAATAAATATTTATTTTGGAGACTACTGTGTTCTGTAATGATAGCAAGGACAAACAGACAAGGACACACACAATTTTTCCCCCTCTCTTTTGGCATTGCTGAGTCTTCAGCCCAGGGCCTTGCACATGCTGAGCAGGTGTACTGTGCTAAGCTATATCCCCAGCAAAGACTGTTTATTCTGTTGGTGGAAAAGGAGCTGAGTTTTGGCTTGATAGGACTCAGTTCAGATCCCCAGCGCTTACATAAAAAGCTAGGCACCGCAATAATGCTGTAATCCCAGCATTAGGGAGGCAGATAGAGTTAGCTAGCTAGCTAGGCAGCCTACCTGAGTCAGAGAGCTCCAGGTTCAGTGAGAGACCCTGGTCTCAAAATTGAAGTAAAGAGTGATGAAGACACCCTGTATTGGCTCCACACCTGTGCATATATGTGCATGTTCGCCTGTACATACACTATATATACACACAAAGCTGAAAGGTCAAAAGAAAAATACAGCATCTACCTTGTGCCTAGTGTAGCATCTTTTCAGCTTAATGGGGATGGGATAGTGGGGAGAACTCCATTAGATTCCAGTTGTCCCACAGTGTGCAAATAAACATCTGTCTCCTATTGGAGCCCTTGAGGCTTCAACAGAGTGAGGTATGGCAATGTAGTAACTTGCTTGATTTCACTCTTCATCTGGAGTTGTGGTTTGAATCTGAAATGTCTCCCAAGGACTCCTGCATTGAAGCCTTTCCCGCTAATGCAGTAGTGCTCAGAGGTGGGGCTCTGGAGCTCTGGGTCATGCTCGGCAAGTGCTCCATCCCTAAGCTGTAGCCTTAGCTGGGTTTACAGCTCCTTACCACCAGGCTTGGAGTATCTCATTGGACATCATTTGCATTTCACCAACAGCTAATGTGAGTAACCATCTCTTCATGTTTGTTAGTATATCTTTTTTGGAGAAATGTCTCTTAAAGCCCTAGTTACTTTGTTGAGGATTGAACCCAGGGCCCAATACATGTGTATGTCCTGTCACATACAGTCCATCTGGGATATTTGTCTTCACTTGTTTAACCTAGTTTAAGGCCTAGAAATAGTCTTCCTCGCTAATACTAATAGTCTTAGTTTGTCTTTATTGATGTCCTGAGACTCTTGATAGTGAGAGTAGTCAGACTATTGAGACTGAGTCTGGGTGGCGTTTATTTATGTTTTGTTCCTTGAACTTACTGTGTAGAGGAGGTTGACCTTGAATTTCTAATCTTGCTGCTTTATAACTGCTGGGATTATAGGTGTTAACTGCTTCTGGTTTTGTACAGTCTGGGGATCGGACCTAAGGCTTCCAGAATAGTAGACAGTGCCATGATTGTGAAGATGGTTTTCCATGGCTCTCCAGATGTGCTAACCCTGCAGCTTCCCCAGATGTGGGAAAGTAGACTGCATAGTTTGTGGTAGTGGGGGCTGTTCTTGTTCTCCCCTGAAAGGGAAAACTGTTTGGCAAGTACTCTGCTAAATGAATCACATTTCTAGCTCCTCAGCACCCTGTTCGAGGCAGTCTTAAGTAGCCCAGGCAAGCCTTGAACTCCTGGCTTCCTGGCTCCACCTCAACTGCTGGGATTCATCTGGAGGTTCAAAGCATAGTTCTGGAGGAGTTGGTTTAGCTCTGGTGGGGACTCCTGGTGGATGACTTTACAATGGTAGAGAGGCTTGGGAGGGAGAGAGCACTGCTGGAAAACTACCGAACCCTTCCAAAGGCAAAGGCAAAGGCAAAGCCACCACAACCTAAGAATCGCTTCCTTCCTCCCTCTCCTTCCTTCCTTTCTTCCTTCCTTCCTTCCTTCCTTCCCTCCCTCCCTTCCTCCCTCCCTCCCTCCCTGAGCAGCAGTGCACTGCCTTTCAGACTCGAGTTCTATACTCCTCACAGGTTATTCTTATGGGGGCCAACGAGAAAGTCCCATGTGCAGAGATTTCTGTGATCCCTTCTGAGAAACCTAGCTAGCTAGCATGCCACTATTAGGCAATTGAGTGTTACCTCCAGTCGGTACCAAAGATAGTTTTCTAATTATTTTCACAAGAAGATGGCATTTTCCTGGCACACATCGTTCTTTGCTTCTGCAGTGCTAAGTTGGATGTCAGAATAGAATTTGGAAAGAAGAGTTTTACCTTTGCCTTTGACTACTATAACTTTCTTTTAAGAATAATGTAGGACTTGTCACACAAATATGCATACTTAATCTATGGAGGAAGAGAGTTCTCTTGTTGGCAACAAGTAATTGCATGGGTCAGTTACCTGCCTGGTCTCAAGTAGAGGGGCATGAAGTCTATGATGATGACAGAGGAGGACATGGGGTCTGTGATGACAGAGGACATGGGGTCTGTGATGACAGTGGAGGACATGGGGTCTGTGATGACAGAGGACATGGGGTCTGTGATGACAGAGGACATGGGGTCTGAGATGACTGCAGAGGGGCATTACAGAGTTATCTAATGAGCCATCGGCCAAACAGTAGCCAGACGGGGAGTTGATTGAGCCAGACATTGAGAAACCGATGCACTCATTTAACATATACATATGTATATTTTAAAATGCAAATTTTAAAGGGCCTCAAAATATTGTTTAAAAAAAGAACATATGATTAAACCTGGGATTCTGTGTAAAAAAAAATTGAACAAGTGGTTTTTCTGCTTTTAAGGTACACGAAAGAATAACATCTAATTTATTGCTTAGTTATTGGATGGCATTCTGCTGCTAAGGAGACAAAGTTGTTAGTAAATACCTTAGTTCTAATGAAACTGGCTGAAGGTATATGATTATGCTTCTGATTTTAGTATTTGCCATGGTGGTTTTATTCTACCATTAAAAGCTTAAAAAAATCTGCTGTGTATTTGAGTGTTGTACTTTCTTATGTTGTCAGTAGTGGAGTATGTTAATAGTTGGGAATACTAGTCCTCTAAATCACTAGCACAATTACTGTCAGTCTCATCTGAGAAAATATTTCTAAGAATATATTGAGGTGCTAATTAGACATGATCTAAAGTCATGGGTGTTATGGGTGTTCTTTGATTCATAGACATCAGTTGCAAAACAGCAACAAACCCCTCACAAATGCAGGTAGCAGTGCCCACGGTGTCCAGAGAAATGCAGTGTCTACTTCAGAGAGTGTGTAGGGCCTGAGTGAAATGGTTTGTTAGTCTTTGTGCTGTGTTCTGTCGGTTAAATAGGTCCTAAATATGTAGAATATTGATTTTTTAAATTCTTTTCTTATTTTGTTATTCTAAAGTGTCTTCCAGGCCTGGCATGATGGCTCCCAGCTGTCGTCCTGGCCCAATCAAGGAGTTGTCATGAGTCTGAGGCTAGCCTACATACATAGAGTTACAGGCTGGTTGTGGGCAGCGTGAGACCCCTGTTGGAAAACCACTAAAACAAAAAAAAACCTCACTCAAATTCCTGGTATATAATGTAGAAAATTTTTGTTATGTATTTTTGGCAAATGATAGGACTTAATTTGTTTTCACGTTAGTGTGTTTCTTCAGGACTTACCAGCAGCTTCAGTCTTAAGTGTTGTTTTTTTCCCCGTTAAGTCATTGTAAGCACCAAATAATTTGAGTTTTTACCCATTTTTGTTGTAGTCATCTTTCCAGGCTGCTGGTGTAAATTTTTAAAAAATGTTTTCGAAGAAGCTGGGGAGATGGTTCATTAGGTAAAATATTTGCCTCACAAGCCTAAGGACCTGTGTTTGATCTCTAGAACCCTTTTTTTTTTTTTTTTTTTTTTTTTTTTTTTTTTTTTTTTTTTTTTTTTTTTTTTTTAAGGTAGCTCAATCTGTGACTTGCTTGGAATCCTAGTGCTGGGGAGGCAGAGATAGGTGGGTGGATCTTCTGAGCTTGCTCGCTAGTCAGTCTAACCTACGTGCTGGGTTCCAGATGATGTAAGAGGCCCTATCTGGGGCGGTGGGGACAGCTGGTGACTGTTCCCAAGGTCGCCCACTGCTTTCACGTGCATACACACAGATGTTTGGGGGAGAGATTAGAAATATGGGCTGGAGGAATAAATCAGTGGTAGTCACCAGTAGGCTGGGGGTTTGTTGATCAACTGGATAGAAGTCAGGAGTAGGCAAGTGAGGTTTGTTTAGGGTTAGCAGCTCCAAGTGTTAGTGGTACAGCTCTCAGTGTTACTGTATCCCCTGAGTGCTGGCAGCTCAGTTCCCTGCCACCGTGGTGACTGCTTAGCAGCCAGCTCCTGTAGTCTTGTCACAGTCCGCTGCTGCTCCTTCACCCTCCCAGTCTCAGGTCTTTGTAGACCTTTGTCTCTTTCCTGACTGCTCTCCAGGGTTCATCCATTCTAGCTGGGGGGTGTGCTTAGAGCTAATTGCCCCCTGGTGTTATCTGCTCTTCCTGTAACCAGCTCAGCCTGTTCTAACTGTACTAAAAGATGAGTAGTTCCTAAAACCTGTAAGGTCACTGAACTAAGTCTTGTTGGGGTCTGTGACACAGTACGGGAAGGCAGTGCACGCACACAAGGCATAGCTCCCAGACTGAACCATTTGAGGGGACGGCTGGTTATATAGGTAGCCATGCATGTAGTCGTACATCTGTCTGCTAGGCACACACTTTTTGCACAGTCATACTAGGCTGCACAGGAGTACTTGGTTTGCCTGTCCTGTCTCTTGTGAGTCAGGGAGGTGTCGGGGTGTGGGAGTAAAAGCTTTTACAAGGGGTGGGGTGGAGGGCAAAGTTTCCTAGGGGTTTGGCAGCACATCTGGAGTGGTTGTGGCTGCAGCAGTCTCTGAGGCAGTGGCTGATAGAGACGCTGTTGAAGCAGCTTCTGTAGCTGTTACTGTACTTTCTGTGGCCGTAGTAAGACTCTGTAGGATGGCTGCATTTGACAGTCTTTCTGAGTGGCTGCGAGAGGTTTAGAGCATCCATTGCTGGCTGTGATAAGGACAGCTCAATGGATCAACAAAGAAGTTTATTTAGGGCTCAGTGAGTAGAGAAAGGGGCTTGTTATCAAGCCTGACAGCCGGAGTTCAGATGCCTGGATCCAGGTGCATGGTGAAGAGAGAACTGAGCTTGGCCTCTGAGTGTGTGTGTGTGTGCGCGCGCACCTGATTATTTGATGGAAGTTCATGTGGCTTCTGCAGAAGTGGCCGAGTTGAAGTTGTAGTTGCTGCTGCCTTTGATGAGACCTTAGAAATGGCAGTGCCACTGTGTTCAGCTTTTTGTCACCTTGAGTCATCTGGGAAGAGTGAGCCTCTGTTGAGAAAGTGCCTCCATCAGATCGGCCTGCAGGTAAGCATGCGGGGCATTTTCTTCTACACATTTTTAAATTTTATGTATTTGGCTGTTGGCCTCCATGTTGTGTCCTGTGTCCAGTGCCTGTGCAGGCCAAAGGAGGGCGTCAGAAGGAGTTACAGACAGTTGTGAGCTGCCGTGTGGGTGCTGGGAATTAAAACTAGGTTCTCTGGAAGAGTAGCCAGTGGATTTAACCTGGGTCATCTCTCCAACTCATATAGTTGAGATAGGTGAACAGCGTCAAAAACAATTGCTTAATACCTTAGATTTCATATAAGGGAGAGAGTGAAGTTAGGAAAATAGCTTGTTTCCTGAGGGTTACAGCAGTAGCATACATCAGACCAGACTTTTGGTCTTCTGTTGTTTCCTGGGGTCCTCGGTCCATTTCTGCTCTCGCTAACTGTATCTGAAGTGGAGTCCTCGAGCTGCAGCTCCTAGTATCCTGACAGGCTTTCGCTGACACTGCCTCTGCAAAGCAGCCTTTTGAAAATGGTATCTCACATGTAGCATCCAATGCATATAAGTTTACAAATTATAGAAGGAAATAAAATATGATCTTCCAACTCTGTTTTTAAAAACCGGCCTTATTTGTGTCTTGAAAAAGGAAGCCTTTTTCCGATACTGCTTTTTAAGTAGTAAGTTTTTACTGTGTAAAGGAGAAAGGGCACTTCATCTGCAGAAGGGCCAGTTGTTCCTTTGTCCTAATAGCTAATTCCAAGATAGTTAAATGTGATCTCCACCCATTTCGTTAGGCTACAGCCTTTGCTCTCCTGAACTTAAGACTGATTATTCAAAATTGCTTTGTGTGTGCTTTGGCACAGCATCAAGGGACCCTAATAACAACTGCCATTATGTTTTACACAGCTTGTAGTTACTTCTACAAATAAAAGGGCACAACAGGAGAGCATGGCAGGTCAAAGTTCTGCTCCCAGTGTTAGATAAAATCTGTTCTACACTTCGATGCCTTTGTGTTTCCCTTGCGACCTACCTACTGTATTTTCTGTTCCTTGTTAACTAAAATGTGTTTGTGACTCACTCAAACCTTAACATGTGTGCAGTATATCCAACCATATTGACTTTTTTCTTTTTCTTTCCTTTTTATCTTGTAAGATGAGGCCTTACTGTGTTGTCCAGACTGGCTTCACTCTCCCTTTGAATTCTTTTCACAGTGGTAAGCAAAGCAAAATGTGCAACTTAGTATGTTTGAACAGCTAAGCACTTAAATAATTGTGCATGACTCTCGTCCATCAAATGTTTATTTACTTCTATCTCGTTTAGAATATACACTTTGGGGTAGAGCTTGTTTTCCTTTCCTTTCTCTCTCTCTCTCTCTCTCTCTCTTTCTTTCTTTTTTTAAGACCGTTTTGCTGTGTAGCTCTCTTTTCTACTGCTGTGAAGAGACACCATGACCAAGCCAACCTATAAAAGAAAGCATTTAATTGGAGACTTACTTAGAGTTTCAGATGGTGAGTCCATGAACATTGTGGCAGGAAGCATGGCAGCAGGCAGAGAGGCACGGTGCTGGGGCAGGAACAGAGAGCTTACCTATGCACAGGCAGCGGGCAAAGAGAGGCTGGCTTTTGAACCTTAATGCCCAGTAATACACCTCCTCCAAAAAGGTCACACCTCCTAATCCAGTGGTTTTCTTGCCTTTGCTAAGCTAGCATTGCTGGCATGTGGCCCCACACCTTCCCTTTATTGTATCTAGTAAGTGATATGGAAGGAGAATGTAGATACCCAGCATAGAACTCAGGAAAGCGCCTGTTAGAACGTTATCTCAATAATACTTGCTCACTGACCTCTTTAGGAGAGACCTTCATGGCACCTTTATGTGACTATTAGCATTTATTTCCATTTTATTAACTGACAAGTGGAGGGTCAGAAAAAAACAATCATTTTGCTTAGAGTTGCAGACACATAATTCCAGTTCATATATATACATATATATGTTTATATACACAATATGTGTATGCACACATTTGTATATACATGTACATAATCACATTGAGACTGTGGTTCTGAGGATGAAACCAGGGCTTTGTACTTGAGTGTTCTGCTACAGAGTTGCTAAGTCCACCCCCTCTGCTCCTTCTTTAAACGTTTACTTTAAGTGACTGATTTCTAGGGTCATTTTGTCCTTTGGGAAAGCCACTGGATGACAAAATATTGAATATATGAAGTAAACCAGAATTTGATGACATGGTACACATAGAAAGAAAGAGTAGTACCTTTGGTTTCTCAGAAAATGCACTGTAATAACCCTGGCACTGGGATTGCAGTATGCCGTACCGTGTGTGTGTGTGTGTGTGTGTGTGTGTGTGTGTGGTGCGCGCGCACACACACATATACTTTTAATCCTAGCACTCTGGAGGCAGAGGCAGGTGATCTCTCTGAGTTCAAGGCAGCCTTGTCTACAGAGCGAGTTCCAGGACAGCCAAGGCTACACAGAGAACCCTGTCTCTAAAACCAAAATATGAGAGAGAATGAGTACAAGCTAAAACTATGGTTTTTTTTCAGCTTGAAGTATATTGTTATTTACATTTATCATCAGTATTAAGTACTACTATATCTGAGGATCAGATTTTCAGAAGAAAATGTGGTTTACTAGAAAACAATATCCAGTACTTAGGAGTTGAAATACCATACATTCTTGCTTAGTTTGCTGATATTTAAATGACGAGATTGTAGGAGGTGATCATTAGTACCTCTTTAAATGCTCCACACTGATGATGGCCTTTTATAGTTTACTTCATTTTTACTGTGTGTATTTGTGTGTGGAACTGTGCTGGCACGCGTGTGGAGGTCAGAGGACATTTTTTAAGGAGTCAGTTCTCTTCATCAGGGCTTTTATAAATTGAATTTTATAAATTGCTTGTTTATTGAACCATCTTGCTGGCTTGCTGAGTATGTTTTTACAAGTGTGGAGGTGGTGGGAAGTGTGGAGGTGGTGGGAAGTGTGGAGGTGGTGGGAAGGGGCTGCATCTATGTTTGCATGATGGGGAGTACTTGACCTCCACGATTTTCTAATGAGACAGTGTTTTCTTCCAGCTCTGTTAGCAACACCTTTGCTTTGACATTATCATCAATAGAATGTAGACATACTCTCTTTAGAAAAATTTCAGATAATATAATCGCATTTCTGCCTTCCCTTTTCTTCCTCCAAACCCTGACATATACCTTTCACTCTTTCCTGCTGTTTGCACTAATGGTTATTACATGCATATATGTATATTCATATACATTCCTAACCATAGCATTAAGTCTGTATGTATATGTTACCGGTGTGTATGTTTTCAGGGCGGACCATTGGTATTGGATAATCAATAGGTGTGCTCTTCCCTGGGGAAAAGAACCTTGTCATTCCCAGCTTCCCTTAGTTGCTTGTAGTTCTCTGTGGGTTGAGGTCTTGTGAGCTTTTCTCTCCACATGGGCATCTGTATTGGTGCCATCTTTCAGCTCTTGTTTGGGCAGTCATGTTGGTAAGCCTTATGGGTGTAGTTTCTGATATTGCTGGAGACACACTCAGAGCAGACTCCCTGATCTTCTGGCTCCTAACAGTCTTTCCACCTCTTCTGCAATGTTTGCTGAGCCTTGGTGTGGGAGTATTTTGTAGATGTCTCGTGAGGTGGGTGCCTGACAACTCTGTTTTGATTGGGTGTAGTTTTCTGAAATGGTCACCTGACTGCTATACTGAGAAATTTCCATCATGGGGGCTGAAGAGTTGCTTGTTGAGTTATAACAGTGTTTAGGTTGTTGTTAGAATTGTGCTCACTTAGTAAAGTAATGGTTGTAGGTTCTCGGATAGCAGTGCCCTCACTAGCGCGGAATAGCTAGCCAGGTTTCCAGCACCAGGTGTAGTTTCCCTCTTGTTGAGCAGGATAAGTAATCTTTTATCACATCCTGCTTGCTGCAGAGATCTTGTAAATGTTTATGTTAGTCACTAATTAGAAATTAAGGTGGTAAAAATTTGTTATTAGAGCATGCTACTTAATTTGTTAAAAAGAAAAAATTAGAAGCAGAGGCTGGAGGATCTCTTGAGTTCTAGGCCAGTCAGGGTTACACAGTGGAGACTGCCTTGAGTGTTGATGCTAAGAAACTGGACTGGGCGTGTGGTTCAGTATTAGATTGCTGACCTAGCATGCCTGAGTTCCTCAACTGAATTCTAGAATTGATTTTCTCTTATGGATACATCCACACACTTTAAAATATGCCGAGAAGAGCTGAATGCTCTGCCGAAGGAGTTTATTGCACACCCCTGGATTAAAAAGATTAAGGATTATAGCTCAACTTGGTTCTGGTTTAGGGTAGCACTCTATCAGACTGAATCAAGGACTTCCAGACTGATAATCTCTGCTGATGTCACACGTCTCTCATACTGACTTTGGGTGGCAGTAAAGACAAATTGGTGGTTGTGATCATCTGCTTTTCTTGTTTCTTTTGATTGATGTTTTCCTTATCTCTGTTTTGGATACATTTATTTGGAAGAATTAAGGTTGTAAGTAGTTGTTCCATTTGATGACTTTAGGAAAAGACCTTTGGAGGTTATCTGCTATGGATTTTCCAGGCAGGAGGACTAGCTTGCCAGGAACAGAAGTTACCAACTAACACATGAACTATACAAAATATTTCTGAGACAGGTCAGTTGGGAAGTTGTTTTACCTTAGAAATATGAGGTCATTGGCTCCTGAGTGAGAGGGGGCTGGGGAGTGACAGTAGTTGAGGATTAACTGGCTTTAGGAAGGAAATAGGAATAAAGTTAGTAAGAATTTATGGAAAACTGAAAAGCTTAATTGGAACACAAAGACTGCTGGAGTGGTCAGGTGGAGGGGGTGGGGGTGGGGTGAGCCATTATTCCAAGTGTTACAAGTTTATCTTTAGCAGATAGGTTACAATGAGTTTCCAGATCCTTATCAGTGGGTATAGGAGTGACTGTTTTAATAATAATAATGAGGCAGCTGTTCCCTGGAGGAGACTTAGTCACGCAGGATTGTCAGAGCCCAGAAATAGTTTGGGAAAACTCTGGATGGAAAAAAGCAAACTGTTTCAAAACAAAGCCACAGAGAAACCCTGTCTCAAAAAACCNAAAAACCAAAAAAAAAAAAAAAAAAAAAAAAAAAAAAAAAAAAAAATCAAAACAAAAACTTGAAGCTGTTTTTTAGGGATGGTGAGATGGGAATTGACAGAGGTGGCAACCATCTCCTATCCAGGGAAGCCGTGAGCGTTTCAGAAGGCTGCAGGTTAACATGAAGTGTGAAGAGTGTGAAACTGAAAACAGCTACTGATCTGAAGTTAGGGGTTTTTTTGGTTTGGTTGTTTTTTTTTAGGGTTTTTTTTTTTTGTTTGTTTGTTTGTTTTTGTTTTTGGGTTTTCGAGACAGGGTTTCTTTGTAGCTTTGGAGCCTGTCCTGGTACTAACTCTTGTAGACCAGGCTGGCCTTGAATTTACAGAGATCCACCTGCCTCTGCTTCCCAAGTGCTGGGATTAAAGGCTTGCACCGCCACTGCCTGAATGAAGTTAGATTCTTTATATTAAATTGGCTAAACAATTTTACATTAGAAAAAATATCTGGTAGCAGCTTTGATTTAAAAAGGAAAGATTTGTTTTTATTTACGTGTAAGTGTGTTTGTGTGAGTGTATGATACGTGTGTGCACACGTGCCCAACAAGGTCAGAAGGCAGTTTCAGGCTGTTGTGAACCACCTGATGTGGGTGCCAGAACTGAACTAGGTTGGATCCTGTAGTAGAGCAGTAAGCTCTCTGAGCCACTGAGTCATCTCTCCAGGCCCTGGTAGCAGCCTTTTGATAGAAAATTTTAAATAGCATTTCATGCTGTGTGATTACTCTGCCAGGTGTTAGAAGTGGGAAGTGTTCATGAACTTTAAAACCGCACTGCTCTTAACACCAGGGTTTACTAATTAATAATGGAGACAAGGTATTGGTTAGCATCATTAGGCCAAAAAGGGTTAAAGGGTAGGCTGCCTTTATGTTTGTCTATTTTATTTCAGATCTAGGAGCAAAAGAATGTTAGGATTACTTTATGGCTGCCTGAATACTAGCATAGCAAACTATGAAACCAGTTTTTCTAAAATCCAGAAGTAATAATATACCAAATTAAAACAAATAAAGTCGCTCTTAAGGAAATAAATGCAAACATGTAGCTGCCTTGGTTGGATTACAGTCTGCATATTGTCTCAGCTGTCTGTGCTAAGCAAATTCCTCCTTAATATGATGCCATCATAGTCATCGTCATCCTGTGTGGAAGCATCATTTACTGCATGAATTGTGTTTTGAAAACTCAGGCCTTGGTAACACCCCCACCATCAGAGCTGAGGACTCAGCCCAGGGCCTTCAGCTTCCTAGGCAAATGCTTTGTCACTGAGCTAAATCCCCCAACTCATGGGAACTTTCCTAACAGAAAAGAATCAACCTTAAAGCTACCTAAAAAGGTGGACAGGTAGGGCTCAGTGAGTCAGAGCTTTTCTGCACAGTTCAATTCAGATGACCTGATTGATCCCAGGAATCCATGGTGGAAGGAGAAAACTGACTCCCAAAAGAAATCTCTGACCTCCACACATGTGCCTGAATACACATACTCAGAAATCATAATAAAATAAAAACGTTTATAGAACTTAATAGGTGTAAACTAGAAACAATTGATATCCAGTTAAAACAGTGTATTTCATATTTCAGGTTGCTTACATACTAAAATATTACCTTCAGTGTTGGAAAGTATGAAAGATCAAAGGTGCTGTTGTCATCGTAGGGTACATTTGAGAATTTATTGTGTTGATCATTTTAACTTTTTACACAATGTTAAGTGGAAACAGTTCCTTCATGGTGCAAGGCCAGCTGGCCTGGATCTGAAAAAGCCTGGGATAAAACCGGACTCGCTGAACATAGTGGACAATGAGGACTACTGAGAACTCAAGAACAATGGCAATGGGTTTTTGATCCTACTGCACGAACTGGCTTTGTGGGAGCCTAGGCAGTTTGGATGCTCACCTTACTAGACCTGGATGGAGGTGGGTGGTCCTTGGACTTCCCACAGG
>NW_026068016.1:2658599-2752657 GCF_014885135.2 Alexandromys fortis
GTGCCTGGCTCACTCTGGTTGTTAACATTGCAGGGCCAACCTCATGGAATGCCCTACACTCAGAATCCCTATATTCCATTTCTGTGTCACTGATAGTATCTCTGGTGTAGGATGTTCCTCATCATACCCTGGGCCTAGCCTCTTTTGATGTTTAGTTTCAATTGTCAACTTGCATGATCTTGAACCACCCCAGAAGAGACCCTCAAGTACCTAGATTAGGGTAGCCCCTGTGCATGTCTGTATGGGATTGTCTTTAGTCTGATAACTGATGCGGGGAGACCCCGTCTACTTTGGGCACCACCATTCGCTGGATTTGATTCCTGGACCACACCAAGAGTGTAAAAGAGGCTCGGCAGTAACTCTGAACTTTGCATGGGATGTGACTAGTCATTTAGAGTTCCTGCCACCTTAGCCTCCCTACTACAGTTAGCTGTTACCCGAAATTGTAAGCCCAAACAAGCGTTTTCTTCCTGAAGTTGCTTTTTTGTTGGGATGTGTTCTCATAGCAACAGAAATGAAACTGGGATACAGCTCCAGGGTCAATTTCTAATAGATGGCCGGGTGCAGTTATGACTTCTACAGGGGTGAAAGTGGTGCCAACCAAGCCCTGGCCCGAGCAGACATGTCAGTCTCATCCCCTGAGCCTCAGGGGCCTCGGAGGTCATCAGCTTGATTGTTACCATTGTTCTCTTAGGGAAATGAAGTCTACTGTCCCTCAGATCAGTAGACTGTCTCCTCTGCCTTCCATCCTCAAAACCACATGGACCTTTTTCATAGTTCAGCATGTTTCCTTGCTGTGGTTTCATGGCATCTTGTCTCTTAGCATTTTCATGGGGTTTCAGGAAGGAAAGAGAAAGACACATCTTTAGCTGAGTTCACTATTGTGACAGCTTCATAGAGGATGCCTACACAGACTAACAGTGTCAACAGGCAATAGAATCAATGAGACCCCCATCACACAATGACCCGTAATTGACCAAGCATTGTTTATAACATACAATACTACAGTTTTGGAGTGCACCTGTCATCTCAGGCCCAGGTTGCACAGGAAAACCTATGGCAACCAGCACCAGCAAACAGCTGCCCTACACAGGCAGACACTGTGAAGAGATTTAAAGAGCTACCCTTACAATGGCCAGAGCTGTCCTTCATTGCTGTTGGCTAGGGAGAAGCTGATGCTGAGGCAGACACAGAGGAAGCCCAGCCCTGCTCCCTAGCAGGTGGCAGAGTCACAGAAACTGGGTGCCCTAATGTTTTGGTTGGGTCTGTTCTCCTTTCCTTTCTCTCTGGCTATTCTAGGGCCTCTCGCAGGTGACAGCTGCCACACCGCTCTCCTAGGCAGAGTGTCTGCCTGCTTACAGACTCCCTTTGAGGGAAGACAAAATGGCATTTTGCACAGAGCACCAGGAGGTACCCTGAGTTTACGTTTCTCTCCCAGTCAGATGATGAGACAGGAAAACTAGCAGCTTCCATCCCATCTGTATCTTTGGCTCTTTTTGCCTATACATAATCTAAACAGAGCCAGCCTACCTCTCATGTGCTATAATAATGCAGTGATTTCGTGTAGTAGGATCAAAAACCCATTGCCATCTGGCTTTGTGGGAGCCTAGGCAGTTTGGATGCTCACCTTACTAGACCTGGATGGAGGTGGGTGGTCCTTGGACTTCCCACAGGGTAGGGAAACTTGATTACTCTTTGGGCTGACGAGGGAGGGGGACTTGATTGAGGGAGGGGGAGGGAAATGGGAGGCGGTGGCGGGGAAGAGGCAGAAATCTTTAATAAATAAATAAAAAATTAAAAAAAATATTGTCTTAGGAAAACCAGAGTGTGACTGAATGTAGCAGCCGTTGAAGTAACTCCCTTGTTTCCTGAGGTGAGTTAGGTATACCCTGTGACATGGGAACAAAACAATTAAAAAGAACTTGGAGTTATGGAAAGTTTGGAGTGTCACACAGAATCAGGTAGCTATAGTTTTTGTTGTAGAAACATAATGTTTCTAAAATAAGAGAATTTCTTCTGTGGGAAAATGATCAATTATTCATGTGAAAAAGGAGTTACGAGGGGGGCATGAGAGGCAGCGCTGTGCTTACGAGGGAGGCATGAGAGAGGCCGCACAGCTGTTAAGGACCCTTGTGCTCTTGCAGTGTATGGGAGTTTGGTTCTCTGCACCTGCGTGAGTAGTTTACAAATACCTGTGTCTACCTCCAGGGGCATAGGATAGTCTGGCCTCCAAGGGTACCCACACTAACGTGCACATGTCCACACATAGACACATACGCACACAGTTAAAACTAAAATCTTCTATAAAGAAATTATGACCTAAATAGTTGAAGTTTTGTTACACTTTTGTATTTTGATCTAATATTAAATGCATGCAGTGTGTTCAGTAGCTCTGTAAGAGTTGCTCTGAAGAACAGCAGCATTTAAAAAGCAGTAGTGCTTTTCACCCCCAGCTTTCCCCTGGAGACCGTGCTTTCGCGTACTCCTTTTCATTGGCTTAGATTTCTCCATAGTCTTACCGCTCTTCCTTGCCCAGGCTGGCCTCAGACCATGGCAGTCTTCTCTCCTCGGTCTCCTAAACTCTGAGATGTGGGCATTTGCCACTATGCCTGTCTTACTCAGTGTTATTAGCAGCAATATTTCTTCTTTATTTTATTTTATTTTATTTTATTTTGACCTGGGTTTCAAGTAGCCCAAGTTAGGCTCAAAGTTACCGTGTAGCTGAGGATGACCTTGAGCCTCTTGTCTACCTCCTTTCCAGCTACTGGGATTACATGGTTTTGCACCATGGGTAAGCATTAATAGAATTCCTACATTCTGGTTGTTGACTTTTCAGCTTCAGGTATGAGGATTCAGTGTTTTTCCTCATCCCCAGAAAGGTTTGTCTTTTGCTCTTTTACTGCTTGCTTAGATTGTCGTTGGGTGTTTCCGTGCTGAGACTGAAAGCACTCCTCACTTAAGCTAGCACACTTTCAGAAAGCTGCTTTTCCCTGGTATTTATATAGTTATATTATCTATTTCACTAATCTACTTCATCTTTTCCATGTCCTCTCAGGCCTTCTAGTAGCCCTGTGCTCCTGAGGACTCACGCCCACTGGACCACCTGGTTTCATGCTGAGCCACTCTGCAGTGTCCCACCTCCAGCAGTGCCTGTTTGTGTGGGATTCTTGTTTGCAGCTTATGTCTTCTTTATCCTGCTTGACATCCCATTACCCCATCTGTCCTTGTCCATGCCCTCGACCACCTCTCCCAGTGAGGAATTGAACCCAGGACTCTGCATCGTAGGTGAACTCTCGACCACCAAACATTCCCCTGCCTAGTTTAAACTTTGATTGTAGCAAAACATACTAGTAGTCCCTGGTTAAGAAAGTTAAACTTGTGTAAACACATTTGATACATTTTTGGTTCATCAAATATACTACCAACTGGTAGATAACACAAAGAACATGGAACTTTTATTACACACCTAGGTAGAGGGACTGTACATATTCTGGTATGGAGCTCAAAGTGGAGCAAGAGAGCTGAACCCTGAATGGAGCTATCAGATTAAGGGGAGGAAAGTGGAGCGGGCTGTGGAAGATACTTTACTGCTGAGATAAATACTCATACTGCACACATACGCTTTAATTTATAAAGTTTTTGTGGTTCAACACAGTGACTGTTGTAACTAGAGGGAACAGATTCTTGATCAGATCCTTTTCGACACTGAATATGTGAATTACACATGGACCAGGTGAAGCCTGGAATTCAACCTTGTGAAGAATACTAGTTGGCTTAGGTACTGTTATTTTGCTGTGAGGAGACAGCATGAACAAGGTAACTTACAAAAGTTGTGAGCTTGCTTACAGTTTCGTAGGGTGAATCCATGGCCGTCATGCGGGGTGGTTATATGGCAGCAGGCATCTGGGCATGGCATTAGAGCAGTCGCTGAGAACCTAACATCCTTATCTGACAGTAGGAGGCAAATGTTGAATTAGGAGCGGCGGGGCTGCGTCCCAGGCACCCGGCCGCCCGCATGGCTAGTTTATACCCAGAAATAATTACACGGAAACTGTATTCTTTCAAACACTGCCTGGCCCGGCTAGGTCCAGTTTCTTATTGGCTAGCTCTTACATATTGTTCTAACCCATTTCTAATATTCTGTGTAGCCCATGAGCTGGCTTACCAGAGAGGATCTTAACCTGCGTCTGTCTGGAGTGGGAGCATCATGGCGACTCACTCACTCAGCTTCTTTTTCCCAGCATTCTCCTCTGTCTACTCCGCCTACCTAATTTTCTGTCCTATGAGGGCCGAGGCAGTTTCTTTATTATTAACCAATGAAATCAACAGATAAGATACAAGACCCACCTCCATCATTTCCCCTTTTTCTGTTTAAACAAAAAAAGAAAGGCTTTAACTTTAACATAGTAAAATTACATATAACAAAACAGTTATCAAGTAAGAATTACAGTTACAATATTTATATCTATTTTATCTCTTATCATAACTAAGGAAAACTATAACTATTTATTCTTCAACTCCATCAAAGACTCCAGAAGGATATAATATTACCTAAGTAAACAAGAAATAAGAAAACTCTAGAAATGACAGAGACATCTCGCTGCCTGGACAGTCACCCAAAGTTCCTCTGTACCGTTGGGGCATCCATCTTCGGCCTACAGGCCCATGGTATCCAGATACATTTCCATGAAGCAGGAAATTTTAAAGACAGTTCAGTCACTTTCTGCTGTGTTCTGTAGAATGTCTTGTAGACTCTTTCATGAATCAGGAACCCCGAAAGACCATCTCACCTTTAGGCAAGTTCAGCAGTCCTCTCTCTGAGGGTTCTCTGTGTCCAGTTTATGCAACAGTCCAGGCAAGAGCAGTTTCTTGCCCAAATGACTATCCAACTCCATAAGGATCCTCTTCGATGCCCATCTTCCTCTTGAAGTAGCTGGTGCTGCCAGGAGCAGACGTGTCTCCTTGTCATGAAAAGTCCTAAGTTATTAAAATATTTTAAATGCCATATTCTGCAGTCTTTGAAAGATATGAAGAATGCCTATCTAATTGAAATATATCTCTATATATCTAGAAAATCTAACTAACATGACTACAAGCTTAACTATTAGCAATGATTATCCATTAACAACCTATATTTCCTAATTATACATTACATTTTAAGTGAACTACATAATCACAATACCTTAATCAAGTTCAAAAATACATATACATATAACAAAATTGACCTTAAAATCCATACCAATGCAAATTATTCATATCTATATCATATCCCCCTTTAAATGTAAAAGAACATTTATAAACAATATTTGGGAACATGGGCGTAGTTTTTTCTCTCCAAACTGCTTCCTGCTGAATGGGGGCACTGTTAATCAGATCATTTAGGGTGTAACCTGTGTGTCAGGTTCATCTCGGTTGGCAGTTGAGTGAAGTAATTTTTTGAGGGTGTTCACAGCAACCTTTCAGGAGGGCGTGGTCTATCATACCATACCGGGATAGATGCAATCCATAGGGTCACATCCTCTGTGGAAACAAAAGAAGACCCTCTCCAAAGCATCATATCCTTAGATCCAAATTTTGAAGTCAAGATACCTTTAGAACATATGTGCAGGTTCAGCTTAGCAGCCCATATAATAAAATGTCTCTTTGTACTTAGCTCCTTCACAGTCAAAAATTTTAAAGAAAACACAATGTACATAATCCAGACTCTCTGTGAATTTTTCATTTTTACGTGGCTTATTTTTCTTTATTTCTCTTAATCTATAACTATCTGTACTTCTGTACTCTGTCTCTTTAAAGACTTTACCCTTTTTCTTTTTAAGACATTAACTTTATTCTTTATATTCTCTTTTTTTCCCCAAGCCTACGTACATTCATCCAACGGTGTCTGAATCTGTTTTACTGTGAATCTGTAATTTTTTTTTTTTTTTCCAGGAGCATTTCTTAAAATGTTAAGCATTTCTTAAAAACTTAAGTTGCACCATGTATAGGTAATACGGTACTGCCTGTGTCCTGCCCAGTCTAAACCTTAACTGCACGGTTTTAAGGTAATTACGGTAGTTCCTGCCTGAGATCAGCACAGTTCAGCAAGGAGCAGCCGCTCCTGCCTCAGAGTCATTTGGTGCTTTTGAGCTGAGCACAGTTACAGGCAAACAGCAGTTTACATTGGAGCCGCAATCAGCAATTTAATTTTGAGACTGAGTGTGCAGCACAGAAACTCTTTTTATCCAAGTTACAGCCAAATCTGACACGCAGAGCACTGCGCAGTCTGAAAACGCGTCTCTGTATGGCAGCAGGAATCCGCCATGCTCTTCCGCCTGCCTAAGCCTGATTCCGCCATCTGCCCAGGTGTAGGCAGGGAACGCTGAGCCATCGGCAGGTCTCAGAGCAATCTCCTCCGATCCCAAGTGGGAACAGAAACATCCAGTCCCATAAAAGCCTTGAAATGCTTTAAAGCCAGAGTTCACGCTGGCAGCATAGCACCAGGAAGCCGCGCTTTAAAATGACGCAGCTTTTTTTCTCTGCTGCTGTTGCTGAATCAGGAATCTCTCTACAGCATGTCACCAACAAAACAGCAAAAATCTGTGTTAAACTCTGTTTCCCTTATTTTTAAGGCTTCTCAGGTTTTTAAGTGGATTTAGCCCCACGTTGGGCGCCATCTGTTGAAATAGGAGCGGCAGGGCTGCGTCCCCGGCACCCGGCCGCCCGCATGGCTAGCTTATACCCAGAAATAATTACATGGAAACTGTATTCTTTCAAACACTGCCTGGCCCGGCTAGGTCCAGTTTCTTATTGGCTAGCTCTTACATATTGTTCTAACCCATTTCTAATATTCTGTGTAGCCCATGAGCTGGCTTACCAGAGAGGATCTTAACCTGCATCTGTCTGGAGTGGGAGCATCATGGCGACTCTCTCGACTCAGCCTCTTTTTCCCAGCATTCTCCTCTGTCTACTCCGCCTACCTAATTTTCTGTCCTATGAGGGCCGAGGCAGTTTCTTTATTATTAACCAATGAAATCAACAGATAAGATACAAGACCCACCTCCATCAGGCAAAGAGAGAAAGACTGGGTTAGGGGTGGACTTTTGAAACCTCCAGTGACACACCTCCTCCTACAAGGCCACACCTCCTAATCCTTCCTAGACAGTTTTACCAACCAAGAAGCCAAACATTCAAAAACATGAGCCTATGGGGCCATTTTCATTCAGACCACCACAGCAAGTGGTTCCTGTCCAGTGGATGGGGATATTCAATCTCTAGGTTTTATTAAGCATTTATATAAAATGAGTTTCTCTTCTCTGTTCAGTCTTTTCTCACTGTTCTGTTTTGCATGCAAAAGATTTTTCTGTTCTTCTTGCCCCTAGTTTGTTGATGAAATCTAGGTCAGACTTATATGGGCTAATTGCTGTTTTCAGTTCTTGTGACTCCCATTTATGGCTCTCAGACCTGCTTCTCTTTTTGGAAGGGGCATCAAGGGGAGTGGGCCAGGTTTCTTTAGTAGCTTATGCTCGAGACCAACATTCTGTGGTATCTGAAAGGCCCTTTTCCAGAACTTTATTCATATAAATAATCACCTTGATTTGGATGTTTGACCAATTACTTTCACTGAAAAATGGGATTATTCGCGGTTAACTGGGTCCTGTGATTACCAATCCACCTTCCCCAGAAACTGACTTTCATTTACCTTGGCATTGCCTACAACATGCATTTGAAATACAGAATCTATAAATAAGGAGGGTCTTTTAAAGCATGGTCCAGAGAGAATTACATAGGATTTTTATTTTTTACTTTTGCTGGACTGAGTATTGGGCCTAGAGCCTTATGCATATCAGAACAGTCTACCATTACACTGCACCTCCAGCCATGACTGTAGGGTTCTGGAGAACTTAGTCAGGCACTGGACCTGTAGAAGACAGTGTGGACCTGGTTGACCAGACACTCAACAGCTCTTCTTTCAGCCTTAGGTGGGAACGTGGGCAGCTCTAGAGTGGTGGGAGAAGCAGAAAGCCGCTGCCATTTGCCTTCTACAGTTCACTTCCAAGACATAGGGCGGGCTTTGGAGTGCACTAGTGTGCCCCTTTTCTGTGGACAGTCTCCTAGTGGACACTTCTGAGAAACAGGGCTGGCTGTGGGGTGTACTAGTATACCCCTTTTCTGTGGACAGTCTCCTAGTGGACACTTCTGAGACATAAAGCGGGCTTTGGGGTGTACTAGTGTACCCCTTTTCTGTGGACAATCTCCTAGTGGACACTTCTGAGACATAAAGTGGGCTTTGGGGTGTACTAGTGTACCCCTTTTCTGTGGACAGTCTCCTAGTGGGTGCTTTTTTTTTTTTTTAATAAGCTTTAAGCTGGGGTTGAGAGGATGTTAAGGCAGGAAGATTGTGTTTGAGCCTAGCTGAGGTAACATACTGAAACCTTGTCTCTAAAACCTCCAAATCTGTACAGCTCTAAGGTGAGAAAGTTGGTAGTTTTTAATGCACGGTCATAATTTTGTTCAAACTTCTGTGAAACTGCTGTTGGTATGGCAGATGGCTGCGATAAAATGGGAACATGTAGACCAAAAAGAAACCAATGTAGGTTGAATCATAATTAAAAATATCTCTATGATTCACTAAAATATATTTCATTTGGGTTAACTTGTTAATGCTGTAATCTTGTTTTATTCGTCATTAGAGAAAAACAAAAGTAGACAAAGCAGGTTGGCAAAATGGCTCAGTAGGTTAAGGCACGTGATGCTCTCTGCCTGATGACCTGAGTTTGCTCCCCATGTCTCCTCCCCTGGTGGAAGCAGAATAGTTCTAACCTCTACATGCCCACCATGATACATGATATTTTCTTAAAAAGCAAAAACAAACAAACAAAAACAAAAAACTGAGACCAAAGGAAATAACCAAAGATGGCTTTAGAATTTCTCCATTGGTCAATTTTTAGGTCATGAGCTTTCTGAAGTGAAAGAATCTCAAGATTCTTACAGAAGCTTACAGAAGCTGATAGAGACCTTTGCTTTTTTGCTTTCTCTTCTGTTGTGGAATATTAGTTGATGTGTTACATTTGTTTAATGCTGTTTTAATGATGCAAAGAAGTATTGCATTCTTGTATGTTGTATTTGTTTAACTCTGTGAAGCTGTGTTATTTTGCCTGCTTAGAACACCAGATTGGTCTAGTAGAGGGCTGAACGGCCAATAGCAAGGCAGGAGAGAGGGGATAGGTGGGGCTGCCAGGCAGAGGGAATAAATAGAAGGAGAAAAAAGAGAAAAGGGGGAGTGAGAAAAGGAGGAGGAGAGAAGGACAGGACATGAGGGACCAGTAAAGAAAGACATGTAGAACAGAGAATGGTAAAAGCCAGAGGCAAAGGTAGCTGGGTAATTTAAGAAAAGCTGGCTAGAAGTAAGCCAAGCTGAGACTGGGCATTCGTAAGTAAGAATAAGGCTTGTGACTTACTTACTTATTTGTGAGCTGGGTGGTGGACCCCAAAAAGAAGAAGAGTAAAACCAAAAAACAACTCCACTCTTCAGTGAGTTTTCAGAAGTGTGTTTTACTTGTCTTCACAAGAGATTATTCCCGGATACCTTACAATGGGAAGAGCTTCTCCCTGGCTTGCCAAGAGGAATGGCCACCCTCACTTCCCTATCTCTTGTGTAACAGCCCAAACAAAGGATATGCTATTTTTCTTGAGATAGTTTACAGCATTTCTGATGTGGCACTGAGCTGTGTTGTGTTTTTCATGCTTGAAATCTTACTGCCCAGTGAGAACTGGCTCCTGGAGAGTTGGTGGTCATTTTATCAGAAGGGAAAAGGGGTGTTCTAGGTCTCTAATAAGGGTGCGGGTCCTGTTCATGAGGTCTCCATCTTAATGATGTAATGATGCCTGAAAAGTCTCACTCCAGACATAATCACATTGGGGATTAGGGGCTCAGCATACGGCACACAAACATGACTGCGCAGCTTGTTGAGCTAGCGTCTCACGCTGGAGTATGTCAGCCCACCACTCTGCACTCTGTCCTGAGCTTTCCCTGCTTCCCTGTTTCACTCCAGTGGCTCTTTAACAAGACTGTTGTATGGGAACCTTTGAGGTTTCCTAGTATGTTTTGAGTTTGTAACTAGTCTGAACATGCTGAGCTCTGTGATGGAGTGAAGCTCTTCGTAGCAGAATATAGCCCAGCACTTTCCTTTTCTTTGGTCTTCTTACTGGGAACCAAGCAATTTAAAATGTTTGTTAGAGTCAAAAAAAATCACCTTATGTTTATAAATATACTTTAGAATTGACTCATTTGCTCCTGTCACATTCTTGATGAGAACAAAGCTCCAGAATGCTCTGCATTTTCAGCAAAGCAGCTCATTACCATGGTAACAAGGAGTCAGTTTATTCTGACTGAAGCAGGGTTCTAGTCTCTTGCTTTCAGGAAATATAAAAACAATCCAAATGCCTTCTTGAAGACTTGACAGCGTGATCTGTTTAGAGTCATGTCCAAATAACCTTGGCTTATAAATATGGCAGCACAACTCAGGTATATTGTAAGGGAAGGACAGTCCCCAGAGCTGTGAAGACTTCAGATCAGATCCAGATGGCTTTACCTGTGCCTGAGGATAACCTGACTACTTCCCGTTCAGTGTCATTACCATCTCCATCCTCCCAGTCCACCTTGAAGACAGCTAACTGGCTGGGGTTTAGGAGAAAAGAATCACATGGGACAAAAGTGAAAGTGACTTTACTTAGGCCAAATTGCCCTTGGGACCCTCACAGTCTTTCATCTAAATGTGCGGTTGAGATTTTGAAATGTGTTTCCTAGATCTTACTGTGGGCAAGGCTGTTTAGAGCCTACATCATCTTAGGGATTTTCTTTAAGAGTAAAGCAAAGGTGTAGCAGAGCACGTTGCTGGGGAGCAGAATAAAAGGAATACAGAGGATTTGAGATATGTCACCAAAGCTGTCTACCCTAGTTTCTGTAGGCTGAAAAAAAATTAAATTTTTTTTTCTGGTTGTTAGTAAAATATAGTTGCTTACTTCATCTTTTAACTTATGAATAGAATTAGAGTTTGGGGGAAATCAAAGTATAATTAATTTGGATTAGCTAAATAGAATCTGTAGGTAGGGTGATCCAAGAAAGCATTACGTTTTGTTAACCAAACAGGAAAATTTGGGGAGATAGTATTGGAGAACTCCTAATATTACAAACTTTGTGGATAGTTTAATGTAATTAGAACATTAGACTTAAAAGAGATGTTAAAATTTGGGAAGTGAAAAGTTCTGGGAATTGAACTTTAGGTCTCCTGTACAATTTGTGTAAGTTTTACTTGACAATATTTGTGTATCTGTAAATGTCCATAGGGGAGTGCGCACGGCTCAGACTCCACTAGAAATGCTGTTCTAGTTCAGGAGCATTCAGCCCTGGAGCACACGTCAGGAGGGAGGGGGAGGGAGAGGGTGCAGAACAAGTGAAGCAGAAATAGAGGGGCAGTCTTCTGCAAACAGCTGTGTTCTGAGAAGACACAAGTGGATATCACTGGGAAGCAGCAGATTTTATATCAGCAAGCGTCAGATGGGAACTGGGGAAGATGGCTCAGTGAGGAAGAGCTCTTACAGAAGACCCAAATTGGAATCCCAGCACTTATGTGCAGGGGTCCCGATGCCTTCTTAGGACCTCAGTAGACACTGGGCATACATGTGGTGCACTGAAATGTGCAGGAAAACACACACTGTTAAAGTCTGAAGGCAGACCTAGTGGGATTTGTGAGGAAGGAAAGGGGACCAAGAAAAAGTCAAGGTTTCTGATGTTGAGAAATGAAAAAAATAATGTTTCTGTTTATTAACATGGGGAAGATTGTGGAGTGTGCAAAGGGAATCAGAACTTTTACTTTGGACATGGCTGAGTCTGAGAAGCTTATTTGATGTGCATGTAGAGAATTGAAATAGGATGATGTGGGATTCCCCTCTGTATGCTGTGAATATCATTGGTTAATAAAGGAACTGCTTTGGGCCTATAGCTATAGGGGAACAGAGCTAGGCAGGGAAAACTAAACTGAATGCTGGGAGAAAGGAGGCAGAGTCAGAGAGAAGCCATGTAGCCCCCACCAGTGATTTAGCTGTTAAGCCACAGCTACGTGATGATACACAGATTAGTGGAAATGGGTTAAATTAATATGTGGGCATTAGCCAGTGAGAGGCAAATGGGCCAAGCAGTGATTTAATTAATACAGTTTCTGTGTGGTTATTTCGAGGCTAAGTGGCCAGGAACCAACAAGCAGCCTGCTGCTGCATAAGGAGAGATAGGGTATAGATTGGGATGGCAAAGGGGGGTATCTTGGGGAAGGTGAGGGAGGGGGAACCATAATTAGAATATATTGTATGAAAAATCTATTTCCAATTTAAAAATAGACAAAAATAAAGGAATTTCCCCCCAAAATGGGTTGTTTGACTTCTTTAATGATTATACAAAAATGGGATGATTGACAAGAAACAAGAAGCAGGTTCTGGTGGGTGAGGTCAGACATGTGTTTGTAAGGGGAATGTTTCTTATCACTCCCCACCTTATTTTTTGAAGCCCCAGGGATTATTATCATTTTCCTAGCTCTGGGATTATACTGCCTGTGCTGGTTTCCTGTGTGGTGTTGAGATTTGAACTCAGTTCTTCATGCTTTGCCACAAGCACCGTGCTGACAGACTGCCATCTCCCCAGCCCCAAGATCAGGGAATGAGCATCTAGAGATCTTTAGTTCAAGTTCTGAGCAGTGTGGTCATCGTGTGTTGGCGGGCAATAAACCAGTACGATGATTGTAGAAAGGATATTTCGTTAGGCTTCTTGATGTTTTTTAGTCTGTGCATTTCTATTCCGTAATTATTTGAGGAAAAAATTAAGGAGGCACATAGTTTTCAGGGGTTTTTAGAGACGTGGTAGAACAGTTAAACATGAATTTTTGTGGGAGGGCGTTTTGTAATGTAAAGTCTTTGTGAATGTGAAAACCAAAAGGGAAATTGACAATGATGTGATCTTTCTGAAAATGTAGTTTATACCAGATTTTTGCCAGGCATGGTGATGCATGGCTATAATCCCAACACTGCAAAGTGGAGGCAGGAAGGCTAGGAGTTCAAAGTCATCCTTGGCTATATAGCCGCAAGGCCAGTTGGAGACCAGCCTAGGCAAATCCCTGTCTCAAAGATTTTTCTCTTAGCTTCTTGGCCCTTCTTATTTCTTGTTTCTAGTTAGTTTTGTATTAGGAAACATGTTAATTTTAGTGGTGATTTTCTTTATTGCTATCCTTCCTTTCCATATTAAATTAAAAACAGCTATTTCTACTGCTTGCCTTACCTGGATTTTTGTTTTCTTGATGTTTGATATTCCTTTCCTTCCCTCTCCCCTCTCCAAATGAGAGTCTGCAGAAGGCAGTATGTGTGGTTTTAGATTTATGGCTTTCCCATAACTTTGCCCCAGAAGTTTATAGCTAAGAGCTGGGTGTGGCGGTGCATGCCTGTAATCCCAACACTCTGGAGGATGAGCAGGAGAATCATGAAAAAAGGTTACATCCAAGTCGCATCATATAGGCATGACGTCATTTTTTTTCCTATCCAGATACAATTTTAGGGCTATAAACCCCAAATCCTCTACACTTATGCTAATGTGAAACACTTTAAAAATTCAGATTTTTAACCTGCTTTCTGGGGTCTTTCTTTCTGTATTATTCCATCCTCCCTATTAGTAGTTGGAGGTCTCCATATATGTTTTCCTAAATATTTCAAATCTGAGACGTTAAGTGCTGATTTGACTGTGCATCAGTATTTGCTTCAGTCGCCCAAAAGATGTTCCTGTTTGTTTTGTTTCTCTGCAGTAGCCTGATCTTATCCTCCTATTTGTTTGTCATTACCTCAGTGCTCATATTGTCCTCATGGATTTTATGTTAAAAAACAACAGCTGAAAAAAGCCAGCCCTTATTTTGTGAGCTGGTTGGCTGCAGAGTAGCTTGTGAAGCCTTCCTCTTGCACTGTGTGTGCTCACTGCCCTTCCTCTTGCACTGTGTGTGCCCACTGCCCTTTTTGTCCGTAGCCTTTACTCTTTATATACTGTGTACTTCTCAAGTTCACCTCCAAATCAGAAGGTCCACTGGATGAGGATTTGCTTACTATTGTGTTAGCCTCTGAAAGGATGCTTAGAACCTAGGCAGGTGCTCAGGAGCCGGAGTGACTGCAAGGACCATGGCTTTGGTAGCTAAAGATAATTAAGCTTCCGAACTGTGGGAATTGAGGAAGAGAAACAGTTTTACTTGAAGGTTCCGATTAGAGGCTGGAATTGTTTTACACTTGTTAAGTGAGATGGGGGAAACCCTCAGAGTTAAGCAGTGCATTTCTCATAGCCTGATTTCTGCAGGCTCCACCAGGTGCTCTCAGTTTTACACAGCAGTGCTCAGAGCTGGAGGAGCTGCACCTTGGAAATCGTTACTTTGTGGTTTTTATTGACTCTCTGGTTTATATCTGTTAATAGCTTTTCCTACACTATTCTCATCTTCTCCCGCACTGGATGATTCCTGATCTAAAGTCATAGGATAGAAATCTGAGTAATAAATTTCATCTAAAAGAACATTATTAAATTTATTAAATTATGCCCTTCCATGTATGCAGTTTTCTAGTTTTATGTTCTGTTCTCTTATGTTTGCTTTTATAACAAACAAGCAAAATACTCTTTTGATATCAAGTTGACTAATAGTGGTACTTAAAGTCTAAGTACAGATCCCACAGTTTTTGCCCTAGAATTCCATCTTATCATTTGGGGGGTGCACTCGTGCATGCTTGCACACCCCGCCCCTCCCTCTCTTTCCCTACTTCCCCTTTCTCCTCCCGTGTGTGTGTGTGTGTGTGTGTGTGTGTGTGTGTGTGTGTGTGTGTGTGTGTGCTGGGAACCGAACCCAGGACCTTTACAACAATAAATAAATAAATGCTTTTAACCACTGAGCCAGCTCACCAGCCCCATTGGCCTTACATGTTGAAACTAGTTCCCATGTCCAAAAGGTTTTCAACCTCCCAAAACAGTGCCACCAGCTGGGGCCAACTGTTCAAACACAGGAGCCTGGGGTGACTTTCACTCTCCGACCATAACAGCATGCTCTACTCTGGCCAGCGGCGAAGCTTGATCTTTGCTCTCAGCCTCCATTGTGAGTAACAGAAATACTAAAGAGTTCTAGATGTGATTTGCGCATTCTAAGAATTCTGAACCAGGGAAACTGGGCTTTTCTGTTGAGGTTAATAATATGTTTTTAAAATGAACATAAACTTATTATACAGAAGTAACCAGGACATGATGATAGAACACAGCTTAATTATATTTTATAACATAAACCTCTAAGTATTTTTTTTTTTTTTTTGGTTTTTCGAGACAGGGTTTCTCTGTAGCTTTGGAGCCTGTCCTGGAACTAGCTCTTGTAGACCAGGCTGGTCTCGAACTCACAGAGATCTGCCTGCCTCTGCCTCCCGAATGCTGGGATTAAAGGCGCGTGCCACCACCGCCCGGCAAGACACCAAGTTTTAACTAGAAATGCTGTAAGGTCTCCCCATGATTCCGCACTATGCCAAACACAGCTGTCTAAAGGCATGTCTACATAGACTTTTAACAATAAAAAAAGTGCAAGGAAGGGTGGTAACAGCAGTAGCCCGTCTTTCCATGAGAGACTTCTGCAGGACACTGAGGAGTCGGGCATGCTGTCCTGCCTAGGGGGCAGACAGTCGGTGCCAAGGCCAGACTGCTCTATAGCAAGTTCCAGTCCATCTGGGCCATAGTTAAGACTCTTGTCTTCAAATTTAAACAACAAACAAGCAAAAAAAAAAAAATTGGCTGTGACAAGATTCTGGGTAAACATTAGGACTTGTAATTAGAGGCAACCTGCTTTAGTTCTCTGCATTTCACGTTAGTGGTGGCCTGATGTGACCCTGTGATTTTTCTTTAACGGCATTACTGCCGAAACTAAAAGCACTTATGCACCCAGCAGTGTTGGCGCACGCCTTTAGCCCCAGCACTCGGGAGGCAGAGGCAGGTGGGTCTCTGTGAGTTCAAGGGCACCCTGGTCTACTTAGCCGAGTACCAGGAAACAGAGGAAAAACAAAAACCCTTATGCAAATAGCCTAGAAACCACAGGTGTTCTTGCCTCTGTCCCAGTGCTGGGATTACAAAACCTAAGCCACTGCATTTGGCTTGCTAAGCCTTGAACTTGAAATCTTCCTACCCTAGCTATGTTGTCCGTTCTTCCCGGTAGCTTGGTGTTTTAGTACCTGTTCTCTTTGAGGAGACACCATGACTGAGGCAACTTTTAAACAGAAGCATTTAACTTGTTTCCAACGTCAGAGTTAGAGAGGGTGCTAGAGAAGTGGCTGAGAGCTCACCTCTGCACCACAGGTGCAGCCAGAGAGCAAGTGAGACTGGGCCTGGCTTGGGCTTTGGAAATCTTAAAGCTTCCCCACCCTGTCCAGTGACACACCTCCTCCAACAAGGCCACCCCTTGCTAATCTCTCCCAAACAGTTCTACTAACTGGAGACCAGGCACCCACTCATAAGAGCTTATGGAGGTCATTCTTACTCAGACCACCACACTGGGACCGCAAGTCTGTGCCACCAGACCCCGCTGAGAACTTTGACCTGTGATTAGATCTACTTTTAGAGAGTGGAGAAGTAGGGTTAAAGAAAAATCAAACGCCTTGTGCTTACTGATAGGAACTTTTGTACAGCTCATTATATAACTCATTTGACATTTATGACTATTGGTTGTTCCTTATGGGTTCATATAAACATGCATGGTTTTGTTTTAAATGCTATAAAGCGTACTAGGTCTATATCTTAAGTGTTTGATCCTTAGCTCTGCAGACACAAATGCGCATTCTACCTGTCTCACACACACCCTGACACTGTGTATTAAAAATAAAATGACCTAGCCAGGACAGGCAGTTAATGACGATAGTCCAGCAGTTGGGAGACTGAACCAGGAAGATTATGGGTTCAAGACCAGCCTAGGCTACGTAGTAATAATAATAACCCTGTCTCAAAAAAGCAAACAAGAGCCATAAATTTTACTATTTTAAATGTATTTGAATGAGTGTTCTGTCTGCATGTATATGTATGCCCCATTGGAGGAGTCCAAAAGAAGGTGTAGGATCCCGCTAGGGCTAGAATTACAGACAGTAGCAAGCTACCATGTGGTACTGGGAAATCAACACTGGGTCCTTTGGAAGAGCAGCAGTGTTCTTAAGTGCTGAGCCATCTTTCTAACTCCCAAGAGCTATAAATTTAATTGATAAATTACACATTTGTGAAATGAGGCTATTAATTGTATCTAGCTAAGCGGTCAGTGCTCAATAAAAATGACTAATTGACATTTACGTAATAATGTCTTTTCTTTTTTTCCCCACATGAGTGAATGTGGGCAGTCTCCTGATTCTTGTTATAGAAAGATGTTTACAAGATAGTTTAAAATAGCAAATTTAAATAGCAAAATTAAATTTTTACATATATCTTACATTAAAGTTGGTACAAGTTAATAGTACTTAAATAAGATAGATTCAGGTACTACGTAGGCTGTTTATAGTATGTAGACTGGGCAATGAGAGTCGTACCTGTCTAGGGTCAACAAGATGCATAAGAGTGTTTGCTACCGTGCATGAAGACCTGAATTGAGGCACAGGTCCCACGGGGTAAAGGAGAGAATGGACTCCTGCAGATTGTTATCTGACCACACAAGTGCCGAGACACACATACCTCTCTCCCATGCATCCATGTACATAACTTTAAAAAGAAAGAAAATCTTATGTTTTTAAGAAGTGGTTGAACCAGCTATGGTTGTTCGTGCCTGTAATACCAGCACTTAGAAGCTCTCACATTCAAGCCAGTCTGGGCTAGAGTAGTGAGACCTTTTCCCAAATCAGTGCTTCTAGAACTTCCTGTAAAGGAAAGGAGAGAGACTGGTCGCTGTTGCCCATTCCTTGTCAGTCGCTGTACGTGAGCTCTTTATTACCCAGTTTCCTAGTGTCTCCCTTTCTTTCTTTTCAAGTTGCTTCCTGGTTTACTTCCTGTTCAGTTTGCAGTAATGGGTGTGGAATGAAGCAAGAACTTATGTTGGTGCCCATGGTCTGAACCAGGAAGGAGTATGGCAGTTGTGGGACTTGGGATGCCCAGCTGCCCCACCTGCCCACCCTCTCTGCAAGTCAGTTAGCCTGTAGCTCCTCACTGTGCATACACAGTCAACATTTGAGGGCTCATTCATCCAGGGCATTCCCCTGCCTCTGTGTATGTATGTATGTCTCTTCTTAAACCGTAAAATAGGAAGATTCAGCTCCACAAAGTAGTAAAGTAAACTCTATACAATGAAACTAAAGCAGTTTATTACCGCACATAGCCCAGGGTGGCCTTGAACTCCTGATCCTGTTTTTGCCTCCCAAGTGCTAACAGTATGTGTTCATTAATTCTTTTGTCAAAAGGAACTCTTATTAAATATATCCTTTCTTACCTTTTTCCTATTTTGAGTTTAGAAGCTATCTGAAGAATCAAGATTAAAAAAAAAAAAAAACTGTTGTAAAACTTCCCCTGGTCTGGATTTTGCTGTTCTGTATTTCCCTCAGGTGGCTAACCTAATTTCTAATTCCCGTTCTCTGTGTTTTCCTATACCTTGGTGGCTGGTTCTCCAGGACTGATCAGATTATAGTTGGTAGGTTTTGTTTTTGAAAGTGTTTTTCTCTCTCACCAGAAGTCCCTTTAATGTCTTGCTGTGTTTCAGTTTTGTATTGTTAGCAATTGCTAGCAGTGACTTAGTCCTTAATATAGTAAAAGCTGCAAAGTGGGCGTTTTTCTTCTGTCGTTCCTTCTTTCTTTTAACTACCACCCATGAGGAACCTCACTTTGATTAAAGATTCAGCTGGCTTTAAGTGTGTTTTTCCTGAGTTAGTATCTTCTGTGACACTGGGTAGCAGTAACAGGACCTGGTGTTAGATCTTTCAGTATAGTAGGTATTGAGTAGTTGGTAACAGTCCAACTTCAGATTCCCTATAGTTTATTAGGGTGCTGCCTTAGACTACCTAATAACACTCATTTCTCAGCTTGGTGGGATTCAGTTTGTGCTCAGGTTAACATGGACTTCTCTACTTGAGTACTATAGTGGCTGTTTTAAGGCCTCACCTGCTTGCTTGTTCTTGTTTTCTTTTTCTATAGTGCTGGGGGATGGGGGTGAACCCAGGGCCTTAAAATGCTAGCCGAGTGCTCTGTTATTGAGATGTATATCCCCAGCTATATGTAAGTTTTTAAAATGAATTTACATACTTATTTTCTAAAGTATAATTTCTGGGCTTGATTTGAAATTTGAGCAATAGAGGCTAAAATATGTCTGTATAAAATATTAGTCCGGGTAGCTTTGGCATTGCTTATTGAAGGCATTGCTTTTATGGTTTGTTTACTTGTTTTGTTTTGCCAGTGCAGAATTTAAGTTTCTCAGCAGTTTATCAGCATTTTAAATTTTTAAGAAATTTTAGAAAATAGTGTAACAGTGCTCCTAGTGACTAGAAGCCAGTTGTTCTGTGCTTTGCTGTGCTGTTCTAATGCCCTGGGTCTAGTACAAAGCCAGAGAGATTTGACTGAGCCTGGACAGTACAGATGGTTATCACAGTAGCATTCCTTTTCTGTATTAAGGCTTCCCCATATAAAATACATTATTCAGATCCAGTGTTGGAGCGAGGCTTTGTGGCAGTAGTATTAAACTAGTCACATAGCCCCTGCCCCGCGAAGCTGGCATGCACAGTTGCACAGGTGGAATGTGACCCTGCACCTCCACCTCTCCTTTGCAGGGCTGTCTAAACACTCCTGGAGACAGACAGAACATCTGCTGTGTACAAGTACAGCCAGCTTTTAGAGTGTCGGAGTGTAGTACCTTGTGCTGTGAGTCTGACATGGTGAAATGGTAACCTGTTAGTGACTTATGCCCAACTGCAGTATGTATATGTGCGGAATTATAGGTGCTGCTCCTGAGGAATGTTCACCTCGTTTTTGCCAAGTAGGCTAGGCTGATTGGCAGTGAACCCCAGCAGTCCACTGTCTCCATCCTCAGTGTTGGGTTATAAGTGCACATCACTCTGCCCAGGTTTTTATATGGGCCCTGGGTGTCAGACTTAGCCCTTGGGCTTATAAGGCACACACTTTACCAACAGAGCTGTCTCTCCACCCCTAGTTCAGATTTGTCAAAAGATTGATTCTTTTTTCCTCTTACCCCAAAGTAGTTAAAATCCATTACTGAATTGATTGTGCATCTTCCGGTGCCTTGGAGAATAGCTAAGTGTGAACATGTTTCTCCATCGTCATTTTCAAGGCAATCTAAGTTTCAAGCATTTTGTTCGATTAAAAAAAATTTATCCTTGTGTGTGTGCATGTGTGTGTGCATGTGTGTGTGTGCATGTGTGTGTGTGCGTGTGCACATGTGCAGTAGTACACAGTAGGACAACTGAGGCTCTTCCACAGTGGGTTCCTGGGGTCAAGCTTGAGTTGTCGGACTTGCTCATCTTTTTAGAGGCCTTTAGTTTTGTATTTATTTTTTAAGAGAGTCTCATGGAGTCCAAGCTTGCCTCAGACTTGCTATGTAGCTGAAGGCTGTCTTGAACGTCTGACTCTGCCTTCATGTCCCAGTTGTACCACCATGACCAGGGTCTGCAGTGCTAGGAGTCACCCAGGGCTCCCGGCATGCTAGACAAGCACTGTGCCAGCAGTGAGTCACAGCCCTGGCCCAAAGGTGGATTTTCATTTCGATAAGCAAGCGATCTGTAAGTTGGTGCCCCCTGACATAAGTCTGGGGACCCTGATGAACTTGAGGAGACTGGTTTGTGGCTGTCTTGAAACAGTGGCAGACTTCACGACACATGCCATTTTTTTCAGGAGTGGTTCATTTTCTTTGATCCGGATTTACTAACTGGAAAAAAAGGTATATATGGTCACTGTACTTGATATAAAAGAGATTTTAATTGACATGAATGTAACATTGTTTTCCTTTCCATATGTATTTTTCATTAAGTTAGAAGTTTTCCATTATATTCTCACCAATGAGGCCTTGAATCATCTTAGATTATACAGACTTTCTATCAGTTAGTTTTCCTGTTGTTTTTTTTTTCTTCCATCCCTCTTTTTCTCCTCTCTCCCCTTTCTCTCCTCTCTCTTTCCTGTCTCTTCCCATCACTAGACTAGGCTGGCCTCAGACTCACAGAGCTATACCTGCCTCTGCACTTGTCGGAGTTGTGTGATTCCAAGGCATGTTAAACTTGGGGAGCTTTTATATACTGCAGTGTTAGGAGATATACCCCTCCTTTGTCTGCTGCAGACCTGGCCCTCAGGTGAGGGCGTATCTCAGGGTGTGACTAAATTTAAAAAGAGGGCCTTAGAGGAGGAGAGAGTGACTTCAAATGAGGCTTTGGGGGTCAAAGGCTAATGTAGTGTTAGCGCCTGTGCTTGGTTATTTCATTGTCCCATGGAGTTTGCCATAAATTACTTATTTTATGAAAGCTAGTTTTGTTTGGTCTTATTTATGGTATAAAAGTCATGTAACAATTAACCTTGGGTCAAGTGGGCACTGCTGTCTTGCCAATTCTAAGATGGAAGCTGTGAACATCAGGCTCTTTAGAACCACGTGTTTCCAAAGGCCATTCTCCCTGTTGTGGTTGGTTGGGTGGTTGGTTTTACCATCAGTTAAGAGATAATGAGAGATTCCCCTCCCCAGGACAAATTCGCCAAAAATGCTTTGGTGAGTGTTCCTTTAAAGCCATGTGTGAATGAGCAAGGCTAGGTGTCTGCAGCCCTGGCTACATGGGTGGTAGGAGGGCACTGAGCCCCTGAGTTCACAGTCAGCCTGAGCAACATTGTTCTCCGAAACTGAACGACAAAGAAGAGCTGAACAGAGCCGTCAACCCGCTTTCTGGAGCTCGTTTTAAGAAGCTATTTTCCCACACACAGGATTTTTTTTAGTGTTCTGTGGGAGTTGGATGCATCCTGTCAGTGCTTAGAGATGTGCCTCTGTCTGAATTCACACCCTCCTGGCCTTGGCACCTTTTCCAGTAACCGCAGTGGAGAGTCTTGCGCAGACTTCTGCTCTGATGATGCCTGTTTTGGCACTTCACTCTTCTGTCATTCAGTGGAAGAAACCTGACCTCACTTCAGAGATAAAAGCTCTTTTGATAAATGCCCTCAGAATCCTGTATAATTTTATTTGTACTGTAGATGGACCTAGACATTTTGTTGTTACTTCCTTGTTTTATTTGAGGCCTTGATGTGGTGTGCAGGCTGGTCCTTAACTCCAGAGCTAACATAGTCTTACCTCATCCTCCTGAGTAACTGGGACTACAGGTGTGTGCTAGCACACCTAGCAGGCACCTGTGAGAAGAGTTTTAAATTTGTTTTTGTTTTGTTTGTGTTTCTATGTAGTCCAGGCCAGCCTCTCAGTTCTTGATTCTCTTGCCTCAACCTCCTAAGTGGTATGAGCTACCACTTTGGGTTGCCTTTTTTTTTTTTTTTAAGAGAGGAAAGTAATTTCAGAGGTACTATGTTTTTAAGACTTTTTTTTTTAACTCTTATGTGTACAAATGTTTGCCTGTATATATGTATGTGTGCTACCACTTTGATGCCTGATAGCCTTAGAGGCCAGGAGAGGTCAGTAGTGGACCCCCTAGAATTGGAGTTAGAGAATCTAGCTCCCATCCTTTGCAAAGGCTCCAGACGGACTTAATCACTGAGCCATCTTTCCAGCTCTGAGTTTGTAGTTTTATTCTTAATATAATCTTTCTTTTATCATGACATAGCTGTGGCTCTCCAGAAGTCATACCTTCATTATTTTTCTGTTATCTTGACAGAATGCCTGACCAAAGCAACTGCAGGAGGGAGGACTGGTTTCGACTCTGGTTCCGGTGGGGATAGGCGGGGGTGGGGCAGTGAAGGCTGAGCTGGGACCTCACAATAAAGTAGACCTTCTACCGCAGCTAATGTAATTAGAGCTCCTCGTGGACATGCCCACAGATTGCTTTCTGGGGTGGGTCTGAGACCATCAAGTCTACAGTCAAGGTTAACTAGAAATCATCACCCCTACCCCACACAGAATCTGCCAATACTTGTTTTCTAGAAGTCTTTTTGTGTGTTTCATTTTTGAGACAGGGTTTCTATAGATCAGGCTGGCCTCGGACTCAGAAATCCTCCTGCCTCTGCCTCCCAAGTACTGGGGTTAAAGGCATCTGCCAGCATTGCCAAGCATAGAAACTTTTTTTTAAACATTTGAGACAGAATCTTTAAAAACTTCTTAGTCTCTTTTTTTATTCTCATCACATTGCCTTTTAATTCCTTACCAATCAAGTTTACCACTCTACCAAGAGTTATTATTTGGCAGTAAATACCTGTAATCCTAGCAAGCAACAGGCTGAGACAGGTAAACTCTGGACTACACACAGACCCTACCTCAAAAGACCAAGAGCTAGGAATGAAGCGAGTCACCTTGCTTGCCTAGCTGTGCAAGGCCCTGGATTTGATTTCCAGCACTGTACATACGTAAACCTTACTTTGACTTTTTGATGCTTGGTGTTCATACCCAACTTTTGGCTGGAGGTGGGGGTAAGATAAGTGTTACATCATCACCCAGGCTGGCATGGCACTGACTGTGGCCAGCTGACCTTGAATTCACAGCCATCTTCGCCTTCCTGAATGCTAGGATCACAAGTGTGATTAATCTACCACACCTCACCCCAGACACATTTTAACACATAAATTTAATCTTTTGTGGCTTAAACTTGTGGTTTTATACTATCTTCATATGAGTTTTCCCACCTTTTTCTTAAGATTTATTTTTATGTATAAGTGTTTGCCTTGCCTCCATGTCTGTTACGTGTACAGTACCATAGGAGTAACGTGCTGCCCACAGATGTCAGGAGATGGCATTGGGAACTGGGTCCCTGGAACTGGTTACAGATGACTGTGAGCCACTGTGTGGGTGCTGAGAATCAAACCCTCTGTAAAAGCATCCACGTAAACACTGAGCATCTCTCCCACCTCAATTTTCAAGCTTCTGTGAGCTGGAATTAGATAGCATCTAACCAGGACACCGGAGCTTTGGAAAACCAGATTTTGGCCCATCTCTTCATGAAGTTGTCCAAGTCTGAGTAACTTGATTGTTAATCTCCCCACAGCCCTGCAGAGTCCCTGTGATAGGCGTGTTCTCCCCACAGCCCTGCAGAGTCCCTGTGATAGGCGTGTTCTCCCCACAGCCCTGCAGAGACCCTGTGATAGGCGTGTTCTCCCCACAGCCAAGCCCCCATAGCTTCCTTCAACAGAACTCTGCTTTGCCCCTAGCAGTTCCTCCCAGTGGGTGGCCGAAGGCTCCACCAGCTGACACCTGTCCTCTCCCTTCTCCTGACCACACTCCGCCTCTTAATTCCTACACATTTCCTCTTCAACACTGCACTGTGTGTTGCTACAGTCAGTGACTAGTCCCATTTTAGATTAGTTTGGGTTTTTTGAGATGAAGTATTGGTGGGGGGTTGCGAGCATGCATGTGTCCATCAAATTCTTCCCCCTTCCACCTCTTCCTCAGTTGCTGTGTTTGTAGGCATGCACTACCATATGCCATTGATACACATTCTATTACAAAAGTAATACATGCATTTTCCTATTATAAAAGTTTATCGGGCTGGAGAGATGGCTCAGTGGTTAAGAGCACTGCCTGCTCTTCCAAAGGTCCTGAGTTCAATTCCCGGCAACCACATGGTGGCTCACAACCATCTGTAATGAGGTCTGGTGTCCTCTTCTGGTCTGCAGATAGACACACAGACAGACTATTGTATACAAAGTAAATAAACAAATATTTTTTAAAAAAAGTTTATCATGCAGGATTTTGGGAGACTTCCGTTGAGACATCTTGTTTCCATCTGTTATTACGGTACTTCAGTGGCCCCTGTCTCCTCCTTTTTCCTGACCTCTTATCTTCTGGCTCACAGACACTCAAGGGGCACATTTCTGAGAAACTGAACTAACTCTGCCTTCCCTCCTGCAGATCTGGCCAGCCAGCTTGTTGCCATCTCCAGAGGAAGCATTCTTCATGCAGTTGCCGAAGCCATAAATCTGAAGACCTTTGATGCTTCTCCTGCACCCTCCAATTGTAATGAACTTAGACTCTTGCTTGTGCACATACCATCTCTCTTCTGTTGGACTCTTAGCCCAGACCCTTCTACCTGCATTTCCCCAGAACATCTATTTTGGTGCTTCTTAGGACTTTTATATTTCAAGGCTGTAGCTTAGAAAGTAAGGGCCTCTGAGACCTGTTTCCCCTCGAGTGTAATGCTGGTAGCCTTACTTCTAAAATGTCCACCCCTCCTCTCTTCCCTCATGGACTCACAGCCAGCACCCATACCACCCTGTGTACTGTGTACCCTACCACATTCTCTTGTGATTGTTGAGTTTTCTGTCTTCTGTAGCAGTGACTGTGTCGTATGGGTGCGAGTGGTTAGTCATGCTAGCAGAGAAGGAGATAGGAGGGGTACACTCCTGTGAATGAGTTCTGAAGCCATTGTGTTTTATGGCTCCTTTTGCTTTAAAGTTGATCAGTGATGTGATTAGCATTCATCTTTCTGGGCCCATCCTAATAGTTGTATAAGTAAGTGGGACGGTTGGCTGGGATGGACTCTAGCCCTCTGCAGACAGTACAACAGAGAGAAACTGGTGCTAAACCTAGCAGGGTGCCAGGGTGCCAAGGAGGGAGGGTGTGTTCTAGTGACTGGTGTAGGACCAGGGAGGAGGAATCCAAGTAACTGCTTCTGGCTTGCTAGTGTGGGTACCTGAGGCTATGGTCATATAGTGGTGTTGGGTTTTGAGCCATCCAGGTGAGGGAGGTCTACCAGACAACAGCAGGCTCTCATTAAGAGAGTATGCCACAGGAAATGATGAGGTGGAGAATCATCCGTGTGTGGGAGCTAATTAGACTAGAAACGGTCATCTAGACATCACCTAAAAGGAATCATGGTCTGTAAACAGGATGAACTGTGCTCTGACATCAGGAGCTGGAAGGAAAGCAAAGCCTGGGGGTATAAGGGATCCGAGTGGCTGAGGCTAAAGGCTTGGGCAATAAGAAGCCCATCATCACTTAGCTTTGTTTCAAGGAGAGAGACAAGGAAGTTGATCTTTGTTTACCAAGCTTAGGATAGATGGCTCAGCACAGACTGTTTCCTCGGCTTCCCTCACACAGCTCTGCCTAACTCCCATTCGCTCCCCAGCCTGAAGTCAAAAGCCCACCAACACCTTTTGTTGGATGTGGCACAGCCACCAAAGTCCCTTCCAACTTCTGTGTAAGATTTAAGACAGAATCTGGGCCAAAAAGGCTGATACGTATGTGCTGTATAGGTTTGCATTTTATTTAATCACAAGAGGAGGACTTGATTGTTTCAGGTGCCCACTTGTTCATCCAACTTGATTGTTGTAGGTGCCCACTTGTTCACTCCAGGCTGCCCAGACTAGAAATAACCACACAGAAACTGTATTAATTAAATCACTGCTTGGCCTATTAGCTCTAATTTCTTATTGGCTAACTCTTACTTATTAATTTAACCCATTTCTAGTAATCTGTGTTTGGTCACATGGTTGTGGCTTACTGGCAAAGTTCCCGCTCAGGCTCATCTGTTCCCAGCAGCGGCTACATGATGTCTCCTTACTTCACCTTCTTTCTCCCAGTATTCAGTTTGTTTTCCCCACCTACCTCTATTCTGCCTTGTGCAGGCCCAGGACAGTTCCTTTATTAACCAATGGTATTCACAGCATTCAGTGGGGAATCCCACATTACTTGATTGGGTCATGTAGCTCAGGCTGGTCTCAATCACTGTGTAGCTGAGGGTGCTCACAACTGACAGTGCCCATCCTCCTGTCTCTGTACTTGTGTATGGTATTGGCATTGTAGGCACGTGCCACCAGGCCTAGCTACTTAGAGCAAACTTTCAAAATAGAATTTTGAGAACTGGGGATGTAGCTCAGTGATTGTTTGCCTAGCACAGATAGCACCCAGCATGGACCAGGTTCTGACTAAGAGATAGGAGACTGGCAGCCATAGAAACCTGGCTGGAACTTTCCACTGTGCTTGTCTCTAGAGTGGGATGGGAGTGGGCAATGTGATACCATCTGTTTTTAGTTTGGGGTTTTTGTAACAGATGCCCTGGTACCCTGCATCATATCCTTAATTCCCCACCAATATCAACCAAAATTCAGATGCTTTTTGTCTGAGTCTTACCAGAGCCTCGGGTTGTTTTTTTCCCTCAGAACTGTTAGGTTCACCAGGGGAAGGGAGAAAGTTGACTCCCCCTCCCCAATCTTCAGCCAGCAGCAACACCTAAATATGGTGCCTCCTAGGCCTCCCGCCCAGCAATCAGTTGGATTATGGATACCTTTACTCCCTCACTCCCTTCTTTGGGATACCTCCAGTTTTTATCTTGCTAAAACTATTGATTCAGTTATTGTCAGTAGAGTGGACTTTACAGGTTTTGTGTAAACAAATGCCTTCCCTAATTATACTAATTTCTTGGCAGATGTCTCTGTCAGTAATAGTACCTGTCCTAGTTAGGGTTTCTTTTTTTTTTTTTTTCTTTTTTTTTTTTTGGTTTTTCGAGACAGGGTTTCTCTGTGGTTTTGGAGCCTGTCCTGGAACTATAGCTCTTGTAGACCAGGCTGGTCTCGAACTCACAGAGATCCGCCTGCCTCTGCCTCTGCCTCCTGAGTGCTGGGATTAAAGGCATGCGCCACCACCGCCCAGCCCTAGTTAGGGTTTCTATTGCTATAATGAAACACCATGACCAAAATCAAGTTGGGGAAGAAAGGGTTTATTTGGCTTATACTTCCATATCACTGTTCCACAGTGAAGGAAGTCGGGACAGGAGCTCAAGCAGGGTAGGATCCTGAAGGCAGGAGCTGATGCAGGGCCATGGAAGGGTGCTGCTTACTGGCTTGCTCAGTCTGCTTTCTTAGAGAACCCAGGACCACCAGCTCAGGGAAAGCCCCGCCCACAATGGACCGTGCCCTTTCCCCTCATCACTAAATAAAATGCCCTAGAGACTCGCTGCACACAGCATTCTGCAGGCACTTTCTCAGTTGAGGTGCTCTCCTCTTAGCTTGTGTCAGGTTGACATGAAACTAGGCAGCACAGCACACAGCAACTAAAATACTCTGAGGGCACAGGGAGGCAAAGCAAACATTGTGCAGTGCAAATTTATTCACAGGCATTCTGTAATAAAATCATTATGTGATAATTTATTACCCCCCCCACACACACACACACACATCCAACTTGCCATTACTTTTAATTCACTTACAGGAAAATATGAAAACCCAGCACATAGTTGGTACAAAGAGAGAGCACCCAATATGACTGTTATTTATTTATATATCATCTTGTTCTTGAGGAATTCTGCGTCGTTCTTTTGGGAAGACCGGATTATAGTCCATGACAGAGCTATTAGAATGCTGTGGTGCAGAAAGGGGACGCTCTCTGCAGACGCTTAGGCTGCGAGCTGTCAGAGCAATCAGAGGCCCTTGTTAGGATCCCCTGCAGGATAGAGATGGCTCCGTGCGGAGAGGTGCTGCCACCACACCTGGATTCCTGAATCTCATCCCAGGAGTTCACATGGTGAAGAACCAACTTCTGCCATTTGTCCTGACTTCTTCATATGTGCTATATGGAATTCACTTGTGCCTATATAGAAATAAATGTAGCTGAGTGGTGGTGGCTCATGCCTTTAATATCTGGCTGATCTCTGCGAGTTCAAGGCCAGCCTGATCTACGTGAGCTAGTTCCAGGACAGCTAGGGCTGTAACACAGAAGCCCTGTCTCAAAAAAAACAATAAATAAATAAGATAAATGAAATAAATATATATATGTAAAAAAATTTTAAAAGGCACTTTATATGCCAAAATCAAGAGTTTACATTTTCATAGTTAGGGGGCAGCTGAGGCTGGGCTAGAGAACCACGGGCAGCGCTGACAGCTGGCCATGGGTAAAGGCTCGGAAAGCCTGTGAAGGGCTGTACTTTGTTGCCCCCAGGATGCGTGTCTTAAGCGATAATTTCCACTAGAGTGGATCTCCCCATGCATAGGTCTGCAGGTGTGGCCTCGCTCCCACAGACCTGTGACTGCAGATCCTTATTTTGGTTGGTAGGATTTTTCCAGAAGACCAGAATTTCTTCAGCCCCGGGGAGTCTGTGTGGCTAGGGCTAGGGCGTGTACCACTAGACTGTCTAGTGTTTCAACCTCCTCAGACTCACAGAGGGGGCACCTCGCCCGGGTGCGCAGAGACCAGGGCACAGGCCAGTGTCCTGGAATTATCTTTGTCTCACTTTTGAAATGCCTTCATCCTTACCCTCTGGCCAGGAGAGAGAGAGGGAGGGAGGGAGGGAGGGAGGGAGGGAGGGAGGGAGGGAGGGAGGGAGGGAGGGAGGGAGGGAGGGGAGAGGAGAGAGAGGTACCATGACTTTTGTTTGTCTAAACTAGTTGAAACTTTTTTTAGAATTAGTAAGGAATATGGACTCTATGCTTTATTTAAGATAGCTACAGGAGATTTTACATTTAGATTTGACAATTGGCCAAAGGGCAATAAAGATGGATAGTTCATATGACTAGATTTTTTTAGGAAGCCTAGACTAGAATATAGCACAGCACAGACAAGTAAAGAGTTGTAGACAGCAGAATAGCCAACACTGTGGAAATGGTTAAAGAAATGATAGTTAGCCGGGCGATGGAGGCGGAGGCAGGCGGATCTCTGTGAGTTCGAGACCAGCCTGGTCTGCAAGAGCTAGTTCCAGGACAGGAACCAAAAGCTACGGAGAAACCCTGTCTCGAAAATTTAAAAAAAAAAGAGAAAAGAAAAGAAATGATAGTTATTTTTACATGCAGCCGATAAAATGATAGTTGTGATGACCTAGAAAGATCATGATTAAAAATACACTAGGGGCTGAGAGTAGTGACACACCTGTAATCCCAGCACTCTGGGAAACAGGCAGATCTTCTCTGAGTTTCAGGACACCCAGGATTACATACTGAGCCATGATCTCTAACAAACAAAAATCAACAAACAAAGCAATCTACTAGGATTGGGCATAGTATGCATGCTGGATTTTCCAGCATTGAGAGAAGCTGAGGCAGGAGGATCACAAGTTTGGAACCAGCATGGGCTATGTGATGAGACACTAGTTATGGGGAATGAAAAGGGGCTGGGGTTTGTCACTCAGCTGGTAGACTACTTGCTTAGCATCTACAAAGTCCTGGGCTCAATCCCCAGTATCAAGTGTAATCTTGGGATTATGGAGGCAGGAGGATGAGAAAGTCATAGACCAGGGTGGCCTACGTGAAACCCTATCTCCAAAAACAAGACAGAATGAACAATCTAGAAGGTCGAAGTTTTTTAGTCCTTCCTACCTCTCTGCCAAAGTGTGATAAGAAATTAATTAATAAAGAAATAAATTAAAAAAAAAAGTGTGATAAGAAAGCAGTTTCAGTAAATTCAGCGTATTTAGAGGAGCCGTTCACATTAACTTGCAGCCCCAACAAACTGAAATGCTACTTTTGGTAAAGACTTTAGAAATTGAAAAACAAATTCTCTTGCTAGAAGCTACACTAAGTTCTGTTCTCTCCTGTTCCAGGGCATCTGTTATGCACCTTAAGCCATACTGGAAACTCCAGAAAAGAGAGCACCCTCTCGATGTCATCAAGGACCCCCTGAGAAGAGCTGCGAGCCACCAAAATGCTGTCAGTGATGAGAAAGACAAAGCTAACTACATGAAACCAGCTGTCTTTCCTTCAGCCTCCCCTGTCAAAGCAACATCTAGAAAACCTTTTGGGATCCTTTCTCCAAATGTTCTGTGCAGTATGAGTGGGAAGAGTCCTGTGGAGAACAGCTTGAATGTGAAAGCCAAAAAGAATGTGCCGTCTGCAACAGTACACCAGAGTGAAGAAGAGGGGCTGCCTGGGAGCTGGGCTATTGTCAAACCTGGAAACACAAAGGAGAAAATTGCATTCTTTGCAGCCCACCAGTGTAGCAATAGGATAGGATCTATGAAAATAAAAAGCTCCTGGGATATCGATGGGAGAGCCACTAAAAGAAGGAAAAAATCAGGAGATCTTAAGAAAGCCAAGGTGCAGTTAGAAAGGATGAGAGAGATCAACAGCCAGTGCTGCCAGCCCGAGCCATTTGCCTGTGGCATCGAGCACTGCTCTGTGCATTATGTGGGTGACAGTGGGGATGGTGTCTACAGTGGGAGGCCTCTGTCGGTGATACAGATGGTTGCCTTCCTTGAGCAGAGAGCCAGTGCTCTGCTAGCTAGCTGTGCAAAGAACTGCACAAATTCTCCTGCCATTGTGAAGATTACTGGCCAGTCCCGAGGTTTGCCTCCTGCACCTGAGCCCTTCTCTGCTCCGGGAACTTGTGAAGAACCCACGGAAAGAGGAAATCCTGAGGCTGGCAGATCACAGAGTGAACCAGTCCGTGTCCTTGACATGGTAGCCAGGCTAGAGTCTGAGTGCCTGAAGCACCAGGGCCAGAGAGAACCTGGGACTCTGTCACGGAATAACAGCTTCCGTCGAAATGTAGGCAGGGTGCTGCTCACTAACGGTGCTCAGGCCAATGACAAGGACGACAAAAGCACCACAGATGCACCTGACACCCAGGCTCACCCCATGCAGTTGGTGTCTGTGGGTGAAGGACCCTCCACAGCTGACCACTGTTCTGTGGGTGACCAGGCCTGGGATGGAATGTCTCAGGGCTGTCCCTCATTGCCAGCAGTTGTGAGCTTCCAGACGGACAGTACAGAATTCGAACCAGGTCAGCAAACAGCTGTGAGAAACTGCAGCCGGCATGACATAGAAATGACTGGCGCACTTGATGAGCCGCCCTTCCCTTCTCACACCTGCCTCCAAGCCGCCGAGGTGCCCTCAGATGCCGTCCGCTGTCACACCTGCCTCCAAGCCGCCGAGGTGCCCTCAGATGCCGTCCGCTGTATGAGCCGAGCCCTGGGACCACTCACAAAGCCCAGTCCTGCCCAGAGAAAGGAAACTGTGTGCATGAGCATCACCGTGTGCACAGTGGAGACAGCCCAGCCTTCTGCTGTAGACGCCCGTGAAGAGCCTCTCCCGGGGATGCTGTTTTTCCTGTCACCTGGACGGGACCAGCCAGAGTGCTCCCAGTTGAAAGAACACACAGCACAAGAGGCTTCAGAGGCCAATAACCCTCAAGATGCTGCTGAGGGCAACAGCGTATGTGAAGAGAAGGATGCTTCTGTGGAGCCATTTGTCCGAGCAGCCTCTACGGGGGAAAGTACATTTCCAGTGCTAGAGGCATCCAGTTGGAAGAAGCAGGTGTCTCAGGACTTCCTGGAGACCAGGTTTAAAATCCAGCAGCTTCTGGAGCCACAGCAGTACATGGTGTGCCTGCCTCACCACATCATGGTGAAAATCTTCAGGCTACTCCCTACCAGAAGTCTTGCAGTTCTTAAATGTACCTGCCGCTATTTCAAGTTCATCATCGAATACTACAACATCAGGCCAGCAGATTCTCGGTGGGTTCGAGACCCACGCTATAGAGAAGACCCTTGCAAACAGTGCAAGAAAAAGTATGTGAAAGGGGATGTGTCCCTGTGCCGTTGGCACCCCAAACCCTACTGCCAGGCCCTGCCTTACGGACCTGGGTACTGGATGTGCTGCCACCGCTCCCAGAAGGCCTTTCCTGGCTGTAAGCTGGGCCTTCATGACAATCACTGGCTGCCTGCCTGCCACAGCTTTAACCGGGCAATCCATAAGAAATCAAGAGGGAGCGAAACGGAAGAGGAGTGCTGAAGTCCACGCCAGAGGCAGGGACTGTGAAACACCTGGTCAGCCCCTAGGCATGCGACCTCACCCTCGCCCTTTGAGAGTCTCTGCTCAGATCAGACTGCCGTGGCTCAGGCAGTTTTTAACTCTGAATTTACCAACGTACATGAGATTCGTTCCATGGTTTTGTATAGTAGTGCCTCGCATTAACCCTTTCAGCTGTGCAGAACTGCCTGTTTTCCTCCACCAAGGACATTCCGAGGTCACCAAGCAGTCTGCACCAGGGTCCTGAGTGTTCCAGTACCGACTGTATTTGAAGTGAGTGGAGAAGAAAGCAAACCTCGGAGAATTCTGCCTAACCCCGAAAACTGGGCACCTTCCCCTCTACCTTGTATGCTTGATCCTGTGAGAATGAGGCCTGCGGATGGAGTCTGTGCCCTGTGCTGTTTACAGTGTATATATGGTTGTGTTTGCATGGGGCTGTGGAAGTGCACATTAAACCTGAGCGCCTTTACCTGGGATGAGTGCTTTGGCCCCTCTGTAAATGACAGATTCAACCCAATATTGTATATTACGGACAGTTGACCACAGAATAAGACAGTGTCATATAATAGTCAGATCAAAACATTGTCCATCCTCTTGTCTGGTTTCAATTCTTTTTCTTGAAACTTCAATAAAAATGCACACTTTAAATGGGGTCTGAGTTTACAGAGATTTGGGGGGTATAAGATATAATCTCTTTAGATTTTATGTGTGAATGTGAGTGGTGTTGGACCCCCTGAAACTGTGCTGGGAACCAAACCTGGGTCCTCTGCAAGAGCAAAAAAGTTATTTTAACTGCCGAGGCATTGCAGGCCAAAGATTTATTTTCTGTGTGCCTGTGCTTGCTTTGAGTGCGAGCACCCTCGGAGGACAGAGGTGGCAGGCCCTCCACCGTGGAGGACAGAGGTGGCAGGCCCTCCACTGTGGAGCTTGACTCACAGGCAGTGTGACTCACCCAGTGAACCGAACCCACTTCTGCCGAAGTCATCTCTCCATCTCTGGCATGGGAGGTTTTTAAAGGTTCTTAGGAATTGAGTTGTAATTTAAAAAACAAACTTTGATGTATGCTTCCCAGGTGCCTGAAGAGGCCTAGAGAGGGCATCAGACCCAAGAACTGGAGTTAGAATGGGTTTTGAGCCCTTGTGCCGTTGCTAAGAATCCGGGTCCTCTGGAAGAACAGCCAGTGTTCCTGGTGCAATCTCTCCAGCCCTGTTAAGGACTTTCTAAAGTTTTGTTTTGAAGCCATTTGTGGTGGCTTATGCCAGAAATCACAGAACTCTGGGGGCAAGGCAAGCATTGCTGAGCTTAAAGCGTCGCTGGGTTAAAAATTTCAATCACACCCTAAAAAAATTTTTCAAAGGGAGATAGCACCAAAAGTTGGTGCTATAAAAAAAATAATCCAAAAGCTAGGTCAGTCTGAAATTAAGCACACACGTTCAGGACGCACGCCCAGGGTCACACACCTTGTTATTGTAGCTGTAAGCAGGGAGGACAGATGACAAATGTGGGCGAGCAATGGGAAGGAGAGAGCAGTGGTTCTCTTTTAAGGAGGATACAAACTTGGCCAGGACTCGCAGGGAGCAGAGGTCAGGACGACAGCTAGGTAGAGCTGGCTTGACCTATATTGAGCAAAGTGGCTTCCAAACTGGAATTTAGTTGTTTTGAGTTTTGATTTTAAAGTGTGTGTGTGTACATGCATGAGTAAGCCAGGTGTCAGGTCCGCTGCACATGGGATTACAAGTTATGATGTGAGTCTTGGGAGCCAGACTTGGGTCAGCTCCTAACAGCTGAACCATCTCTCTGGTTTGGGTTTTCTTTTATTCTCAACCATCACTGCTGAGGGCAGGCTGAAACTGCAGTGACCCTGCCAGGGAGGCCACCCCTGACAAAGGCCATGCTCTGATGGCCTGCAGACTCAGGCTGAGAACAGCTCGTCTTCAAGACATCTGCTGTTGATTTGTGCGGACTGGCAGTCAGCATCCAGGAAGTTTGTGCTGTCAGATCCCTCCTAAGGTGAGGTTAAAGGAGAAACCCACAGGACGGAAACTGTGGCGTGCCTCATGCACTGTGCTCAACTGTTGCTGGCCATGGTTCTCCCATGGGTGCACAGGATAAATAACTGGGTTTTCATGAGTCAGCATTCCTGACCTGGTTATCACATGCTAGACAGCTGTGTGGGGCTGGGCTGGCTGAGCCGGGCCACAGGATGGCCCCATGCCACTTGGCATTACCTAAGAAATAGATGGCCCGATTTGACTGTGGCAGGACAGGGTTCCCGGTGCTAAATAGAGGCTTGCTGGTTGGATCAGAAAGCACCCATGCTGGTCCCTACTGCCAGATGTAATGCTGTTTTTTGAGAAAGACTGTGTGGCCCCCTAGTGTCGAATGTAGAAATAGCCCATTCTTTGATTTTGGTTTTAAGATTTTACATGAAGATGTTTTTGCCTGCATGTATGTGTGCCGCATGCATGCAGTCCTGTGGAAGCCGAAACGGCATCATTCCCCTACAACTGGAGTTGCAGTTGAGCTCTGTCCTGTAGGTGCTGGGAACCGAACCACAGTGCTCTGGAAGAGCCGCCAGTGTTAAGCATGTCTCTGAAGCCCCCTGGAGAACATAGTGCTCCCTTCCTGTATCGCTAAAGGACCGTGACAAACATTCCAGGGCCCTCCCCTCCCTAGCAGCCAAAGAACACCTGCAATTTCAGCTCCTCCAGCTTCACCTACTCATGCTTGCAAAAATCAAAACAAGGCCCTTGAACATTTTCACCTTGAAATGATAAGCACATGGGAACAAGGTTCTCAAGTGACCACTGGGGGGAAGTGGCATATGGCCAAATTTACTCTTGAAAATGTGGTGCCTACCACTTAGTCAAAGGCAGCTATTACCAGTACATAGCATGTCATGTCAGCCAGGTAAGGCTAGCTGATGTGGCTGTGCTGAGCAGTATGCAGACACAGGACTCGGGAAGAGGCAAACAGCACGGGTGTTCAATCGGCTGTGCCTTTCAGTGACCTCCCTCCCTCCCTCTTCTGCACACACTGAACCACAAAATCAAAGCACCAAGTCTAAGACCTGATAATGGGCTCCATTGTGGAGTATGTTCATGGTTTGGTTTTGTTTTTTTAATCAGTGGCCAGATACAATCAGAAAAGTGGAAAGTTGCATTTAATCCAATTTGTCCCTGCTACATTGTGGTATCACATGACCCGTCTGCATAGCTGTGTTTGGTAGGAGTCAAGCCAAGCTTGGCTTGCCCAACCTTTCTTATCCTGGGACCAAGCTGCTGGTCTTCGCTGTCCTTCATCTCCAGTCCTTCATCTCCAGTGGCTGCAAGGAGTATAGTCGCTGGCTCACTTTGCCTTATTTTCCCTCCCAGACAGGAGGCTGGCTGTCCCGGGGTTCACACTGGGACCTGTGGCATGACTTTTTCCATGGCCAGCAGTCTTGGCCCTGGCCTTCTTGAACCTGCTAAGCGGACTCTGAAGAACAAATGACTACAGAGAAAATGAGCAAGTTCATGTACTTATAAGGGTGTGATTATAGGAGTGTGCCATCCCCAATATTTGCCAAGCCCAGGGCAAAGACAGAAAACCCACCTTCATCCCATCCTCCACTTTCCCACCTCTGCCCCCTTGCTGTCCCCTGCACAGACGCACACCTTCACACAGCAGGGCTTGTTGAGACTCACTAGGAGCCCTGGCTATCCTGGGAGCTTACTATGTAGACCTGGTGTCTTAGGGTTTCTATTGTGGTGAAGAGACACCATGACCACAGGAACTCTTAAAGGAAAAACATCTAATTAGGGTGGCTGACATTTTCAGAGGTTCAGTCCAGTACCACCATGGTGACAGTGACATGCAGAAAGATGGCGCTGGAGAAGTAGCTGCATGTCCTACACCATGTTTGTAGGCAACAGGAATCGGTCTGTCCCAATGGGAGTAGCTTGAGCATGTGAGATCTCAAAGCCAACCTCCATAGTAACACACTTCCTCTAGCATGGCCACACCTAATTGTGGCACTCCCTTTGGGGATCATTTTCTTCAAGCCATCACACCAGACTAACTTCCAACTCAAGAAACACCTACCTCTGCCTCCCACCTAACCAAACACTTAAAGGCTCTTCTCTCTGTGGAGGACAAAGCTCAAGGTTCACCCTTAAACTATAGAATCAACTTCTGGAAGTGGGAGTCCAAGGTGGCGGCTTCGCCTATAGTGAGGTCTGAGCGCTCATTGGGCCTGGGAAGGACGGGATGAAACAGGAAGGCATCAAAAGTTGATGCAGCCCACTGAGCAGGAAGTAGTGAATCTGGAGGGGCAATGGGAGATAACCCAAGAAAGCCCTGTGTAGAATACATGAAGCAAGAATGCAGTCACTGTGTCAGACTTTCCCCATGTACAGCCCCCAAAGGCTGCTTCAGAATATCCCCCCTCTGTGCTTGGAAACCTATTGCCTAAGTCTTCAGGCTCTTCCAGAGGCCCTTAGTACTCAGATATTCCAATTTCAGATTGATTAATTAATTAGTGAGACCATGAGCAAATCTCTACATAAGTTCTATTATTGCTGGTGGCACTTGGGAGGCAGAGGCAGGCGGATCTCTGAGTTCAAGGCCAGCCTGGTCTACAGAGTGAGTTCTATCACAGCCAGGGCTGCTATATAGAGAACCCTGCTATATAGAAAAAAAAAATTCTATTATTTCCCCTTGACTGTGTAGCTCTACTCCAATGATCTTAGTACTAAGAGGTGTAGAAAGGTTGTGATTTAACAGGAACGAGTGCCCAGATGCAGAATTTCTAGCAAGTTCCCAAGCTGATACTGATTTTGCAGTTATAGGCTCACACCAGTAGAAAGCGAGCAATGTTGGAGCAAGCCTCTTGGGCATGCCCAGTGCAGCGGAAGCTTGCAGCTCTTGGGGTCAGCGGGGGCACCCACAGACAGCCTACTTCCCTGTCAATGCTAGACCTCCTCCTGCTCGGCTGCTGCTCAGATCGTCTGCCTGTCACTGCTGCGGCCTTCTGGCTACTGCTGCCAAACCATCTAGCAACTATCCAAACTGAGAGCTATGCATGTATTTGTTTATACCCTCAGAAATGTCTTCAGAATTTTTAAAGTTAGGAAAATGCACTAGTAAACAAGTGTAGGAAAGTATTTCCCTCAACATCTGGGTGGCCTTGGAAGTCAGTAAATGCTAAAACACATACTCAAAGGTGAGGGTACAGGGTAATGGTGTGGGTTCTGGGGTATCCAGAGTCTTCACCCAGGAGCTCTCTCTCAAGTGGCCCACCCATTCTCACCACTGACCTTGATCCCCCAATCAATTTCTTGGCTTTTGAAAAAAGATTTCTAGCTTGGGAACAGATACCTTTAGTCCCAGCACTCACGAGGCAGGGGCAAGTAGATCTCTGTGAGTCTAACATTAGCCTGGACAACAGAGCAAGTTTCAGGCCAGACAGAGCTTCATAGAAAAAAAAAATCTGTTAAGACTTCTTTGTCTCAAGAAAAAAAAAATCTGTTAAGACTTCTTTGTGTGAATGAATGCTTTGCCTGCATATAAGTATTTACAGCACATGCAGCCCATGAAACCCAGAGGCGTTGGGTGCCCTGGAATAACCGTGTGGGTGCTGGGAATTGAATCAAGGTCCTCTGCAAGAGCAGCCAGCACTCTTAACCTCTAAGGCATCTCTCCAGCCTCAATCTCTTACATTTTAAGTACATTACTTTCCATCAGACCCCTCTCACATCCCAGTCCCTTGTACTCGCAGCCAAGTCTGCAGCCCTGAGTCTAACCCCTGGACACGGAGAATGAGAACTCACACTAGTTCTAACCCCTGGACACGGGGAATGAGAACTCACACGAGTTCTAACCCCTGGACAGGGAAATGAGAACTCACACGAGTTCTAACCCCTGGACACGGAGAATGAGAAGACAAGTTCTCATTTGGCATCCACGTGTATGTGCACAAAATAATTTTTAAAATTGAGTTTTCCACCCTGGTGGTTTGGGGTGTTTACAGAGACTTCATCTATTTAACTCTGAGTAAGACCCCCCCCTTTTCAGGCTATTTTCTCACCAGATGTTTGAATGGGGGTGATGGCTTCATAGCTGAGGTGCTTAGATGTCTCACCCAAGCCTAGGCTCAAGCATCCTGTAACACTTTACAGAAGCGCTTCCACCTACTAGAAGTTCCCTTTCCTGCCCACCTGCCTCACTTCCTGCATCAAAGGTAACTGTGGATGAGAAACCTCCCCTTTCCTTTGTACACTATGCGGAAACTTGCTGACTGCTACCTACGAAAATGGAAGGGCAGGAACTGTGAAGCCCAAACTCTCTTAAGAACCTCCTGTCCGAAGCAAACATGAACGGGCATGAGAAAGCCTTCAGTGTCCTTCCTGGGGGCCCAAACAGTTCAGTCGTCACTCATACCCTCCACTCATTCACACTACCCGGAAGCTGAAGTGCCTGTCTGAGATTAATTACAGAAAGGATTTCCCAATGCTAGCAGACTCCACTCGGCTTGAGAAGGCCCTCTGACATTTTCTGTTGACCCCAAGAGTGAGCAGGTTCCATGTGGGCATCTCAGAGGCCCACTCCTTTCCCAGGTCAAGCCTCAAGGTTATGGCTATCAAAGAAAAACACTGAAATGTAACTGATAAACATATTTTGTTTGCCAAAGACAGGCCATCATTATTAAAGACACCATAACCGGTGACTTTAAAAACAAACTTCTTACCTAGCAGAATAATCTTTCACGGCTACTCTTTTAATCTCTCTGAAGCACTCAGGTTAGCTTGCACTCTCATTAACCTGAGTGGAGTGGCAGAAATGAACGGTAACCAGGAAAAGGCACACACAGAAAAGTAATGTTAAAGGATTTATTGCAGGAATACAATAAAAGCTTAGAAAACGTCTGTGTGGCTCACCCTGACGCGGAAGTCTCAGGTGCAGAGAGGGGGCTCCAACACTGCAACCCTTCCCCAAAGCACGCCCGACTCCTCACCACGGCGTCCACCATACCGCGGGGACTGCCTGTCTCTCCATTAAGTTACACTCTTGGTTCTTTTCTTACATCAAATGCCTTTTATAAGACCATTAAAGCAGCCTATGCGGTGCCTCTGAGTTTCTAGCAGTTTACCTTGTTTCACTAAATCATTTTAAAATGGAAAACACGGCCAACTTCTATGGCTTTTGGTTTACAAAAATACCAGCTCCATTGTTTCTGAAAGCTGTTACATACAGATGGTCCTGGCACCTGCATCAAAGGTTTCAATGAGCAGCAAAGAGTACGGGGCGGGGGGGGGGGGGGGGGAGGGGGGACAACAGTGGTTGAAATGTGTATTTAATATTTACAACAGGTGGATCCAGTGCAAAATCATGAGCCTCGAGTATTTCAGCAGCCTAGGCGGTCATCGACGGTGACATAAAGTGACAGAAGTGCCTCTACTTTACACTAAGACCAAATACCCATCAGGCCTCACTCCCGCATCTGTTCTAGCTGCTGTGGGCACGAGTCTGTGACGTCTGTACTCTGTGCGGCTCAAGCTCACGGGTCCTTTCCCAGTTGGTATCTGCTCATTCCAGACTCAGCCTACAGATTCCAACAGTGATGGAGCCAAGCATGGAACAGACGTCAGTCAGTGACGCCTGCAGGAGGGAAGCGGTCTCCTCGCCAGGGAGTATCTAGAGCGGGACCATGGGGCTCCTTGCTTCCTACAGGTCTACAACAGCAAATGCTCACTAGCACCTCAGTCTGCAGAGTAACAACCATAAGGACGACATGAACAGAAGCCAGGGCGCGGCAAACTGCTGAAGGACTTGCCTGAGGTGTCACCACACCAGTTCAGTTGGGAAGGTATGGCACTGCCGCAGGGGAGGGGCGGTTTCCAAAAGGTTTCTGTGGTCTGTTACATAGAACTTCTTTTTTGAAGTTATTAAAAATAAAAAAGGGCTATTCCCAAGTTTTACTATAATGCCTCTCGTTATAACTTTCTGTAAGATTGTCATTAAAATGGTCTCTTGGAGGAAATTCCTCTAGCACTTCCTGGGACAGCTGCACGTGCTCTGCCAAGTGCAGCCTCTGGAGCCACGGAGACCCCAACGACAAGCAGGGGGTTCCCCAGAACACCTGCTACTGGCTAGCCCCCCCCTCCAAGAAATTGCAGCAAGAAAACGAACACTTAATCAGTGTTCAAGCTGCCCGGGCAGCATTTAGCTCATACGGGGATAGTTCTGAAAAGTCCACTTTAAATGCGTGTAGCACAGACATCGTCAATGACTTAAACAAGAGCACAAGAAAACTGTCCCGACATCTCTAAATGTGGCAGCTATGACTCCCCACTCGTGGAAGAAAGGCTGTGGTTTCTTTGGTGTGGCAGAGAATCAGGAATGTGATACATGACGACAGCGAGAGCAGAGTCCCCACCTGCCCTCCAGGTGCCACCACCACCTGATTCCAGCCTCCCCCGGAAGACCAAAGCTGCGGCAGATGACAGAAAAACAAACTCGGCTTTTGTCTTTCATCCCTCACTACCAAGAAACACTTCCTTGTGACCTGACAGAGTCTAGAACTTACATCAGGAAGAGTCTAGGCATCCCAGCAGCATGCTGTGGGGTCTAAGGTCTAGGACCGGGGCCGAGGAGGCCCTGAGCATGGTCCCCATCACAGGCCACCTGAGAGGCACAAGTGCTTGTCCTCACACTAGTTAGCCCTCTGGTGACTACACACACAAGGTTATTAGAGTGCAGTGGAAAAGATCTTGCGTGTTCTGGTGGACGCTCATTAGCGGTGTCCAGTATAAGCTTTAAACCAGGAGGTCACCGAGGCTGCAGCCGAGGAGATCATCCCACCCGCACTGCTGCTGGCAATGGGTGGGGAGGCCTGGGTACTCTGGCTCTGGGAAACTTCCACTGGCTGGGAAGGGATGTCACAGAATCGGGGGCTCGGCAGGTTCTCCCAGTCTGTGCCCAGGTCAGTCTCCTCATCGCTTACATGCTCGTCTCCACTCACGTCTGATTCTCCGGCAACTCCAGGGTCCACAAATTCCATGGATTCCTCAAGGTCTGCCCGCACTTCAAAGGGTCCTGACCTGTGTGCACACAGAGGGGCTGCATAAGCACCATTCTCCCACCCCAAGATCATGTGAGCTGGGTAAGAGAGGAGAGAGCCCCGCCCCGCTGCACTCCTTTGTTCCCTGTGAGACAGACAGGAGCACAGGGAGCAGGCACAGTACAACGTGTGCACAGGGAGCAGGCACAGTACAATGTGTGCACAGGGAGCAGGCACAGTACAACGTGTGCACAGGGAGCAGGCACAGTACAAAGTGTGCACAGGGAGCAGGCACAGTACAAAGTGTGCACAGGGAGCAGGCACAGTACAAAGTGTGCACAGGGAGCAGGCACAGTACAAAGTGTGCACAGGGAGCAGGCACAGTACAAAGTGTGCACAGGGAGCAGGCACAGTACAAAGTGTGCACAGGGAGCAGGCACAGTACAACGTGTGCACAGGGAGCAGGCACAGTACAACGTGTGCACAGGGAGCAGGCACAGTAGTACAATGTGTGCACAGGGGAGCAGGCACAGTACAATGCCCAGGAATGACTCCGCTCCTGCTTTTCTTTTAGAACGTGGACACACCAGGCAAGGTGGTTCTCCTGTCTGGGCCTCCCGTCACAGAGTACAGATGTGTGCTACCTCATCCAGCTGACTTTCTTCATGGGCTCACTGCTTGTACAGCAAGCACTTTAACTACGAGTGAACCATCCCCCCTAGCCCATATCTTTACTCTTCATTGAGGATGAGTTTTTTAATTGAATTCCAGGCAAGCAATTTGCATCCTCTGTCTACCTTCCTACTAGGTTACTTTCCCTTGCCAATTGAAAGACTGACCTCCTCTAGATTTTGATTTGTGCTCTAGTATAGACGTTACAAACCTCTGGGCCAGTTCCTACATAGCAATGTGTGTGGCGCCTTTCATTTAATGGGTTTTGAGGTGTTGGCTTGGTTAAAGTTTCTCTCATTACTCATGAGTATAGACCAATCTTTTCTCTTAGGTCTTTTATATATCACTTAAAAACAGGATCTTTTATTTCTGAAACTTGTCTTTATATATAAAATATGATAAAAAAATAAACCCTACCCATCCCTCACTTAATGCCAACTAGCCCAACTGTATTGACTGTGATCATCTAATTCAGCAGGCAGCCAAAACAGTCCTGTAGGTGCACGATCTGTTTCAAGATGGAGTTCTCTTTTCTAACTACTAGACATACTATTAGATGCTTATAGCTTCTTTCTTAATGGGCGGGGAGGAGTATTTAAGATAAGAGTATTTAAGATAAGATCTCACTATGTAGCCAGGCTAGCCTCAAAGTCACAGTCATTCTCCCTCAGTTTCACAGAAACTGAGATTAAGCAAACTTCTTTATTTTGTTTGTTTGTATTGCTGGGGGTGGGGGGTTGCCATAGCAAGCATGTGGACACCATCTCTCTCCTTCCACCATGTGGGGCGTGGAAATTAAGTTAGCTGAAGGACCTTTACCCCTTTATCCACTGAGCTGTCTCCCTGGCCCCACCCCCCCGAACACCTTTTTAAAAATTAACTTTATATACCCTGTTTGGAAAGGGGCCAGACCATATTATTCTCACTCTGCCCTTACTGCCAATGGTTTGGGGTGAAGTCAGTCTGTCCACTCTGAAATACCTGCTGTACTTTTCACCAGTCTCCCTTATGGGAAGAAGGGGCACATCTTTAGCTGAGAAAATGGAGGATTTCACTACCTCAGACTTGCTTCATCCAGACAACTCCTTATCCAGTTCCAAAAGCCATTCAAGAAGTTGTACCAAATAAAACCTCACTGTTTTCTTTCCACAGATGCTCCCCAACTGGAGAGCTGAAAATATAATGAGTCGCCTTCACCACTTAGCACGCCCCCGCCCGCTCCTTTAGCCAAGACCTTAACTAAGTTGCTTAGGCTGGCCTTAATTTTGTGGTCCTCTTACCTCAGCTCCTGAGTGGCTAGATTATAGGCATTTGCCAATTTAGCCAGCTCAAAAACTCTAATATACCATAGTGAGAAACAGCAACATTTAGTATAGTCTAACTTAAACAGAGTGTTCACATTAGCCTACAGTTTGAGCAGAATCACCAAATAAAACCCCATTTTCCATAGTGTAGACACATCTGCTGCCTCCCATCTACCAAAATGATGTGCATACTGATGAGAGCAAGAACGATGGGAAGAGCCTAGACCAGGGTACAAAAGATGAGCCGCTCTTTGGGGCTGAGTGACTGACAAGTTATCTAGAGCAAACCATGGACCAGCGTGGTGTTCATTGTTACTGATTTCTTTTCTTTTCTTTCTTTCTTCTTTTTTTTTTTTTCCCTTGTGATAGGGCTTCTCTGTGTAACAGTCCTGCCTGTCCTGGAACTCGCTTTGTAGACCAGGCTGGCCTCGAACTCACAAAGGTCCACCTGTCTCTGCCTCTCAAGTGCTGGGATTAAAGATGTGCACCACTACATCTGGCTGATTTCTGTTTTAAGCAGATGAATTTCAAGTGAGCTCAGTCTATAAACTTCCAATAGTTCTAAGAAATGGTGAGCAGACAGAGGATATGCAAGCACAAAGGAAAGCGGACAAAGACAGCACAGCTGCAGGGGCCAGTTAGAAAAGAAATGAGCAGGGTCAAGAGAAGCACAAGGTGGTGGGCAGGGCATCGGGACTCCTCTACTTCATGTCACATGCTAAACGTACTGTATTGCAACTTTCTCTCAAGTGACTGCAACACGCTCGTAGAAGACCACGCGATCAACTGCTTCCTTCTGCAGAGTATGTACAACTTTTGTCCTTGCCAGAGAATCGGGGACTTGGGAACACTAGATACTACACCAGCGTGCATCCTGGTTCTACTTTAAACCAGCCACAGAGAAACAGTGCTTAGAGAAAAGCTACACACACAACTTACCTGCCTAGGTGCTCCGAGTGTGGGCTGACCAGGTGCATTAGGTTTCTGAGTGTATGCAGTGGTTGTAGCTGATCTAAATTCACATGCTAGAAGAAGCAAAGGCTTGGTTACTACTTTCAAACACACAGCAAATTAATAAAGAGTGCAAAGCCCAGGCTCGTACCTGCGAGGAACAAAGGTAAAGGATGTTTGTGTTCAGTTTCCTCACCGCCCGCGTCAGTTTCTGCTTGCTGAGGTTTTCTCCACAGAACTCACTGTAAGACAAGGGTAGGACTTCTAAGTCTGTTACAATGTTCCTTTTGAAGGCTATGTCTTAACTGCAGTTCCGCCAGCACAGCACACCCTCTTCCCCCATAGTAAACGGCTGGGAACAGACACTTCCTAAGTACTGAACTATGCCCTTATGGGGAGCAGTTCCCGTCATCGACAGAAACTACAAATGCATGTCCCTGGGTGTGAGCAACTCTGCCAGAGGAGCTCGTGTCACACAAACAGGGATGCTATGAACTGATACACAGGGTAGCACATTCTATGAAGGATCAACAGGGGACTGTGGGTAAGAAAAATTCAACCACCAGCCGCTCTGTGGAGAATGACAGCTGCAAACTTTTTACTAGGGTCCAATGGGACAAATCTCTGCTGACTCCCATCTCCCAGAACTTTGCGCCTTCTCTGCCTGCAGCTTTCTTCCTTAGCATCCCCATCCATGGCTTGTTCTCTTTGTGCCTTGAGCTAAGGAAGAGCATTTGCTCATCTGGGTTCAATTCCCTAATACATGAAAAAACAAAAACAGGAGAAAAAAACCACCCACGCCTCCTGCTTTCAATGCACGGATCACCCTTGGAGGGGATCACCCTCGGAGAGGCTACGCTTAGTTTACTTGAGCACATGCCTAAAAGCCCAGCAATCAGAATACTGAGGCAGGAGGAGCCTTCAGGCCATACCAGAATTGAATTCCATAATTCCATGACACCCAGAGCTGTTACATACAGAAACAAAGTCTCAAAAAAAAAAAAAAAAAAAAAGCTGGGCAATGGTGGCACACTCCTTTGACCCCAGAACTTGGGAGGCAGAGCAGGTGGATCTCTGTGAATTGAGGCCAGCCTGCTCTACAGAGAATTCCAGGACAGCCAGGGCTACAGAGAAAATCGGTCTGGAAAAAAAAATAATAATGCAAACATGCAAGCTTCATAAGAACGAAAGAGCCCTCCCCACCCCTGTCCTCTCTCGTTCCCTTGGCTCCAGTGCACGGGTCTGCAGCATCCTCCTGCATACCCTGGTCCTTCCTTTGGTTATTTCCAAGAACCAGATGGATTCTCTGTGGACTCCTCAGATTTCACGCACAACTGTAACACAATCAAACTGTCGACATCTTCTGAAACAATCTTAATATTTCTATTTGTCAAGCCTTCTCTTAGCTAGTGTAAGGGCACACCAGGAACACGAGAAATCAATGAAGACGGGATTGTCACTTGAGTTACTTGCCTGTTGCACAGCTTTTTGGGAAGATTGATATCAAGTATGTGAGACACAATGTTGACGAGCTGAGTTGCGTAGCACAGCGCGGCACTGATAGTGTAGGCAGGGTTGTTGTGCTCCATGTCTGAGAACGGACACAAAAGGCACAAAGGACCTCCACGTCAGTACACATACCAAGATTTTCACTTGTAGTTTTATAGTTTCACTCTTCCTGCGTGGTCAGACGCAAACAGTCCTTGATTGAGCCTGGCAATGTATTTCCTAACAGTGACCAGATTAGCCCACTGTGGTGACTCCTATTAATGTCAACATTGGGAGGCTGAGGCAGGAAAATCAGAAGTCTGAGGCCATCTTGAGCTACATGAGACCCTTCCTCAAAACCAGGGCCTAGGGAGGGATAATGGGGCTGGAGAGGTGGCTCAGCAGTTCAGTGCTTGATGCTCTTCCAGAGGCCCAGAGTCCAGTTCCCCACACCAGTGCTGAGTGGCTGACAAGTGTATGGAACTCCAGCTCCAAGGTGATCCGAAACCCTCTACCGACTTCCACACTTGTGTACACTCACACAGACACACAGGTACACATAGTTAACATCTGGACTCAGCCTTCCAAATGTTAGGGTAAACAGGCATGAATCGTCTAAGGATGTCTTTTTCATGAATTAAGTCATATTAACCACAAAGGTGAAACATCGTCGGGCTAGCAAGTGTTGAAAATATAAAATGTGGTATATGCAAACAATGGAACACTAGTCAGCCACTTAACGCAATGGAATTCTAACATATGCCATGGTATGAACTTTGTAAAAGAAGGCTAAATCAAGAAAGCAGACCAAAAAAATGCACACACTGCATGCTTTCACTCCCGAGTTGTCTAGGATAGACTGCCTTTTGCTAGAAGAGCTGAAGAGGGGAAGAGAACACTCTCACAGCATGCGGCCTGAGATGAGGAAATGGTTTTCAGAACTAGGAAGAATTCAGGCTCTCAGACTGCTGTGCTGCGGGCAACCCAGCTGTCACCCCTGCCCTGTTCACTCTGGCATGAAGATTTTACCTCACAAAATACAATACATTTTCAGAGAATGTTTTGCTGCTCACCAGGCCCTTGGGTTGTTTTCTTCTCTTCTACCCAATTGTAGTAGGCAGAGTAGTCCCCGTTGTTTGGGAGGCTAATCCAAGGGCCTGTAATGCTAATGCTGGTGTCACCGTTGTGGTCATCACAGACCCATCTTCCAGAGAGGTAGGTTGTCCTCCGGGCCTCAGCAAGTTTGCTCACCATGCTAGATGTCATGGCGCTGTCACTCTCTGAAGACACGTCTGCAGGATCTCTGCAAACAGGCAAGATTACAAAGGAACTCCAAAGCCTCCTGAGCTTTTAAAAAAGCAACAGTGTATCTACTATAGGCTAAGAAAAGGTTACTGACTGGCAACAACAAAGAAGGCAAGCTGTTCCTCATGTCTTGTGCAGCCTACAAATGTGTCCACAGTCAAGAGAAACACTCAAGTGTGGCACTGGGAAGAGCAGAGGACCTCGTGCAAATGAAGACCACATCACTAAGTGGTCTTGTTAACCCAAAGTCATTATGAGCCACATAACTCCATGTGTACATGTTTTCTTTGTTAAAAAAAAAAAAAGTTCAACCTTATTGAAAATTGCAAAAGTTTTAAAGTTTTACCCAAGTTACCAATTATGGAAAATGTAACAATCAAAATTAGGAAGCCTAAATTCAATTCCCATACTGAAAAACAAGCAAAATACAGTAAGGAAGGAATTAGTTTGGTATCTTTTTGTTTGTTTGTTTGTTTTTTAAGACAGAGTCTCATGGGTCCTAGACCGGTCTTGAACTCCTAAAGTGTGTGACTAGCTACTGTGGTATAGAAATTGAGTCATTTACACCACAGTGCTATCAACTCTTCTACAGACCTGATCCAACTCTGGAGTTGTTAAGATCCTCATTTGCAGTCCAGAAGGGAAACCCAGAATCATGCCTGGTGATGGGTTCCTGCTGATCCACCAGGATGGAATGCTGGCACAGGCTTCTGTTCCACCAGCACCCTCTAAGGCCTGACCAGTGGTGTTTATGCAAACTTTAGTAATTTAACTTTTCTTCACTGCTCCGAAACACTTAGCAACTTTGTATCTCAATTTTGTATAAGGCCTTTCTAACAGCGCTCAGAGATTGAACCTAGGACTTCTTGCTAGCTGCCTAAGGGCTCTACCTTTCAGCTATATCCCTGAAAAAGGGTCTCCTTAAGTTGCTCAGGTTAGCCTTAATGTACAGTCTACCTAATAAAACTCTCAAGTATCTGGTATCACACGGGTCTCTGGCACTGAGAAATGGAGGAGGAGGCTGGAGTGTGCACGCTCATCTACACAATTCTGAGACAGAGGGGAGGGAGGAGTGTGCACACTCATCTACACAATTCTGGGACATGGAGGGGAGGGAGGAGTGTGCACTCCAAGAGCTGAGTCACAGCCCAGCCTTCTCTTTAAGCTGAGACAGGATCTCAGTTAAATTCCCCAGCTTGCAGTCCTCCTGGCTTACCACCCAAGTCCCTAGGATTACGGGTGTCAGGCACTAGGCCCTGGTGAGCTTTGTCAAAAGCACCAGGCATGCCTGTGATGAACGGCAAGGCGAGGAGTCCCTCTGCACTAAAATCACCGTGCTGTCTCAGCCGTGCAGAATGAACTACCAGGAAAGGCTAAGTCAGCACAAGGAAAGGCTGAGTCTAGGCACAAGGTATGTTCTTCCTTTCCATACAAGGTCATTTAACAGAGATCAGGTTCGTGGGTTCAAGGCTGTGTCTCCTCCTGGCTAGCACTGGGTTGGCATGCCAGGGTGAGTCAGCATGTAACCTGGGCGCTTTGTGACGTCACGGCTGCCCCACCCCCTGCCCTGGCAGCCTCCCTGGCTTACTGTTTGCTGAGGACGATAAGAATCAAATTTCATACCAGGAAAACAAGGATCCTAGAACAAGGCCCAGTAAGTGCTGAAATACGGAAAACAGCCCCCAGTATCTGGTCCCCCACACCAAAGCCTTCTCACTTCATGTACCTCACAGAAGTCTTCACTTCGTCCATTGGGAAGATGACGGAGGTGAGCTCTAGGATGCGGGACCTTCGCAAACACGCCAGCCGCTCGTAGTGACTCTTCAAGTCAATGGTTTTCTTCTCCACCAGGTCCCCAAGCTTGCGGTTGTGCCGCTGAATCTTCTCCTTTTTCTCTTGGTGCCGCTGGGCTCGGCTGTAAAGCTTCTGGTTCTTCTCCTTGTTTTTGAGAAGGCCTTCAGACTCTAACAACACATCACATGCCTCATGAGCCCTGCAGGCCACTGTACAGCACTGCTTCTCTTCCCACTGTACACTCAGTGGTAAAGCCCAAGAATACTTTTCACTAAGGGTTTCCTGGAGAGAGCCTGTGGGCTATGAAGTCTGGGGCTTGCTAGGATCATTATACTCAAGTTAAGCTTCAACTGAGTCACAAAACCAAACTGCACTCTAAGACAGACATCTAGGAACCACAATCTCAAGTTCAAAACCAAGCTCAGAGCCTTCCAGGAGCACCAGCTCTGAACACGTGTGAAGCCCTTCCGTCTCCCCTGCTGTGGTTCTATTAGCTAGTCTACAACCTATCAATGCCTTTCTTTCCACTCTCACTGCGGTTGCTAATTAACCCGCACTTAAATGCTGCCCATCTCCAGGGTGGCTCAACTCCAACCTATCTGCCCCATCCCTCTCCCTGGGCGCGTGCATGCGTGCGTGCATGTGCTCCTCTTGCCTTGGCCTGCTGAGATTACAGGAAGTGTCACCATGCATGGCCTTGCACAATCTTTATAAACTACAGCCAATGACTGACAGTTCTCGAACACAAACCAAACTTTTAACTTCCAAACTGGCATAGCCACGGTTCCCTTTTGCCCCGCGTTCAGTGCTTCCATCCGGCAGGTCCTCTTCTCAGGAGCCCTAATGGCAGTGAGTGGACGAATGAACACGAGGAATTTCCGTCCTGCGAGGCTCACCCCGCACTGCCATTCAAATCCTACCTGTGGGGACTCCTACTTTCCCCCTTTCCGTTGTTCGTGTTGTTATTTACTACGTTCCCACTGTTCCCCTCCTTGGCAAGGTTCTGCCCATTATTGGTGCCCCCAGACCTGTTCCTCACAATCTGGACCCCGTGTTAGCCTTCTAAAGCATACAGCTCTCAGTTCTTCACACCAGGGCCCACTGAAGCCTTGCTGCCTCCTACCAGGCTGTAACAGGCACCTGTGGACACGAGCCGCTCCTCTCAGGACTAAGCTCGTGGTTTAGCACAAGCATGAACTTTCTTAGTCTTCCATTTCCTCGCAGAAACACCTCTTCCCAAGCCAGCTCCCGTCTTGGCAAAACATTCTGGGTCTTAGCCTCATATAAGCTTGCTTTGACTTACTTTTCTCTCCTCACGTCCATGATTTCTACTGCCCCTCAAAGTACTCATGAGAACCTGTCTAGCTACAGTCCTGAGAGAGTACCTTCCCCCACCACAGGTGACAGGATGTTCAGGCACCCCACCTGCAGCCAGTGCTGATGGACTCAGGGCTCCCTTATCCCCATGTCTCCCATAAAACATCAAAGCACTTGATGCTATTTCTAATAGGTGTACAGCCAGATCAAGCCCATCTTCAAATGCACATAACCAGCTCTCCTGGCCATGCGGTTCAATGTGATTGCATCATTCTGCACTGTGACCCTTAAAGGCTTGGAGAAGTCATCTACGAGGCTCTACGGCCGCCCCTTCCTGGACACAGGGGGTATATTCCAACAACACAGCATAAAGAGAAAGGATACTGGGTAGCCACCTCTCCGTCTGTGAGCTTAGGCTTCTCAATACTTCTAGAATCTGTGAACTCCTTTAAAACAGCCCACACACAGTGCGAGGCTCTAGAGGCAGGCACCAAGGCTGTAGCCACCTTCTAGTAAGCAATAGTTTAACTCGGGGGTCATCTGAGCCACCTACAGCAGCCCAAAGTGAGGTTCGTGGACTGGAGCTGACAGCAGTGTGGAAGTCTGCAGTGAGCATGTACAAAAGCTTTTCACAGCAGAGCAATATGAAGTGGCTGTACACCTGGGTGGACTTCTCAGCCACTGTATTCCCAGTCATGATGTCACTCCCATAGTGCACTGCAGTCCTTGTTTTGAAGTTTAGAGAGCTGTCAGAATGGGTTGATGAAAAGTTTATGCATGGACAAGTTCAGCATACTGTGCAGAATCAAAAGGCTGGGACACACGCCTGAGCATCACGGGAAGTTGGTGGGGGATGGCGAGCCATGGTGTAGCCACAGAACCCAAGTCCTGGAGAATACCAGCAAAAGTCTGGGGTCCCTTCTCCCTGATGATCCACATCTCTATCATGCTGCCTTGCTGCTCTAGCTGTCCAGCCCACCCAATACCATGCAAGCACCTCATAAGAGTGAGGACCTTCCAAGGAAGCTCTGATACCATCACACACCACTATAAAGTGAGAAGGGCTTCATAGACATGATGGGGACTCTAAACTTTGTAGAGCAGTTATGGTAGCTTTGATGAGAATGGCCCCATACACTCATTATGTTTGAAAATTTGGTCTCTAGTTAGTAGAAATGTTTAGGAAGAATTGGAGAGTGTGGCTCGGGGGTTGGCTTTGAGGTTTAAAAGTGTCCTGCCATTCCCACTGAACTCTCTGCTTCCTGCTTTGAAGCAGGTTCGAAAGGTAGCTCCCCCTACCATGCCTCTGCACGAGCGCGCGCGCACACACACACACACAAGCACAAATTTCAAATTTGAAATACAAAATACTTGTAAAGGCATTTCAGATTAAAGATTTGATATTTTTAACCCATAGTAAACTCTTCAAAGTCACTGATAGTCTGTGATGGTCAATATTGCCAAGTCAACAGGACCAGGTATCGCTAGAGACAAACCCTGGGCGTGCCTGTCAGGGACCGAGAGAAAGCACACTAAGTGTCAGCACTCACCTCTCTTCTTCCTGCCTGGATGCATGTGCCCACTGCCTCAGGCCCCTGCAGCCATGACTTCCCTGGCAGGAGGGACCATAGCCTCCAACTGTGAGCCAGATAAATCCTTCCTTCTTTAAAGAAGGTGCTTTGTGCCAAAGCAATGAGAAAACAGATGACTTCCTGTCCCGACCCTGCCTCTCACTGTCCCTCCAGCTCATAACCCATGCAACTCACTCAGGCCCATCACTGGGCCAGCAGGGAGGGAAAATTACTTACTTTTCCTCGTTTCTTCATTTCCTTTACATATTGTTTGTTTCAGCTGCTCAATCCTCATCTTGCATGCCATTATTTTCCATCTCTTAAAAAAATGTCACAAATGTTAGTCTCACGGATTATCCACCTGGAATTACTGCTTATTCTCAGGTCTACCGTAGGAGACGGCGAGGAAACAGCTGTCACAACTGCATTTGCCACAACTGTCTGCATCTGAGGTGAATTACAAGGAAAAGCACTTTCCTGGCTCAATACAGTAGCTGCTGGGAAATGAACAAGAAAGAATGCACTCAGTTCCTCCCCATGGGTTAGAGCAGAGAAAAATGCTTCTAAACTTTCCCTACCAAGTACACAGCCTGCCTAAGCTGGCGTGCTGGTTTACAGAGAAAACTAGTGCTTGGGAGGCGATTTCAAGACCAACCACCCTGAGCTACATAAGGCCCAGTTTCAAAGCCATCAAAATACAAATACATGGAATAAAGATTCACTTTCTCTACTATCCACACGTCATGGCTAAAGGCTATCGCACAATCAGCGATTCAGAGAATTTGTGTCATCAGAAACAGACTGAGTTCCACTCTGTGCTGGCTACTGAGGCACAATGCAAATACAGTTTTCTAAGATGACTTGGAAATTACATGAACCGAAGCCGTCTCTTTACATTAGCAGGAACATAGAGTTTCTCCCATAGTCAGGATCCATGACTTCATGAATTAAGGAGTAGAAAAAGGAATGGTTCTACTCTTGCTCCTAGTGACCAAGTTTTGCTTCCTGTTCTTGTTTTGGTTCCAGACAGGGGAGTGCTCCTGCCAGGAGAGGCAACAAACATTCCACTGAACTGGAAGCTCAAACTTGCTCCTGGTCACTTTGGGTTTCTGTGCCCTTGAGCGATCAAAGGAAATCTGTGTTGCTTCTCAGCAGATCCTTTAGGATGGAATGCAGGGGATCCTATCTTTGTACTATTGTATCCTGTGATTAAAGTCAATGGAAAACTACAATTCAATCCAGGTAAAGTAACAGAGGTCACAGGCCCTCAGGAATGAAGATGTGGGTAACTCTTCAAGAACTGCTGAGGGGCTTGCTGAGGGTGGAAGAAACAGAATGGGCAGTACAGGAAGGCAGTCATAAATACCAGCTAAGGCCATGTGACTAGCTGCAATAATATAGGTTATAACAGACATGAGTGTTTCTGTTGTATTTTGTCAAGAATGTGCTTCTATAGGCATTCTTCCTTTCCTTGGTTTCTTTATCATGTAATGTAACATCAATTGAGATATATCAATGCTCATCATATTTACGTTATGAAATACTAAAAAAAAGTCCCAAGTGACACTGCCACCTCTTCTAAATGTTTGTAGTTGTATGTGGGATATTTATATCATGTTAGGTATAAACATGACCTGGTTACTGTTTTCATTTGGAAATTACTATGACATAAGCAAATACAATTGTCCAGATGACAAGATGTGGTGGACTTATGATGGCTATTCTTGATGATCAACTTGACTCCATCTGGAATTAACTAAAACCCCAAGCAGCTGGGATATTTAGTTAATTGGATCAGTTGAGGTTGGAAGACCCATCCTGATATGGGCCACACCTCATGGCAGCTTAGACGAAGTACAGAAAATGCTTTTGCGCTCTTGCCCTCAGTCTTGCAAAAACTTGTGCCCTCCCACTGATGCGGACTCTCTGGAATTCCAACACACACCACAGCCTCGGGCACTGAGTACTGAAGACCCTGACACACCCAGCCTCAGGCACTGAGCTACTAACAGATTCTTGGACCTCCAGTGGGGAGACAGCCACTGTTGGATTAGCTGGACCACAGGCTGTAAACCACTCTAGTAAGTCCCCTTCTACATATAAATTCCTTCTATCATTTCTGCTCCTTTACAGAACCTTAATGCACCTGCCCCTATTTTATAGTCCAGCCTGACCTTGAACTCATGATCCTCCTGCCTTAGCCTCTCTGATGCATATCCCTAAGTCAGGATTCTACAGATAAGTGTGTATGTTAGAAAGAGTTCTAAAGAATTTTACTCAAACATCTTAATTATAATAGTCACAGCATGAGTTGCTTCTATTATAAATATTCTTTAAGTGTCATGAAAAATTATACAAGATGCCTCCTATAAAACCATTAGAGACTGCAGGAAGGAGATATGGCTGTTGTACGGAGTCTGTCCTCTACGGGGGTAAGTTTCTTCTTCATATGGCTGAAGCAGCTTGAGCCTTGTGAGCACTCAGCACCCAGTCCTCTGCTGGGCCACCCCAGTGCACCATGTACCATTTTTAGAGCAGAGTTAACATACACACAGAGGGAATGGCATTCCCTTATTTTTTTTTCATTAAAAATTTTCTCAGACATAGTTTCTTTTGGATATATGTATGCTAACCATGTATGCTAACATCAATACCAAAGCAGCTCCACAGGCCATGGGTCCTTCTAAGCTCCTGAACCTAGAACACACTACAGTTAGCTGGCTATCCATGATCTCTCTATCTGTGTGCAGTTCTTAGGAGGAACCTGCTGTGCACACACGTGCTCTGTAAGCACCCCAGACTACCCAAGTCAAGTGTGTCTCTGGGATGCTGCCTACAGGATTAGGTGTCAGAGTCCTGTCAAAGTCCCTAATTTACACATTTCTACTCCTTTTCTCAGCTTAGCGGTTAGACTTGTTTAATGTACAGACTTATAAATTAGTTTACTGTGCCAAATACTTTCTTCTGAGGCCTCTAAAGGTCCTACCAACACCAAACTAGATAAATCCACTACTATATTTTTTTGTTCTACTCTGGCATCTCACGTAGCCCAGCTGGCTTCACATCCCAAGCCTCCTTCAGCTCCAAGGGCACATCAGTAACCTCCCTGCACATGTGTTTGTTGTAGTTTCTGTCTGGTTCTGTATTACTATGCAAAGAGCGGTCCTGTCTAATTATCCTTACATAACAAGCCTATCTATCCCATTTGGTTCATCTCCATGTAACAGTTTAGAAGGCCACACACAAACACCAAATGTGGTGAAAAACTAAGTTAAAGAATTATTCCTTTAAGCTCTATCAACTTAAAAACATATAGCCTCATGTATGAAGAATATTAGCTTAAATACTTCTTGGAACTTACCAACTGATCTGTTAGCTGTTTTCCTTCCATAGCTTTTAGTACTCTGTATGGGAAAAAGATTGAAGTTCTTAATAAAAATCTTATAAGGCTCAAAAGAGATAAATCAATGTTTAAAATATTATTTTGCCTATGGGTGTTTTGCCTACATGTGTATGCCTGGTACCTGAGGAAGCCAGAAGAGGACATCAGCTCAATCCCCTAAAACCGGAGTTACAGACGGTTGTGAGCTGCCATCCAGGTGCTGGGAATGAAATCAGAGGCCTCGGGAAGAACAGCCAGTGCTCCCGAAAGCTGAGCCATCTCTCCAGCCCTTCCTTTCCCTTTCATTTTCAGTACTGCCTGATGCTATGTGCCCAGTGAGTCTTGAACGCAGCCTTCAGATTATAGGTGCATACTGCCTGGTTAATGATCAACTTTTAAGGTAGGTGTTTGGAAAAACTTGGAAATGCCAAAGTGGGTCTAAAAATTATTTTCAAAATTCTTTATTCCTTACAATTTCTCATTTCTTCCTTTACTACCTATAATAATAACTTCCAGTCCTCAGACATAATCAGTAATTTCTATGAGTCATAATCAATAATAATAGCCACAAAATAATTCATAATCTTAAAACACAAAAGATTTGTTCTCAGAGAAAGGGCAAAGACAGTGCCTCTCCATATTCATCCTAGGAATGAACTACTCTGGGGAAAAAGATTCCGGGATGGATACACTGCTGGGTCCAATACACCAGGCAGGTTTTTATGAAGCATGTTTTTTAAGAGGATTTTCTTCTGCACACGAATGTGTTTAAGGAGTCCATTGTGAAAATCGCTGTACACAGATGCCAGCTGTCTTCACCAGTAAAGACATGTCCATATTGGTCTGGTTTGGGAAGTATTGGCAGAGGGCCTCAAGTGATGGGCAGACATGCAGGAGAAGGGAAGCCCTTTAAGGGTGAGCATCTCTCCAGCCCTTTATCTTTTTTTTTTTTGTTTTGTTTATTGGTTTGTTTTCAATATTGGCTCTTGCTGTGTGCCCAGGCTCGTCTGAACTCAGCCTTTTGGTTGTAGGTGCATACTGCCAACCCTGGCTAAGATCAGTTTTTAGTAAGAGTTCAATGCCAGCAGGCACCACAGGATAGCTACCAGGTCAGTTTAGGCAGAGGTTCTACAGAAAAATCTACACGGTAAGGGAGTCACAGGGTGCTGGTTAACAACTCAGAGTCGTGGGCCTCACTTGGACTTACTTCATCAGAATGTCTGAGGTTCAAGGATCTGCATCCGAAAACCTCTCAGCACAGACACCTGGGACTCTACTGCCCTACACTGATGACCACCATCCTATGGGACCCACTTCTGTGAACACTAACTTGGCTCTCATAAAACCTGCTGCTGTAGGCCCATCTGCCACCATCAGTGAGCGGGGCCAAGGGTGACTTCTCTGTCCAAACACAGATCACTTCTGTGAGAAAGACTTCAGGTCTTGGGCCAGGGTTTTCTATTCTGGGCTTCACTTCTCCCAGACAACTCTCCCTCCTTCCCCCATACTTTAAAGGTCTGGTGCTCTGCCCACTGAGTTGTTAGGGTGTGCTCCAACATTTAAAAAGATAGTCTGCTAAATGAGCTGGCAATTCCCATATCTGCACAGCACAGCAAGACTAAACTAAGTAGTTGGCTAGAGACCTCTACAGATTAAAAATAAAAACTTACTCCTTCTGAAACTCCTCTTGCTTGCTCTTAAGCTGGTTCAGCCTTTCCTTCTTGTCAATAAACCTGTAAGAAAGGACCTTGGTTTATTTACACATCCTCCCGGACCCCACCAAGTTTAAAGAGACTCTTACCAATCATGAGCTAATAATCACTCTGCAAACGCCTGCTAAACACCCATATCCTGAAAGCAAAAACTTTCTCAATAGGGTACAATAGCTGGGTTTGTTTGTTTGTGACATGGTGTCTCTGTGTAGCAACCCTGGCTGTCCTCAAACTCAGAGATCCACCTGCCTCTGCCTCCTGAGTGCTGGGATTAAAGGTGTGCGGCACCACCACCACAGTTACTGTTTTTTAAAATCAAGTTAGAATTATCAACTTTAAAGCTCATTCCTGGCTTTATAATAATATATGTTTGTAGACTCTATTTTGTACCTTAACACTGTTTTCCAAAGCAAACATCAGAATACTAACATGAACTTTTGTTTTTGAAACAGGGTCTCACTGTATACCCCTGGCTGATCTGGAACTCCCTATGATACCAGGCTAGTCTTGAACCCTCAGCAATCTGCCTGCCTCCGCCTCCCAAATGAGATTAAAGAAACGCATGGCTATGTACAGCACCACTAATATGGATCTGAATGCAAGGAAATTCAGAGTTTCATTACAAAAGGAATAAAGTTGCCAAACTTCATTTAACCCTGCTTTCCTCTACAAATTGAGTCCTTATAGCTTCTAAATAGAATTGATTTCATTAATTTGTGAGTCACTGGATGCTTACAAGCTAGTGAAGGAAGGCGTGCACACTACTCAGTTCCTAGGCTTCTTTGTCGCCTACTGCTATCATTTTTATTTCCTTCTAGCGACTTCACTTTGTTTTGTTTCTATTTTTTAGTTTAAAGAGGTAACTTAGAATAATTTACCCCCTCAATTTAAAATCTGACACATTAAATATTAAAAATCAAGCCAGGCAGTGGTGGTGCACACTTTTAATCCCAGTACTATGGAGGCTGAGGCAGGTGGATCTCTGTAAGTTCGAGGCCAGCCTGGTCTTCAATGCTACAGAGTAACCCTGTCTCAAAAAAACCAAATAAAATAAAATTACAAATCAAGGCTGGCTCAGTGGTTAAGAGCACTTGTTCTTGAAGTGCCCAGGTTTGATTCCCAGCACCCACATGGCAACTCACAACCATGTGTTACTCCAGTTCTAGGTGACCCAATGTCCTCTTCTAACCTACATACACTCACCAGGCACAAACATAAATACATGCGGGCAAAACATTCATATACATAAAACAATAATCTAAAAACATTTTATTTTAAAACTTACCAGTTGATGTGTTTATACATAAGTGGATTGTGTAATGTTTGCACCTGATTAAGCATTATCAATCTCCTCAGATATTTGTCGTGTCTTTATGGTACAGATAAATTCTTTCAAGATTTTTTAAATCTCACACAATTATCTACAGTCAATTCTACTGCATACCAGGAGGCCCAGCTCTTTCCTAACCATAACTGCTCTAGCTTTTGGCTCACTCCCTCCTTCCCAGCCTCTGTAAGTGTCAGACTCTCAACCAAGACCAACTCTCTTAGATCATACATGCAAGTAAGAGTGTAAGGTACTTATCACCTCTAATTCTAACCATCTTGTTGAGAATACTCCCCTCTTTTTTTTTTTTCTTTGGTTTTTCGAGACAGGGTTTCTCTGTGGTTTTGGAGCCTGTCCTGGAACTAGCTCTGTAGACCAGGCTGGCCTCGACTCACAGAGATCCACCTGCCTCTGCCTCCAAGTGCTGAAATTAAAGGCGTGCGTCACCACCGGCCAGCCTGCCCTGCATTCTTGCAGGACAATTTTTCTCTCATTCTTTCTTAGTAATACCTGCTTGCCCAGCACCTTTACTGGGTTGAGATATCCTTAGCTAGCTCCTAGGTCTCTTGAACTTCAATGGACAGGACCTCATAGGACACCTGCCTTCCCCAAGGAAGAGATGCCTGGCATCTCCAGAATGACAGTACACAGGATGCCTTTCCAGCTACACCTCTCGCTGAGCATGGACCCTCCTACACCCAGCTCTCCCCTTCCCCACATCACCACATGCCCGGAGGAAGTAGCCAGATCTCTGAGTCAACGCCCCTTTTTCCTAAGAGAGCCTAAATGATAATCAAAATATCACCTCAGCTTCCTATCACCCTTTATACAGTCTGTAATGTAAGTCCCCATCTCTGGCCTCCCATCTTTGCAGGCCCCATCCCTGTGCCAGCCAAACCTTGACCCCTCCCTGGAGCAGGGATGAGGCAGCCTGCCAAAATTTTGATCACTCCCCCAGTCTATTTAAACTGCTCCCCGGAAAGCCCCTTCGTGGTCTCTTCTCCCCCTTCCCCCCAGGGTTCACGTTTGTAGCTTCCTGGTTTCCTTGGGGGGAGGGGGTGTTACCCGAGAGTGCAGGAATCCCATTAAACCTGAATGAAACTCCTTTAATTAGGCTTACTGTGACTTGGCTTCATTGGGATTTTTGCATCGGCAGAGAGCTCATGTTAGGAATATTTCTAACAACTACCATAACAGGACAGATGCACACCACAGTGCACTCTTTACACACTTTTTATTTTCTGAGAAATTCTTTTCTTTTTTTGTCTTTTATTTTATTGATATTTATCGAGCTCTACATTTTTCTCTCTGAGAAATTCTTACAAATGGGACAAGCCGCTGGTCAAAGACTACTCATATTCAAAACTTCCTCTAGAACATTCACACATGTCACCTCCTCAAGAGTGGGTAACAGGACCATTCTGACTCCCCAGTCCTGAACAAGTGTCTCTGCAATCCTCTTGGCTTATTTACCTGCCTGTACTTCACTGTCAAGCCAGCCGGCGCCGTGTTCTGCCATTCGCTCAACACCCTTCACCCATTCTCTACATCTTTTTCCTTTAAAGTTTACCACCGAAATTAGCTATTTTACTTTCATTCAGTGAAATCCTGATTTTCTTGCTGCTTGTGAAAATTCTGCCTCCCTCTATTGCTGTTGTTTAAAGACTCTAGCTGTGCTGTTTCCGAAAATCCATCTGCCAGAAAACTTTGTTTTCCCTCCCAAGTTAAAAATGACTATTTTTCCAGAACAGCTAGTGTTGTTACAAAGAAAAACCCTGTCTTGAAAAACAAAACAAGCCCCAACAAACAAAAAAGCCTGTTTTTTGAAAGAAGGTCTTACTAAATTAAATAGCCTTGACTTGAACTTACTATGTGTGTGGTCCAACCCTGAACTCAGAGAACTCCATCTGTCTCCTGAGTGCTGGGATTAAAGGTGTGGACTACAGTACTGGAGTTAAATGCCTCTAAAGTCAAGTGTGGTGGCACAGGCCAATATTCTCAGATCGAGATAGTTATTACAGTCCTCATTACTTACACCTTTTTCGAGACAGGGTTTCTCTGTGGCTTTGGAACTTGCCAGCCCGGAACTAGCTCTGGTAGACCAGGCTGGCCTTGAACTCACAGAGATCTGCCTGCATCTGTCTCCTCGGGATTAAAAGCGTGCGCCACCACCGCCCAGCCTGTTGGGATAAACATGTGCCCACCACTCTATGACCTTACTTACATTTTTAGCATATATTCCTTTTTTTAAAAATTATTTCTTAAATTATTCCACAATTTTGTGACTTTTTCCCATTAAAAAGTACTTCTGTGTCCTATTTCTGCAAAGAGACACCATGACCAAGGCAACTCCTAAAAGAAAGCATTTAATTAGGGATGTGCTTACAGTTTCAGAAGCTTTGTCCATGAACAACATGATGGGGACCACGGTGGCACACAAGTAGGTTTGATGCTAGAGAAGTAGCTGAGTTACGCCCTGATTCTCAGGTAGCAGACAGAGAGACACTGGACCTGGCTGGCATGGGCTTCTAACACTTTAAAGCCTAGTTTTAGTGACACCTCCTGATCCCACCCTGACTGCTGGGAACTCAGCGTGCAAATACAAGAGCATATGGGCCAATCTCATTCAGACCACCACAGCAGTCTTTCCAATCAACTGTCAAGTGGGAGAGGGTGTTCACACAGAACTCAGTGTGGCCTGTGGAAACAGCTCAGAACTCCAGGATCTTCCTGAGAATTCAACGCCCGTCTACACTGAAGCGTGAGGATGACAAAATAGCAGGCCTTACAGGCCTTACAGCTAGCTATGACAGGACTATGAATGTCAAAAAGGGCAGTGATGCAGAAAATCTCCTAACTGCACTGATTCCACACACAGTCACAGCCGTGGGCAACTGAGCAGATCTACCCGCATGGCAGACCAGTCACAGAAATCTGCCCAGGTTTCTAAAAAACCACAGGCTCCATGATCTACCTGCTCTGATTTGGTGCGGGGGTAATTAGCAATGAGCAATAGTTAAGAGCAATAGTTAAGAGCACCTACTGAGCACTTCCCGTGTCCTAGGCAAAGAACCCTAGTGAGATGACAATCTGCCTGAGTCCTGGCCCTCATCTCAGAGCTAAGCTTAGACTCTAGGATTGCCACAACAGAAGTCTGAGATACACACTCATGAACTTTAATTTTCTCCCCAGAGGGGCAAAAAACTGTAACCTTCTGAATAAGAAATCGATACTGTGAAAAATATTCAACCCTCTCAACCAGCTAATTTAGTTCAAGAAACCAAGGAACCAAACTAGACATGAGTTCAGATTTACATCTGAAGATTCAACTACAGTCACAGTAGCCAAATGTTAGTGTTTAAAATATTCAATAGGAAAGTTAAATGATACCACTCTGCCATAATATTAAAACAGTTTATAGTCAGAGCTGGGTGGTGGCACATGTCTTTAATCCCAGAACTCAGGAGGCAGAGGCAGGTGGCTTTCTGTGAGTTCGAGACCAGCCTGACCTACAAGAGCTAGTTTCAGGACAGGCTCCAAAGCTAGAGAAACCATGTTTTTAATAACAAAACAAAAAAATTGCTGGGCGGTGGTGGTGTCTGCCTTTAATTCCAGCCTTCAGGAGGCAGAGGCAGTCGGATCTCTGTGAGTTTGAGGCCAGCCTGGTCTACAAGAATTAGAGAAAAGTTGCAGCAAACACAGACTCCTTGCTGGCAGTCAATCATCTGATACCCCAGGAAGTGAGTCCAGAGGACAGCGATGAACAACCAAGAAGACACTGGAAGAAGAGCAGAGGAAGCTAAATGCATTTTGGCCATGCCTTTCCCTTGACATCTATGGTAACAGCTAAACCTTTCCTGACTTTAATCCAGATCAATTTGGGTAGTCCCTGTATTTCTGCCTGGTATATTTCTAAGTCACGGGTGAAGGTAAGACAGCGCCATTCCTAAACGTGTACTTCTAAACATGGCTTCACCATATGGCCTTTCTCTCTACTCTCACTAGAAGACCCCCAATGCCAGATCACGTTCCCACTCCCACCCCATCTTCCACCTACTGAGACCTCATCACCAAGTGCTCCCAGATGAGGAAACGATTACTCAAACTGTCAGTCTTCTATTGCACAACAGTGCTATCTGGGAAGTTTGATAAGCGCAGATTCCAGGAAAATCAGACTCCCGGTAAGAAGCATAAACATCCAGCAGCACAAGATGCAGAGAAGACCTTGCTGGGAGAAGGTAATGCCTCACATCACAGGAGTGGTAGAGGAACACACGTTCCTGTGCGAGTCAAAGGCAGAAGTAGACAAGACAGGCGAGACCAACAGAATCCTGAATAAAAAATGTTTCCATGTCTGTCAAACTCAGGCCATCTCTAATAGACATTAGTTAGGTTGATGGTCAATGCCTATGACCTCAGAATCTCAGCACTTGGCAAACTAAGACAGGGAGATTACATAAAATCAGGAATAGCCTAGGCTACATAATTCCAGGTCCGCTCCCCCAAATCAAAACAATATGACACATATTTCTTTCAAAAGACCTAATTATTGTGAGATTTACAACTTTATTATCTAATTTTCCCTAACTGCCAAACTATTCAACTCCACATATTCAGCTGGTCCAGGTTAAATGAGGGCTTAACTGTACCGAGTTTCATTCCAAGTGGCTCCACAGTCAGAGGTTTTCATGAAGCGAAAAGGAAAAGGACTCTAAAGGCAGGCACAGAATACAAAATTATTCCCAGATAACAAAGACAGTAGCACAAGCAACCTTTGCTCTCTAGGTTTGAGGCCTGCTAGAATCAGTCAAATCCTTGAGAGCAAACCAGCCTTTATCCTCAGCAACTTGTAGCTGATACAGGCCTTACAAGCACCTGGCTATCAGGACAGTGGTTCTGGTCTCCTGAGAGTCTTTCATCCTATAAGACACCAGGGAATGTTCTGGAACAAAGGAAGACTGACAGACTGTACCTGAAGGCACACACAGCTCAAGAAAGGGAAGGATGTGAATGAGGGAGCTGCCCAGAAGATAACTGTGGTGACCTGCGCAGTCTAAAGGAGTGGCACACTTGCTCATTTTCCTGCTTAATTGGGAAAGGAAATCCACTATAGACCCGTCCCTCTTCAGAAAGGCTGGCCTTGAACTCCCAGGGATTGCCTGTTCCTCCTTAGCGCTGGGATTAAAGGCACTGGGATTAAAGGCGTGCACCAACAACAACAGGCTCCAGAAAACTAATCTTAATGCTCAGAGTTGGAAAACAAAACAAAACGAAGTCTAAGTAGTTGGGTGGTGGTGGAGCACGCCTTTAGCGCACTTGGGAGGCAGAGGCAGGTGGATCTCTGAGTTCAAGGCCAGGCTGGTCAATGAAACAAGTTCCAGAACAGCCAGAGCTGTTACACTGAGAAATCCTGTCTCAAAAAACAACCAACCCCTCCCCTCCAAAAAGGAAGCTATGCCCTCATGGAAAGTTATTTTCAGTTGCTGGCATTATACTCAAATAATATTGCATATAAAAGGGGCATCACTCACCACAAAATACACAAGTGATGTGATGGCAAATGAGATGATGGAAGTGAGAGCCTTGCAGGAGGAGCAGGATGTGACGCTGAACTTCAGGTGTCCACCAAGAGATAATGAAAACACAGTACACATACACAGTGAGATTTTATCTGGTCATATATAAAAATTATCAGGAAAATGGATGGAATACAGTAGTGAACAAGGTAACACTGTCACAGAAAGACAAACAGTGCACGAGCTCACTCATATGCAGATCCTAGCTGCTGGGGTGTGTGTGCGCACCCAACTGTGGGCTCAGGCCAGAAAACTAGAAAGGAGCTCATGGAGGGGAGAGGGGAAAAGAGGCTTTAGGAAATGTAGTGGAGGGTGATTGTAGGAGACAAAGAACAGCAGAAGGTCAAGTGGGAGGGAGCAGGAATACGGGACGGGAGGAGAAACAGATGTTACCTGTGAAAATGCTGTGAGAGGGATGGGCATGATGGTGCACACCTTTAGTACGGAGCCTGGGAGACAGAAGCAGGCAGATCTCTGAGTTCACCATCAGCCTGGTCTACATGGTGAATTCCAGACCAGCTAAGGGCTATGTAGTGAGACCCTGTCTAAAATAAAGAAAATTCAGAAGGAAACTGATTGCTTTGTATGCTAATTCTAAAAATTCAGAGGCAAAAGATAAAGTGCCTATTAACAGGAAAAAATGTTCAAAATGGGGAAGAAAGGGCTATGCTCAGTTGTGGAATTGAGGACTGAGGATGGGCTCATAACTATGGAGCAATCATGGCCTGAGTCTGTTTTTAGTACCTATTTATTACATGCTAGACGTTACACTAGATTCTTTAAAAGCATGCTCTAAAAATCACTCCCAGAAACCTATGAAGTATGTGATACAACTATTTTCAAAATGAAATAAGTTTCAAAGAAATGTGCTCAAAATCAGAAAGCAAGTTGTGGAATTTGGATTCCATTCAAGGCAGCATGCATCCTCAGCACATCTTTTTTAACTCAACCTTACAAAGTTAGAGAAATGCACAGTATCCAGATCACAAGGGGATTCACATGCCAAAGCAACAGATTAATTTTAAATGCAGTGGAAAGCAAGAGAAGGGTTTAAGCAACAGACTGACATGGATCTTGCTTCCTTTTTAGGTGAAAAGCAGGGGTGGTCATGACGGCATAAGGAAAGGACTACATGACTACACAGACCTGGTGATGACCTGGATTGTAGGCAGACAGATTCAAGGTATACTTTGGTGTTGGGGAGAATTAGACTGGCTGCTGGTTAGTGACTTAAGATGCTAGGAATAAGAGAAAAAAAGCAAAGTCCAGGAAAAAATGATTTGCCTTTAGTAACCAGTGATCATGAGACATTGATACAGAAGTGGTCAGTAGGAATAGGAAACAGACGGAAATAGGGCTAGAGTCCCTGAATTCTTAAATCTGCTATGTGAGGATACAATCGTGTACAAAAAAATACTGTCACCCTCAGAGTCTACACCCTAAGGGGATCAGACTATCAGTAAGTAATCAAATGGTGATGACAATGAAGCACATGAAGTAGGATTGAGGTCATTAGTTGAAGGGTCCAAAAGAGTCTTAAATGTATTAGCAGAGGTCTGAAGGGAACAGGGGGCAGCCATGAAGATTACTGCAAAAGCTCTTGGCAGTCTGTGTGTAACTGCAAAGGCTTTGAGGGAGGAGTGTGCTTCGACCATCACGGAAGCCAAAAGGTATAACTTAATAGGTAAGGGAGAAGATAACAAGGATTATGTCAGAGGAATTATATGCAGGACTTTGGTTCAAGATTTCAGCTTTCACTTTGAATAAAAAAAAAGATTTGAACAGAAGAATGGAGCGGCATTATTTCTGCTTATAAAAAGCACAGCAACAAGAAGGGTACAGGAAAGCAACAATCCTCCAGCGGGTTAGACTATGTAATGATCAAAGCTGCAGGTTGAGAATGGGCTTTGCAGAGACAGAATTTGTTGATGGATTAGACATGGTACCTTTCTGAAGACCGGAGGGGTTTTGGAGAACTGAATACAGGAAGGGTGGTATTACAATTCACTGTATTAAGATGTGAAAAACCTCAGAGAAACCCTGTCTCAAAAAACCTAAATAAATAAATAAATATTTAGAGCTATCACTTAGGACAGCAGTCCATGGTCTAAAACCATCAAGCTCATCCATAAAACACAGCAGTAAACTAAAAGGATTTTGTTAGACCAATACCTTCAGACGAAAAAGAAATGAGCCCCACCTATGATCACAGGAATACTGGGAACTGAAAACATCCCCAAATCTACATATTGTATAGTTAAGCAGTTAAATGCACAGGTATACAGATACAGACAAGATGCTTGGATTTTAATTCTGTGTGACCTCAGGACAAGAAAATTACAAGTCTCCTCAGTAGCCAGTTAAGGATAACTTGTGTGGTTGCTGTAAAGGAATAAATTCAACCTTAATTCTTAAAAAAAAAATATCTTTTTCAGGCATAGTGGCACATGACTTTTTTTGTTTGGTTGGTTGGTTAGTTTTGGTTTTTCGAGACCAGGTTTCTGTGTCACTTTGGAGCCTATCCTGGCACTAGCTCTGTAGACCAGGCTGGCCTTGAACTCACAGCGCCCAGCCTGCCTTTTGGCACTTGGGAGGCGAAGGCAGGTGGATAGCTGTGAGCTAGGCCAACCTGGTCTACATAGAAGTTCCAGAAGAGCCAAAGCTACTTCGTGAGACATTCTTGAAAAAAAAACAAACAACAAACTAGCCAAACAAAAATTACATGCTTTACTATCACTGAAGCTCATTGTTGAAACAAAAGTTAGGAGACAAAGACTTCGGCTAAGCATTTATTTTTTAATTATTTTTTTGTTTGGTTGGTTTGGGTTTTTGGTTTTTCAAGATAGGGTTTCTCTCTTGCTTTGAAGCCCATCCTGGAACTCACTTTGCAGACCAGAACTAACCAGTCTCTGCCTCCTGAGTGCTGGGATTAAAGACATGCACCACCGCCGCCGCCAAGGCGTTATTTTTCAATTATCTTAATTCAAACGATAAGACAAAATGTTGTACTAAACTCAAGGCTTGCAACTCAAAACATATTCCCAATTCCCCAGTGACAAAAAATCACCTTTGGGGTTACAGTAGATGAGGCAACCTCCGAGTCCTTGTTCACACAATAGAGCTAGCTGACAAGGTCCACCTGTGACACAGGCGCCCAGGACTCAATCCCTCCTAATCTATTAAATTTTCGACTCGTGCCTTTGTAGTATAGACGTCTGAAGACGGGAAAAGGTTAAGCCAAGTTTCTGAGTGGGAGCAGAGCAAAGAACTAGTACTCCTCTACACACGGCTGCACAGACTTCTCCAGCAGGACACTATTTCCTGTTCCTTATTACCCAAGTGGGCCGTGGAGAAACTCTCTGGTGGGTGGTGGAAGACAGCGACCTTCGCTCACCTGGTTCCCACCCCCACCCTACTCGGCGGCAACAAAGCGCCGGCGCAGAACAGCCACTTTCTCTGTCCACAGTCGCCGGGCTCCAGGGCCAGGACTGGGGTGTCCAGGCTCCAGACTCTGGTCGCTAGAGCAAAGAAAACAGACAGGCAGAAACAATAGGGCCGTGGCGGCCGCCGTACCTCTCCTTGTCGCGGCCGTCGAAATAGACGAAATCACCGCTCTGGATGCACTTGGCACAAGTCAGCCGCCGGCGAGTGGTGTTGCACAGCGGACACCGCTCGACCGCCACGTACAGCCCCTCGGCGTCGTCCACCGAGTCCACCAGGTCTCGAGCTAGCGCGCGCGGCCCGAAGCCAGGAGCCTCGGGCGTCCAGGATCCCTTCCCACTGGGAGACGCCATGATGGTCTGAGCGCAGGGCCAGTCACGTGGGATTTTGTTTTCGTCCAGGTGCATCCTGGGCCCGGAGGCGGGGCTTGGAGGCCGGGGCGGAGGGTGGGGGCGTGGCTCAGAGATCCGGGGCGGGACCCGGAGGCCGACGGTCGTGGGGTGCGGGCTCCCAGGGTCTTCTTCCCCGGCGTCCCCCCCACACCCCGAGGCGGCTGCGCAGTTCGGCACACCGACTGGAGCTGTGCAATTCCAGAACGTCAGGCAAAGTACTGCAATGGATGCCCCAAGCCTTCTCTGTGAAAGGCGCGGGAACACAACAAGGGAATTCATTTCATGAAAGTGGTTACTTTTAGTTGTTTTTTTTTGTTGTTGTTGTTTTTTTTTTTTATTTGGTTTTTCGAGACAGGGTTTCTCTGTGGCTTTGGAGCCTGTCCTGGCACTAGCTCTGTAGACCAGGCTGGTCTCGAACTCACAGAGATCCGCCTGCCTCTGCCTCCCGAGTGCTGGGATTAAAGGCTTGCGCCACCATCGCCCGGCTTACTTTTAGGTTTTTGACTAAAACTGCAACAAGCAAATTTGGGAGAGCGTTGGATCTGGGAACAAGATGAAGTTTGACTCACCTTCCTCCTTAATAGCTGTGGCATTTGAAGAAAATCCTTTAACACCTCTGCCTGACTTGGTCGGGGTTCGTGGATATAATTGCTATACATCCATAACCCCGGAGGGTTAATCAAAAACCTCCATAGCAGCCTAACACTTTACATGTCAATTAAAACCAAACGGAAGGTGCAAATCAAAGTTGTATATTTTTGAAAACTGCCTTCTTTAGCCTCCACTTGCCTGGAGTCCCCATCCTCCCGTGGAAGGGCCCTGAGTGAGGGAATTACAGGCATGTACCAGCAGCACAAACAGAAAAACTGAATTCTAATGGCTCTTGTCCTTCCCTGCCCCCTGGGTCATGGCCTCAGAGAATCAAAGCTCATTTGTTAGGATGTCCTCCAAGTTTCTTCAGAGGGCAGAGGTTTTTATCAGAGTGTTGGATGTGCCTCTAAACCGGAGGGGAACAGAGAAGCGAGGCTGTAGGTCCAGCTGGACCAGGCATTCTCAAAGATGCTTCAGTAGCTCTGACTGCTCTCCAGCTGGGCTTTCTCCCCCACATCACACATCCCAGCACTCAGAGCTACCTCCTGGGTACCAGGTTATGTTTTCCACATACTCCAGTTTGGGGCTGAAGTCTGCCTGGAGCCTGAATCACACAAGTCCCTTACCTGCAAGCTTCCCATGCTGGCCGTCAAATGTCAGCGAGATCTCTCGTCTGAACTCTTTGCCCCTTCTCCAGGGTCTGTTTAAATGCATTCAGGTAGGTTTGGAAGTAATTTTTGAAAACCAAATTCCCTGTATCGTTTTCTAAATAGCCTTCCCTACGCTTGAGTGGTTCCTGAAAGTTTAAGAATTTAAAATAAACAATTTTATGTCATTTCAAACCACAATTTTTTTTTTTTTTTGGTTTGTCGTGACAGGGTTTCTCTGTGGCTTTGGAGCCTGTCCTGGCACTAGCTCTGTAGACCAGGCTGGTCTCAAACTCACAGAGATCCGCCTGCCTCTGCCTCCCGAGTGCTGGGATTAAAGGCATACGCCACCATCGCCTGGCTCAAACCACAATATTAAGGGTTGGGATGTTTCTGTTGGCTCTCCCAAGAGGACTTTACAATATGTGTTACTAAAGGGTCGGCATACTGTCTCTTCTGTACTTTAGAAGGCAAAATATTATACATGATTTCTACTGATAGCTGTGATATTACAGACAGTTCCCAAATATGCAGTTTTCTGTATTGCTGTCTTCAGAGAACACTTTTTAATGCATTACATGTTTAAAAGTAAAGTGTTGATTTAACTCCTCAGTCTTGAAAGGCCTGGAATAGTTCAAATTCTAAAATAAGTTTATTCTTTTTTAATTAAATAACTCATGAGTCATTTTGAGCAAGAAATTGCCATTTCTTCTGTATGGTCACACAGAACTAGATAAGTGCGCTTTGAGCTACACAGCAGACCTTGTTTCTAAAACAAGGCACACACAAAACAAACAAACAAAAACCACAATCCTCTTAGCATACTAATAGAAAATAACAATCTCTGGTGACCAAGAGAAAACATGGGAGACGACTACAAAAATGTGTGGAGAAAGCCCACACTGTCTGCTGTGCGCCTGTTCAAACCACCACGAGTCGAGCAGCCCGAGGATTTGCTCAAGTTTGCCTAAACCTTTTTAGAATAAGCACAGGTTTCAAATGCTTGTAGATTTCAGAACCATCTTTGGCACCTATAAAGAAATTCAAGAAATCTTTAACATAAGAACAGTGCCAACATTTTCTTAATGCCAAAATAGAGTGTAATGTTTAACTATCAGGGCCGTTTGTTTTGGAAATGGTCAAGCTAAGGAGCCCGGGGCAGACACAGTCCAGATGCATCTGTGTCAGCCTCCCCAATGCTGGGATTCCAAGCATGTGACACTGTTCCCAGTTTTCTTTTGTTGTTTTGGGTTTTGTTTGTTTGTTTGTTTCTAGACAGGACTGGGTAGCTTTGGAGCAGCTCTTGTGTAGGCAGGCTGGCCTTGAACTCAGAGTTCCACCTGCTTCTGTCCCCCGCCCCCCCCCACCCCGCTGGGGTTAAAGGCGTGTGCCACCACCACCCAGCTCCACGCCCAGTTTTCTGATAGTTTCCATATGACATCTCTTTAGCTGTCCCTGATAACTGGCCTTTCTTTCCAGTGAAGAAAATAATTGAGGGGGACACTATAGTCACAGTCTCCACAGTCTCCCCAAACCTGTGCCTGAGAGCAGACATTCCTTTGGTAGTCCCACCCTGTGGGTTGCATCTTCAGTCACACAGGGCTCAGTAGAAATATGAGTGGAATGTTAGTCAAGTGTGTTGCCACAAGCCTGAGGGAGCTGTTGTCAACACTGGTAAGCACAGCTATCAGCAAAAACAACTTCTTTGGATCCACCCATTGCTGGTTAATGTCTTCTTTCCCTAGGTTTAAACAAGGTACGGCTGTTTTAAGAGTTTCTAATATTTTTCTCTTTTTTTTAAATTTATTTATTTATTATGTATACAGTGTTCTGTCTGCATGTATGCCTTCAGGCCAGAGGAGGGCACCGGATTTCATTAAGATGATAGTGAACCACCACGTGGATGCTGGGAATTGAACTCAGGACTTCTGGAAGAGCAGTCCGTGCTCTTAACCTCTGAGCCATCTGAGCCCTGAGTTTTTCTTTTTGTGTGTGTGTTTTGTTGTTCTTTTTTGATTTTCGAGACAGTGCAGTGCTACAGGATTTATGTAGAGCAGTGGAAAAGTTTCAGAACTGGAGTAGGGTCACAGTCACACTTCAGAGCACTGAAAGTACTAATGCCCAAACACTGTGTAGCTGTCCTGGAACTCTCTCTGTAACCGGGCTGGCCTTGAACTCACAGAGATCCACCCGCCTCTGCCTCTTGAGTGCTGGGATTAAAGGCACGCACCACTGCCCAGCAGCTCAGTTCCCTCTTAAGTGATTAAGTTTGTTATTTGAACCCTATTTTAAAAATTCTTGAATAATGAGGGAGTCCTTGTAAGTCTAATGTATTTACTTTTTTTTTTTTTTTTTTTTTTTTTTTTTGCCTGCTAAAAGAAAGATAGTATTTATTCCTGGCTAGGGAGTTTTGTTTGTAGATCTCCATCCTGAAAGATGGCAGTGGCAAGGAAGATAAATTACTAAGAGATAAGAGAAACTCTGTGCCTTTGAGCAGACCCTCCCTCCCCCCCCCAGTCTCTGAGTTTAGAGTATTAAAGTTTTCCTCTCCAAAGAGAGCAGTTTTATTTCAACCAAAGAGTGAGAGAGGGGTACTGTAAGTACAAGGCTACAACAAGGAATTTGCCTCTAGCTTTGTGTGTGTTTATCTGGAGCAGGCTTCTCCCTATTAGAGAACTTGTGACCAGCTTGCACACCAAAGCTAACCCCAGGGCAAGACACTCCTTTACAGTTCCCGGAGGAACAGGGCATCCAGGAGGAACACAGAAACTTCTTACAACGGAGGGATAAGTTGTCTTCAGTCGCCTGTGTGAATGGGAGTCCCAGCAGTGGCTGCTCTTCCAGAGGACCTGAGTTTAATTCCTAGAAAGCACATGGTGGCTCACAACCATCTGTAATGAGATCTGGTGCCCTCTACTGGCCTGCGCACACACACATGCAGGCAGAACACAGTATACATAATGACTAAATCTTTAAAAAAGAAAGAAAATAATCCTTAAAAACCTGAAAAAGGATGAGAAAAAAACAAAATGCATCTGGATCTATTCTCCCTACGTTAGCAAAGATTATAATTCTAAAATGTGTTTTACAGCTATTTTTAAAGGAACAGTTAAAATTAGAGTGCCCTTTGTTCCAGGTCCAAAGCTAAGAACGTTCCAGGTTTTCTCTCATTTATACTCATCACAAGACTAACAGGTTCACTGTGGTCATTAAGAAATTAAGAATTTAACCTCTAACATTATCAGAACCTAGTAAAGACAGACTATAAACCACTGCAAGTTAGCTTTACATCGGTATGCTTCCTTTCTCTCTCACAAAATCCTTTAAAAATAGGAGTGACCAGAGTTGAAGAGACAAGGATGTAACTTTGTTAGTAACGTGTTTGCCTAGCACACATGAAGTCCTGGGTTCAATTCCTAGAACAGAATAAATCAGACTTGGTGGTGCACACCTGTAATCCCAGAACTCTGGAGGTAGAGACAGGAAAATGAAACTTCAAGGTCATCCTTGGCTGCACATAAAGTTGGAAGCCAGTTTGGAATACATGAGAGCCCATCTCAAAACAAAAATATGAGTCTGACGTCATGCATGCATATATATACTCCCAGCACTTGGAAGACTGAGGCAGTAGGATTCCAAGTTTAAGAACAGTCTAAGATATGTATATATATATGTATATATATACATATATATGTACATATATATACTATTTTAATACAAAATCATAAACCCATCATAGAGAAGAACAGTATGTTATTATGTAGGCTATTGCCAAGGTTCTAGCATGTATCAAGCCACCTAAAATATAAAAAACAGTATATGTAATAGCAGAGATGCTGAAGATGAAGGAAAAAACTGTTTCATCAAGTCCCTGCCTTCACAGTCCTTCTCAATGTGTGGTCCCAGGCCAGCTCATTGGTCAGAGATGCTAAGCCACTTGAGATCAGCCAGCCCATCACATTGATATGACATTAAATGGCTTATTCCTCCCATTGGATGTACTCTCTTCCCCTCATTAAGCTGGTAATGAAGTTGGAGAGGGTCCCATGCAAGACAACCTCTTGTGGGAGAGGGCTACTCCAAAAGGTCATGGATCAATCCAAGCTCAGACAAGCAATTGCAATTTAAAATGTTAACACTGAAGAACCCTGAGTCACCACCACCGAGTCGATAAATCCTCATTAATGCTTTTCATATGCACACTAAAATGTATCACCTTCACCTGGTATTCATTAAAGTGCACGTGTGTGTGTGTGTGTGTGTGTGTGTGTGTGTGAACTATATTCACTACAAGATCCAGACAGACTCAGAATCCTACCCCTGCCTCTTGAGTGCTGGGATTAGAGGTGAATACACCACCAAATTTGTTTTCTTTGTTTTTTTTTTTTCATTTTGTTTTGAGACATTCTATTGCTTTTTAATTTGTTTTATTTTAAAACCCACTCTATCACCCTGGCTGGCTTACAGTTCTCACCCTGGTTGGCCTTGGCCTTGAACTCACAGAGATCCACCTGCCTCTGCTTCCCAAGCCTTAGGATTAAAGGCCTGTACCACCATGCCCGTCACTTTTGTTACTTTATTATTATACCAATTTTGTTTAATTTTTACAGCTATGATGACAATTCAAGAAAGCCAGTGTTCTGCTGGGCTGAAAATAGGTATCGTGAAAATATTTCTGAATGACAAGGAAAAATCTAGTTTTAGGGTTGTTCAGTTATTGCTTTATTCAGGACTGAGAATGAATGTTTTTATAACTTCAAAATGAAAAATGAGGTATTTAAGCCAGGTGGTGGCGGCACACGCCTTTAATCCCAGCACTTGGGAGGAAGAGGCAGGTAGATTGTTGTGAGTTTGTGGTCTATAAGAACTAGTTCCAGGACAGGCTCCAAAGCTACAGAGAAACCCTGTCTTGAAAAACAAAACAAAAAAACAAATCACTTCTGAGTTACCAATGCTTTAAGACTGAGGATTGTTATAGGACGTCTTTCCGTACATTGTATGTGTTGAGCATTGTTATAGAATGTACACAGTGAGTATGTGTTGCTTTTGTTGGTTGATAAATAAAGCTGGTTTGGTCTATGGCAAGGCAGGATAAAACCAGGCTGAAAATCCAAGCAGAGATACAGGAGAAGAAAGACAGAGTCTGGGAGATGCCAGCTCACCACCGAGGAAGCAAGACATAAAAACAAAACAAAACAAAAGACATAAGAGAACAAGCCATGAACCACATAGCAAAGCATGGATAAAAATATGGGATAATTTACATGTAAGAGCTAGCTAATAACAATAAGCCCGAGCCACGGGCCAAGCATTTATAAGTAATATTAAGCTTCTGAGTGATTATTTTAAAAGCAGCTGCAGGTGCTGTCAGGATAGAAAACCTCCATGAGCAGAGGATGGAAAGGTTGAAACGGTCACTGAGGGTCTTACCTCTGGGTCATAATCTGTTCCTGGCATTCAGAGCTGTTTTCCTCAGATCCAGTTTGCAGGCCAGATTTGTAGTGGATACTATTTGAACAAACATGCTAACCAAGGAAGTTATAACACCATAAATAAATTCAACACCAATTTATAGATGTATTTCATAAGCTTTGCCTTAGCCACTTGCTAGGGGGAGGCTTTTCCTTGTGAAATATAAAGTAATATGGTCCCTAGTAACTGTAAACTTCACTGTGCTAAAACACTTTCTAACATTTCATAACTAAAGTTAAGTTTTAAAATATAAAAACTCTGTCTCAAAACAAAACTCCAAAGGAGTTTGCAAATCAAACCTATTTTTATATCTTTGTGTTTACCGGTCCTAAGTACTGTTTTATAAACAACACAAAATCCTTCAAGAATGTGTCTTCCTCTTAGGGGACCAATAACTGGTGCTTCCTTTTATAGGTAACCATACCATCATTAGTTATAATCCATTAAGAACATAAAAAGAATATGGCAATTTGAAATCCTCCTCTCTATATCATTATCTGAAATCGTCAAGTTTAAAACATAAGCTACATACCCCGAAGTGTCCCTCACTTTAAAAACAAGCGCGCTTACTGTAGTTGAGGCACAATTCCAGAATATTGTGAAACACGGTTCCTTGGTGTCACAGGACAAGGACGAGGAGCTTTGGTGGATCCCACCACGTGCAGAGAGTGAAGGCCATTTATCCAGCACAGGCAGCGTGACAAGACAGGGCCGGCCACCAGTCTGAAGAGCCAGCAGGAGTGCAGCGACCGCACAAGGAGACAGAAACCAACAGGATGTGCAGTGAGAAAGACTGCGCGTTCTCTCCCGGGTTCCTTTTCCTTTTCTTTTCTCCCTTCCTTTCTCTTTTTGTTTCTTCCCCTGCCTTTTTTTCTCTTCTCATGTGCTAGAATCAGACGGCTCTAAGCACCACCGTTTCTAATCAGGATAAAGGGAGTCTTTTGACAAAGCTGGCATTTTATATAAGGGTGTGTGATTTAATTTAATAGTGTATGTGAAATGAGACAGCCTACTGCGTGGCAGGCTCAGTAGCAGCCTGGGAGATCAGTAATTGTTGTGCTCATAATTGCACTTAAGCTGCTTGGCCCCCAAAGGTCACAGGTGCAAGCTCCAATTCAATATATCTGGTGTCATCATAAGAATAGCAAGCTAAAGCCGGGCTGTGGTGGCGCAGGCCTTTAATCCCAGCACTCGGGAGGTAGAGGCAGGCGGATCTCTGTGAGTTTGAGGCCAGCCTGGTCTACAGAGCGAGTTCCAGGACAGGTTCCAAAGCTACAGAGAAACCCTGTTTCGAAAAAACAAACAAAAAGAATAGCAGCTTAGGACACCAGAATTGTGCAGATGCAAAAAAAAAAAAAAAACCCAAACCCTGAGAAGAGCAGCAAGAGGGCAGCCATCTGCAAGGAAGGAGTGAGAGCAGCCTCAGCAGAGACCAAGCCTGCATATTTCTGGATCTTGGACTTCCAGCCTCCAGAAGTAGGAAGCAGGAAATGTCTGTTGTTTAAACTGCCCAGTTTGTGGTATTTTATCATGGCATCCCAAACTAACTAAAACAGATTGCATTTATTCTATTGTTTCTATCCTGCCCGTTTTGTGTGTGCTTGCATGCATGCCTGGCTGTGCCTGGGCCTGTGGGTGCCTGAGGAGTCCAGAAGAGGGTATCAGATCCTTGGATCTGAAATTGCATGTGGTTGTTAAAAGCTCCCATATGGGTTCTGGAAAGAGACCCCTATCCTCTGAAAGAGCATCAAGCACTCTGAGCTCCTGAACTATCTCTCCAGCTCTAAAACAGTTCTGTAACCACATCTCATCATACATGACAAGCAGAATGCTGAGAGGCATCCCAAATTCTTGTCCCAGCCAACCAAATGTTCACACATCTCCCGCTTATCCAGACCCGAATCCAGGTACTCTGGGTGTTGCAGATGTGATTACAATTCCAAGTCCATAGCTAGGAAAGAGTATTCTGGCTAAGGCTGGCCTTACCTGCTGAGCTGCTCTGAGGAACCAGCTGCTCTTTGGGAGAGATTTCAGAGTGTGAAGTGACCTTGCCATGGGGAAGATTCTTCACTGCTGGCTTTGAAGATACCTGGGGCCTTGGTACAGGAAATCTCAGTAACTTCTACGGCCTGAGATTGGACTACATTTGATTGCTGCTAAGGAAATGGGCATCTCTGCTCTATGCTTATAAGAAATTAAATTTGTCCATCAATAAGGGATGATCTTTGAAGTGGCTTCTTCATAGAGCTTCCAGAAAGATCAATATCTAATCTCTCTGTGTTATTGTCTAGCCCACATTAACTGTACAAAATTCTGGGTTTCTGTGGTGGTTTAGATAAGAATGGCCCCAGAGCCTCGTAGATTTGAATGCTTAGGGGGCATTACTATTTGGAAGGATTAGGAGGCGTGGCCTTGTTGGAGGAAGAGTGTCACTGGGAGTGGGCTTTGAGGGTTCAGAAGCTCGTGCCAGGTCTAGTAGCTTCTCTTCCTGCTGCCTGTGGATATAGCTGTAGAACTCAGTTCCTTCCCCAGCATTAGGCCTGCCTACACGCCGCCACACTGCACACCATGATAATGGACTGAACTTCTGAACTACAAGCCAGTCCCAATTAAATGCTTTCCTCTATAAGAGCTGCCGTGGTCATTGTGTCTCTTCACAGCTAGGACACTAAGTTTCATTAAGACTCTTGGTATATATATGGTATTCTTGGATTGCATAGCACCTTCACATGCCCCCTCCCCATCTGCTTTCCTCTCTGGGCATCCCCTTCTTCTTTCCTGTCAGTTCTGTCTTTCCGAGGCCCCACTAACCCCAGTAAATGTATTGGTTCACAAACGTGGACATTTCCCCTTGCAGAGACGCTAATGAGTCCGAACTCCTGCCAGTCACATGTGGCTCTTTTGGCCTATCAGTGCCTTCCGGTTTGATAGAGATTTAAAAAAAAATTTATTTATTTATTTATTTATTTATTTATCTATTATGTATACAATATTTTGTCTGTGTCTATGCCTGCAGGCCAGAGGAGGTCACCAGACCCCATCACAGATGGTTGTGAGTCACCATATGGTTTCTGGGAATTGAACTCAGGACCTTTGGTAGAGCAGGAAATGCTTTGAGCCATCTCTCCAGCCCTTGATAGAGATTTTTGCAACTCATTTGTTACACTGAATATTAGTTCTCCAGTTCTGTTTATAACATGATTTTGCTCTTCTTTGTAGCCAAAGGATGCCGTGTGTGTGTGTGTGCTTTTTTCTTTTTTTTTTTTTTTTTTTTCTTCGAGACAGGGTTTCTCTGTGGTTTTGGAGCCTATCCTGGAACTAGCTCTTGTAGACCAGGCTGGTCTCGAACTCACAAAGATCCACCTGCCTCTGCCTCCCAAGTGCTGGGATTATTCATCACTGACAGGCAACTAGGCTGTTTTAGTTAGGATGCTGTGAAGAGACACCATGACCATGGAAACTCTTATCAAGGAAAACATTTCACTGGGGCTGGCTTACAGTTCAGAGGTTTAGTCCTTTATCATCATGGCAGGACATGATGGCATGCAGGCAGACATGGTGCTGGAGAAGGAGCTGAGCATTTTACATCTGGATCCACAGGCAGCAGAAGCAGCTGTGTACTGCACAGAACATAGTTTTTTTTTTTTCACATTACATAGGTTGAGCAAAGGAGACCTCAAAGCCTGCCCTTGCAGTGGCGCACTTCCTCCAACAAGGCCACACGTACTCCAGCAGGGCCTTACTTCCTAATAGGGACTCCCTATTGTGGCCACTTTCTTTCAGACCACCTCATAGGTCAATGCTATAACCTGGCTGCTGTGAATACTGCGTGGATATGCAGGTATTTCTGTCATTGGTGCCTCTGTTTCTTCAGCACAGGAATGCTATAGCTGGATCGTATGTGAATTCTATTTTTAATATGAGGACTCCATACTGATATCATACTGACTCCATACTGATTTCATAGTGACTCCATACTGGGTTAATTTAGCAACAATATATAACCCACACCCAAGAACCCATAGCAGCGTTTGTTGCTTGTTTTTTCTAATTATAACCATTCTGACTAGGGTGAGGCGAAATCTCAAGCTACTTGGGGTTTTGTTGGTCTGTCAATTTGAGACAGGGTCATAGTACATAGCTATGACTCACTTGGAACTTGATACATAGACTAGGCGGACCTGGAACTCACAGCGATCCACCTCTCACTGCTGACGTTAAAGGCATAGGACACCATACCTCACTCAGTGTGCTTTAGATTTGTGTTTCCCTGGTGCTGAGGTCATTGAACATTTCCTTCTGTGATTAGAAAGGCCCAGCTTTGATTTTTTTGTTTTGTTTTTCGAGACAAGGTTTCTCTGTGTAACAGCCCTAGCTGTCCCGGAACTAGATCTGTAGACCAGGCTGGCCTCAAATTCACAGAGATTAACATGCCTCTGCCTCCCGAGTGCTGGGACTAAAGACTTGCACCACCACAGCCAGACTTCGGCTTTACCTTTAGCAGAGATCCTAGTTACTTTGTCTTAAACCTGGGCTCTATAAAAGTGAGAGCCTAGGAGTTGACAGTGTTGTAAATTGATAAATGTGTGGTAATTTGTTGCTGAGCAACGGAAAATTAGTAAATCATGAGTCATGAATAATATAGGCATTGTGGCCCATGCCTTCAATCTCAGTACTTGGCAAGAGACAAGAGGATCAATTCAAGGCAAGCCTCAGCTTCCTAGTAAATTCAAGCCAGCCTGGGCTACATGATACCCAGTCTCAAAACCCTGAAACAAAATTCAGTTACCAGTAGTAAGCAGAGACCAATTTGTAGTGCTCTGTAGCTCAAGTGACAAAGCAAAGGGATACCATGTTATTGTTAAGCAAATTTGGGTAAAAACTTAGTGAATGCTCCTTCTACTTTGATCTTTGTAGCTTTCTCTAAGTTTGAAACCATTTCAAGTGAAAGTTTCAAAAGAAAAGGTTAGTGACTGTCTTTGTGAGTGGTTTGGGGTCTTTGGTTTTTTTAATGGGTGTCTTTCAGTTGTTTTGGTGAACATCAGTTTACCTAACACCTTAAGTTGCTTGTCGCTAGGGATGAAAGATTGCCATGGTTCCATGGAATAAGAGCTAATTGCTAGCATCCTTAGTACTGCGCCACATGTCTGGACTCACGGAAGTGTCACAGAGAAGCTGGGTGTAAGTACCTCCCCATCCTCTCAGTGCTGTGGCCTCGTGCATGCTGGGTAAGTGTTCTGTCACTGAGCTACACCCCAAGCTGGTCAGCATTCTTGTTATCCTCACTCAGTAACCGAGCACCCTGAGCCTGTCCCAGGTGATAGACCCTACTCAAAGCATCTGGTACTAGACCATTTCACATTGATATTATGCCGCTTAGCTGCTTTGAATCTGGCTTCTGTTTGTGTGGGAATTTATAATATTCTGCTGGCCTCCATTTTCACTTTGCCAAAAAAGAAAAAGAGGAAAAAAGCAGAAAAAATAACAAACAATAGGGAAAATAGCAAACAGTAGGGAACTCCAAGAAATAAGTCACTTTATTTTCATCTCTTTTTTTTGGTTAACTTATTAATAAATTTTGTTCCTTGACAGTTTCATCTATGCTGTGTGTGTTCTGGTTCTTCTTCCACTTCTCCCAGTCCTTATTCCCACCTGTGGGTGCCTGCCGACTCCCCTCTCCAGCCCCTCTCTCCAGCTCCCCTCTCTGGCTCCCCTCTCCAGCCCCTCTCTCCAGCTCCCCTCTTCCCTACAGGCCTCTTTCTTACATGCACTAGTTTTATTTAAGTCCCAGAGAGCTTAAGCAGGGCCTGTGTCACCCTGAGTTTGGAACTAAATATCACAGGCTCACTGGTGGGCACACAAGTGGCTACTATGCCTCCCCTTCTACTTAAATCTGCTAGTCGGCAGCGGTAGGGCCTGTGAGCCCCTCCCCTCTCCCACAACCTGACTGTTAGGAAGACCAGACTTATGTGGGCCCAGTGCTAGTGGGCACAGCTGCTATGAGTACCTTGTCATGTTATGCTTAGAAGATGGTGTTTTCAACCCTTCTCCCTATCCGGGGGCTCTTGTCTTTCCACCTCCTCTTCCACAATGTCCCTTGAGCTATGAGGAGGTGATGTAAATGTCTTGTTGAGGGATGAACCCTTGATTATCCTTTACCCACAGAGAGATCCCGCCTCAAACAACAACAACAAAACAAAACAAAGAACAAACACAAGTGTGAGGACTTGAACTCAATTCCCAGCACTAACGTAAAAGCCAGGAATGCCCCTGTTGTCCCAGCACAAGGGAGGTGGAATCAGGAGAGTTGCTGGGTTTTGCTGGCCAGGCTAGCTGAGTCTGGGAGCTCCCGGCTATGGAGAGACCATGTCTCAAAATGCACAGCGAAGGGCAACAGAGGAAAACACTAACATCCACCTGTGGCCTCCTCATGCATGTACATATACATACCTGCACCAGCACCTCCGCATGAACACACACGTGCATGCACACACCATGCAAATAAAAATTCTAGAACGAGTAAAGGTTTTTTTTGTGTGTGTTTTGTTTGTTTGTTTGTTTGCAGCTCCTAAACAATAGCTTAAACCTCTAGGTCCTGGGCCCCAGGCCTCGCCTCTCAAGTACAGTCATGCTACCTTTAGGCCTGGACTCTGGCAAGAAAAATAGAGATGGCTGATCAACAAGATCAGAAGGAATTTTATATTATATATACACATATATATGTATATATATATACATACATACACACACATATATAAACTAAATATCACAGGCTCACCGGTGGGCACACAAGTGGCTACTATGCCTCCCCTTCTACTTAAATCTGCTAGTTGGCAGTGGTAGGGCCCCATGAGCCCCTACCCTCTCCCACAGCTTGGCTGTTAGGAGGACCAGACTTATGTGGACCCAGTGCTAGTGGGCACAGCTGCTGTAAGTACCTTGTCATGTTATGGTACAGATAAGGTTTCTCTGTAGCTTTGGAGCCTGTCCTGGAACTAGTTCTTGTAGACCAGGCTTGCCTTGAACTCACAAAGATCTGCCTGCCTCTGCCTCCTGAGTTCTGGGATTAAAGGCGTGCGCCCCCACTGCCCAGCCTAGTTCTATTATTTTACTGTACCCTAGGGTAACTATAGTTGATAACCATGGATATTTCAAAATTCTAGAAGACTGTAAATGTTTCACCAAAAATAAATGATGAATGTTTGAGGTGACAGCTGTGTTCAGTGCAATTATTTTATTATTATACAATATATACATGTATCAGAATATCATATGATTCTCCATAAATCTGAAGAAACAGTTACCAGAAATTAACAAAAGAGCTATAGACAGAACTGCTGTTGAAGGAATGTTAGGAAAGGCTGTTTCACTAGGGGGCGCTCCTTCCTCTTCATGAAAGGAGGAGCTGGTTTGGGGCTCAGAGCAGGGGGTGTAAGTGCTAGTATTCAGACATCTGTACTGGCCTGCCCCTGGGTTCCTGACAGGAGAAGTCCTCAGCAGCAGCAGCAGCAGCCACTAAGAGCACCTCCTGTGCACATACACTGTGTTCCCTATTAACACATCTCTCCCTCTCTATTTCTTTCTCTCTTCCTCCCTCCCTCCTTCCTTCCTCTTTCTTTCTCTCCCACCACTCTTGTCCCTGGGTACCAGTCTCTACCCCCCTCTCTGCCCTCTTCTCTGTCTCCTTTTCTGTCCCTTCTCTCTCCTCTTCCAATAAACCTCCCATGTGAGCCTTGTTGTATGATTTGACTTCTCTCCATGGTGTTTTAAAATAAATTACAATAGTAAGTACATACCTGGGATGCAGAAGACCAGAGGATGCTTCTTCAAGTATACTGGATTAGTTCCTGTGTTGGTTAATGGCAGATGTGTGTGCATTTTACCCCAACAGATTCAGCTTACAGCAGCTGTCTAGAAGTGCTTGCAGAGGGGTCCATGACTGCTGAATGCTGGAGGCAGGTTTTTGACGTAGGAAATACCTGAAAACCAAGGGTCTGCATGAATGTGAGGAGGCCTCCAAGGCCATGTTAGGACAGGACAGCTTTTTTTTGTTTTCCCAATTTTTTATTCATCTATTTATTTACATCCTGGCCAAAGCCTTCCCTCCTCTGCCCTCCACTTCCAGTACTTTCCCCCCAATCTTCCTTCCCACCCTCCAATCCCCTCCTCTTCCATCCCCATCCAGGAAAGGCCAGGTCTCCCATGAGTATCAACCAAACATAGCATATTAAGTTGCAATAAGACTGAGCATCTCACATGTATTATGGCTGGGCAAAGTGACCCAGTTTGAGGAGTAGGATCAAACAATCAACTAACCTGAGCTCATAGGGATGGCAGAGATCGGGAAGCTTTTGATTCGGTGGCAATTTTGCTTGGTGCAGCCTTGTACTTTCCCTGAGTGCCCACGACATGGTTTTGATTAAGTCTGCCCTGGGTTGCCAGTTTCCAGACAGGGATTTTTACAACAAGAATATGGAGGTAGGTAGGTTTACACATTGCTTGAAGGTTTTTTTGAGATCAAAAATTCACCAAATTCTTGTTCACTCAGTAATTGTTTAAGCTCAACTTCCCTGCTGAATTGGAATTTCCCCAGGAAAATGGTTTGATTTCACATAAAACTTAAGGCAAGAGTTAAAATTTCACAAGTCCCACTTTTTCTTTGGACTATCACTATGGTTTTCCATCTGTGTGAACATCTCCTGTCAGAGAGTTGCTCCAATGAAGAATGCCTTGTTTTGAAAGTGTATTGTAACCGGGAAGCACTATTTATCAGCATAGTGTTGACTGCTGTGGGTGGAGACAGAGCCACATCAATCATCAGAGTCAGGGTAGGAGAGAGCTGCTGGGACATCTCCCACTCTCAGCACATCCAGGGAACTCTCAGGGCGACAACAGCTCTTCCCTGGGCTCTGAGTGAGATCTGACTCCCCAGCATGGTCTCCTCACCCTAGGAATTAGCCTAGAACACTTTAGTTCTGATAGGCTTAAATCACATTTACATCATGACCTGGCTATTAAACGAGCCACCAAGCATAAAAGTAGGATTTGCACAACAGGAATCTATTATCAAATGGAAGTAGTATGTACAGGGTTAGGCCCAAGCAGGTCCTGAACACACAAGCAAGTTACATGAAGTAGCCCAAATACCCTTGCTATAGAGATTTGCATTGGTATGGGTCTTGGCTTATTGATACCAACTTAAGGTCAATTTTGTTATATGTATATTTCTGCTCTTGATTAAGGCATTTTGTTTGTCCTGCTCACTTAAAAATGTAATACATAATTAAGAAATATAGGCTAGGGGCTGGAGAGATGGCTCAGCAGTTAAGAGCACTGGCTACTCTTCCAGAGGTCCTGACTTCAATTCCCAGCAACCACATGGTGGCAGTTCACAGCCATCCATAATGAGATCTGTTGCCTTCCTTTGGATTTCAAGCATACATGCAGGCAGAACACTGTATTTGTAATAAATAAATTTGACAAAAGAACTCCACAGTCAAAGAAGCATGGCAGTGGACCAAAAACTATGGAATCCACAGATCTTACCACGTTCCCCACCGTCCTGAAGCAGCTGGCCTGATAGAAAGACAGAATGACCTTCTGAAGAGAGTTACCATGGCAACGACGTGGCCGCAGCATGGAGGGCTGGGGCAGCGTCCTCCAGAAGGTGGCGTTTGCTTTGGTCAGCTTCCAGCATCTGGTATGGTTTCTTTCATAGCCAGGATCTATGGGTCCAGGAACCAAGAAGTGGAAAAGGAAATGGTTTCTCTATCACCAACAGTGACTCACTGGGAAAACTTTTGCTTCCTGTTCCTATGACTTTAAGTTCTGTTGGCCTAGAAGTTTTGATTCCAGAGTGGGAAGTGCTCCTGCCAAGAGACATTGCCACCTGTTCTAAAATTTATAATGTGTTCGTAGTTGTATGAGGGATAGTTATGTCATGTTAGGTGTAATTATGACCTGGTTAAATATAAAAGCATTTGCAATTGTACTTGCAATAGTTATAGCATGTTAGACATAAATATGACTTGGTTGTTGTTTTCATTTGGACATTAAGCATGGCATAAAGAAATATGGTCATGTGTCAAATTGACAAGGTGTGGACTTGTGATAGCTATTCTTGGCTGTCACCTTGACTACCTCTGGAATTAACCAAAAAACAGGCTGCTGAGTACACCTGGGGGGGATTTTTCTTAATTAAATCATTTGAAGTGAGAAGACCCACTTTAATCTTGATCTTTAGAGATGGTGTTAAGTATTTTCCTACTGACAAACCTCTCTGCTGACACAATAATCCAAAGTAGATCAAATCAGACAGAATTAGAAAGAGCCCAGATTTAGTGGTGACCTCTGGGAAAACATGGAGTTGGGGGAAGGAGAACCGGAATGACCACCGGAGAGGAAAAAGGGGAGATCACATATTTGTTCTCTCTGGGGCAGTTTAAATAGCCTGTGGGAGTGGTCTTGACCTTCCCCAAGGAGGGGTCACCGTTTGGTGGGCTTTCTTTGAGGTGGTGGAGTTTGGACTGAGGCAACTCCCAGGAGAAGGGGCTTTGAAATGGAATTTTCCACCCAACATTTCAAAATGGATGGCAGGGAGCTGGGGTGAAGCCCCCAAATAAACATTTCAGACTCTTTGTATAAAGGGGTGTTAGGTGATGCTTCCATCCAACCAATGGGAAGATTGACCCCTAATTTGGACCACACCTTTTGATAGTAGCCTACATAAAGGACATGGAAGAAGGAAATAATCTATCTGTTGTCCCTCACTCTCGCTGGCGAGTTCGTTCCTTCACTTCTTTGGGATCTGGGGTACACTGCAGACCAGCTGAGGCATCCAGCCTCAGAGATTCTAGGACGTTCTGTTGGTAGACAGCCATTGTTGGATTAGTTGTACCATAACTGCTAAGCCATTCTAATAAATTCCCTTAATATAAAATCATTCTATCAGTTCTGTTCCGTTCCTCCAGAGTCCCCTCTCTCTCTCTCTCTCTCTCTCTCTCTCTCTCTCTCTCTCTCTCTCTCTCTCTTTCTCTCTCTCTCTCTCTCTCTCTCTCTCACACACACACACACAATTAAAAATAATAAGTCACACAATGCATAGGGCACACGTCTTTAATCCCAGCACTTAGGAGACAGAAGCAAATGAATCTCTGTGAGTTCAAGACCAGCTTGGTCTACAGAGTGAGTTCCAAAACAGCCAGGGCTATATCATGAGGCCCAGTCTTGAACAAAACAAAATAAAAATGAATCTTTTGAAAGAGAATGGGGGCCAGAGAGATGGTTCAGAGGTTAAGAATCCTCTTCCAAAGGATCCAGGTTTGGTTCCAGTGCCCACATGGTGGCTCACAACTATCTGTTCCAGGGATACAACACCTCGTCTGGCCTTCTTGGACACCAGGTATGCATGGGCATACGTGCAGGCAAAATAAATAAATAAAGAGGGGAGCAGACCCATGGAAGTGAAGCAACTCACCCAGAGACAAGCATTGCTGACCCACAATTACACACAGTGAATTCAGCAAAGGGTCTTGGCAGACTCTAGGAAGGAGTGGTGGCTGAGGCTGAATGTCGGGATCCACTTCACAGAGGAGGCAGCACAGAGCCAAGTTCTGAAGCAAAATGCAGTTATGTAAATTGTGATTCTCAATACACGTCCATCCAGAACCCGTGTGACTTCACCCTGTAAAGGTCACTGTGGTGGTTATAATGAGCATGGTCTCCATAGGTTCATATATTTGAATACTTGGTCCACAGTTGGTGGAACCATTTTGGGAAAAGATTCGGGGGTGTGGCCTTGTTGGAGGAAGTGTGTCACTGGGGCTGGGCTCTGAGGTTTCAAAATCCAAAGCCAAGCCCAATCTGACTCTCTCTGCCTCCTGCTTGTGGATCAGGTGTAAGCTCTCAGCTACAGCTCCTGCTCCTGCCTGCTGCAATGCTCCCTGCCATGACTCCCTGAAACTGTAAGTAAACCCCCAGTTAAATGCTTTTTTTATAAACTGCCTTGGTCATCCTGTGTTTTCACAGAATTTTTTTTTTTAAAAAAAATGGCTAAGACAAATAGTATGTATGTAACAATACAACATGCATTAAGTCCAGGATCACACAGGAAGCATGAGGGCAAACCAAACCCAGGCCTGCTGGACAGATAGATTGTCCCTTTAATGTCTGGATGCATTGCTTCTCCGACCCTTCAGTGTATGAATAGGAGTACTAGGTCAGCATGCAAACCCTCCTCAAGAAAATACATCCCTGCTCCACAGTGCAGGTGAGACAGTGAGCTGAATGTGACCCACCATGCCTTTGGGTCTTTCATTGCCTCCTTCATCAGCTCAGCAGCCCTGAGACCTTACAGCACCGACGAATAGATTTTCCCAAAACCATTTCAGTGATTACACTCACAGATTGTATGCTAACCACTGCCTAGAGCCCCGTGTGAGGAGTCTCTGGGATGTGCTTAATTTTTCAATTACAGCACAAGCTTTTTATTTTGAACTGGCTGGCACACAGTCAATGAGGCAAGCAGAATCCAGCTGATTTCCAGAGAAACAGAAAACTTGAAAATTACAAGTCAGTCATTTGTCCCTTTCCCTTAACGGCATTCTCTTCTGAAGTCTGAGTATTCAGCAGTGGCATGCCATTCTAGTACCTGATCCTTAGAGGACACACTCCAGAAAGGAGAGCCAGGACGTACCCCAGACATTCACTACAGGGGCCATGGTCTGCCCCACCGGCTTTGCTGTTGTTACAAGGTTGCATATCCCAGTTCAGAACAGTGAGGAAGAACACCAGGCCAACATCATGATTGGTATCACCTGACTTTAATATGCTGTAATAGTGTTAATTGTTAACCTGATGGAGTCCACAGTCACCTAGGAGCTAAACCTCTGGGCACCTCCCTGAGGGATATTTAGGTTGAGGTGAACCTCTGACAATGGCTGTGAAGGATTATCTTGGTTATGTGAATTGGTGTGGGAAATCCCTTTTTTTTTTTTTTTTTTTTTTGTTTTTTTTTGGTTTTTNNNNTTTTTTTTTTTTTTTTTTTTTTTTTTTTTTTTTTTGGTTGGTTGGTTGGTTGGTTTCTCGAGACAGGGCTTCTCTGTAGCTTTGGAGCCTGTCCGGGAACTAGCTCTTATAGACCAGGCTGGGGTAAAACCCATCTTAACGTGGGTAGGACCATTCCCTAGATGGGGATGCTCGACTGTATATAGTAGACATAGAACATGCCGGAACTAGAAAGTCATCCTTGTCTGCTTCCTGACTGTGGATGTCATGTGACCAGCCATGACAAGCTCCTGTTGCCTTGACTCCTTTGCCATGGTGGACTGTTCCCCTTGAACAGACGAAATAAACCCTTTCTCTTGAATTGCTTTCTGTTGGGGTGTTTTCTCACAGCCCAGGAGAGTGACCTGAGACACATGACTCAATACCACTTTACCTCAGCATGCTACTCTTTCCGGGTGTTTGGTGTCATAGTAAGCGTGGGTGTGAGCAATCACTATGTGCTAGCGATCATGCTGAACGTTGTATAGCTCTTAGCATTTCTACTCACAGCAGCCCTCTGGGAGAAGTTCTGCTCTGATGTGCATTCTACAGGTGGGGAGCTCCCACGAAGTTCCTTCGTTCACGCAACTACAGAGCCAAAGAGAGAGGGTCCAAATCCAGGTCTGTTTGCATCAATTGCGTGCACCTCTGTTATAAAAGTAAAAGAACAATTTATTCTGATAGATGAAGAAAAATAGTCCCAGGATTCTATTAGTCTGAATGATGTAGAAGGGCTGTTTCCGTAAGTCAAAGTAATAAATATTGGCAATTTCCTAGAGTCACAACTAAGAAACTAATAAATTTTATTTTTCTTACCTAGGCATGGTAATGGGACTGATCTAGACACAATTCTAAACTGCCATTAAGTTCTCACACCATCCTGAGAACAAAGAGTGTCCCTAGGGAGAAAGTATAGACATCCACTCTCTGTTGGCCACAGGTACACCATGCTTGTCATACTGCCTTATCTGTGACAAGATATTCTGGGTTTTTAGTGCCTCTTCTCTAAAGAGTAAGAATTTGAGAGCCACTGAGATGCCTCAGAAGGTAAAGTTCCTGCTGCCAAGCCTGATGACCTGAATTTGGAGGATTGATCTGACTCCAGCAAGTTGTCCTCTGAACACGAACACACACACACACACACACACACACACACACACACACCTTCCTATTTTTTAATAGTAAGTTTCTGGGTTGTGGAGGTGGGGGGTGGAGGGACATGGACTCACCCTAAGCCTGGCCTGTTTGGGGGATGGATCAGGATGCAGAGAGTTCAAGGAGACTATTTACCAGGAGCCATTCTGCCAGGGGATGGGAAAGGCCTGGCAAAGTCACCTGGCCTGGGACAAGGGGAGAATTCAGCCTGGCTAATGGCTCACAGCACATGAGGTCCCTGCAAGGCCTGGGTTTGAGGTTTGGGCTCAGATCTGAAAGAAGAATAAGACAGATGAAAGGGGGCTAAAAGAAGATGGCCCTGGCGGTATAGGAGGATCTTCTGCTTGTGTGTTGCTTTCATTGGTTGAATAAAGACACTGTCTTGGTCTTTTGATAGGGCAGCCCTTAGGTGGGAGGAGTAGACAGAACAGGATGCTGGGAAGAAGGGCAGTGTGGCAGACGCCATGGTTCTCCTGCCCGAGAAGGACGCTGGTTAGATTCATGCCAGTAAGCCATAGTCAAGTGGCGATACACATTAATGGAGATGGGTTAATCAAGATGTGAGACTTAGCCAATGAGAGGCTACAGCTAATGGGCCAGACAGTAATTTAATACAATTTCTGTGTGGTTATTTTGGGGGTCAAGCTAGCCGGGCAGGACAGAACAAAGGGGCCCCTTGCTTCTATTACAGATTGGCACTCCAACAGGATGGACTAAATCCACTTAAAAACCTGAAAGGGCTTATAAAGGAGAAAGAGAGAGTTTAACATAGCTTTTTGCTGTTTGCTGGTGGGACGCCACAGAGAAATTTTCCTGACTCAGCAGCCACAGCAGGAAAAAACTGCACCATTTTAAAACACAGCTTCCTGGGCTGTGCTGCCAGTGCAAACTCCGGCTATGGAGAATTTGTAGGCCCAGATGATTGTGTGCCCACTCGGGGTTGGGAACAAAGTACCTGAGACCATCCTGTGACTCAGCGCTCCCAGGATCGGGTTTACTAGGCGTGCACAAGCAGGAGAGCATGGTGGGGCCGCCATACAAAGAGATGATTCCAAGCTGCTCAGTGCTCTGCATGGCAGATTTGGCTGTATGTGCTGCACGCTCATTCTCAAAGTTAAAGTGCTGAGTGAAGCTTCTGCCTGACAGCCCCAGAGCTAGCAGAAACGGTATGTCCACCATTTTAAATTGGAGAGAGGTGGAGCCAACATCCAGAGCAGCTGCAGCCAAGCTGCTTAACATTTTAAAAGCTCTTCAAGAGAGTAGAGAATTACAGACAATGCAATAAGGACAGATTCAGACATAAAAGACCTGTAAATGGGTCACAATGTTGAATAAATGTACATAGGCCTGGAAGAGAAAAGATAAAGAGTATAGAGACTCATAAAACAAAGTTAATGCTTAAAAAAAAATGGGTAGTATTTAAAGAGACAGAGTAAAATAATAGAGTAAAAAAAAAAATAAGCCATGTAGCCGGGCGGTGGTGGCGCATGCCTTTAATCCCAGCACTTGGGAGGCAGAGGCAGGCGGATCTCTGAGTTCAAGACCACCCTGGTCCACAAGAGCTAGTTCCAGGACAGGCTCCAAAGCGACAGAGAAACCCTGTCTCGAAAAATGAAAAAAAAAAAAGCCATGTAAAAATGGAAAATTCACAGAGAATCTGAATTCTATGTATTATTGTGTTTTCTTTGAGTTTTTTGACTATGAAGGAGCTAAATGCAGAGAGACATTTTATTGCTAAGCTAATCCAGCATGTATATCATAAAGGTATCTTGACTTCAGAAGTTGGGTCTAAGGATATGATGCTTTGGAAAAGAGGTTCTTCTTTTGTTTCCACAGAGGATGAGACCCTGTGGATTGCTTCTAGACCAGTATGGTATGATAGACCGTGCCCTCCTGAAAGATTGCCGTGAACACCCTCAAAAACTTACATTGCTCAACTGCCAACTGAGATGAATCTGCTACACAGGATACACCATAAAAGAATTGATTAACAGTGCCCCCATACAGCACAAAGCAGTTTGGAGAGAAAAAAACTGTGTCTATATTCCAAAATATTGTTTATAAATGTTCTTTTACATTTAAAGGCGGACATGATATAGATATGAATAATTTGCATTGATATGAATCTTGGTTTATTGATACAAATTTAAGGTCAATCTTGTGATATATATATATATATATATATATTTCTGTGGTTATTTCAGGGGTTAAGCTAGCCGGGCAGGACAGAACAAAGGCCCCCCTCCCCCCGCTTCTACTACAGCCCTGGTATCCCAATCTGCACCTCGAGTCCAGGCACGGGACCTTCTATGTCAGAAGCACTATCTACTAGTGGATGTCACCCTTCTGATTTCAGAAACTGCACCATTGATTTTAGTGAGATTAGAGGTATGTTATGCCTCATTGAGATGCTAAGTCCACAAGGTAGCTGGAAGAACCAGAAACACTTGTACTGTTAAGCAAACCCTTTCTCAGGCCACCACTTAGTGCAAAATAAATTCTTTTAGCACTATTTCTAGACAGCCTTGCACAAACCCCTACCAACTCTGAGAAATCAAACTGCTGTAGCAAAATTTTGACAGAAAAACAAAAACAGTTGCATTTTTCTGTGGCAACATAATACTATTTGTGACAAAGTATGAATTTATTCTTATAGTTTTTAGTACTGGGGATCATGACAGGTGAGTGTTCCACCACTGTGCTCCACTCCAACCTTCTTCATTCTCCCCTCACCACCTTGTTCCTTTCTCCTCTCCCCTACCCTTCTTCCCTCCCTCTCTCCTCTCCTCCTTTAACCTTTCCCTCCACCTAGCTCTTGTATCAGAGCGTCCTGGGGAACATCCATCCATTCACTCAGCATTTATTATTAAAATGTACCTTTTCTATTCCTGGCCCTGTGCTGGTGATGAGCTTGTGAATTAGATGTGGTCTGAGCCTTAGAATACTTTCGGCTAGTAGAGGGAAAAAGCCGAGTAAGAAATAGCTGACAACAGAAAGAAGTCATGCAAATAAGATCCTTTTAAAACACTTTTGTTTATTTTGAGAGTGTGTGCCTGCTTATCTATATGGGCATCACAGGCATGCAGCACCTGTGGAGGCCAGAAGACCGACCACTCTGGAGCCTCTGGAACTGGAGTTACAGGTGGTGGCTCTGAAGCACCTGACATGGCTTCTCAGTTCTTCTGGGAACTGAATCAGGGTCTCTTGTGCAAGCAGCAAGTGCTCCTAACCACGGAACTGTCTCTCTGCACCTGTGAGAAATCCTTCAGTAGATAAATGAATAATAGCTAATAATTATTGTAGAAGGAAAATTTAGTAGAGTCACTGTAACTAGGGTAAACACTAGTTGTTGGAGGGCTTAGACTTTGAAGAAAACAGTGGTTTATTTAGTGGTTTTCTGAAGGAGTTTTCCATCCTTTGCATGACTTTGGTTACAAGACAATCCTGGCATATCTAGAGTGTCTTGATTTTTGGATACTGAAAATAGTACACAACAAAGACTAACTGTTATCATTCATAAAGAGGTAAATAACCCAAGGCTGGACCCACGAGGGGCAGCAGCAGATCACCCAAGACCAGGGAGAGACAGCTGTAAGGGAGACAGTGGTGGGTGAGAGACAGACAGATACAACATGCAGAGACTGCGGGGGTAGAGTTTATTTAGTGGGTTATGGAAGAGGAAAGGAAAGGGGAAGAGGGAGGAGGGGAGAAGTGGGGGAGGAGAGGTGGAAGCTGCTTTTCAAGAACCTATCTCTCTGCTATGAAAAGTCTCTTAATAATTAAACATAGAACTGCCATATTCCCCAGACCTCTGAGCACTTGAGGGCTGTTTATCAGGTATAGATAAGTTATAACTACAGTACAGAATCTGCCCGGAGGGTTGAGTCCAAGCTCAGAAGAAGGACAGAGAGAGAGAGAGAGAGAGAGAGAGAGAGAGAGAGAGAGAGAGAGAGCACAAGAGCTAGCAAGCAGCAAGCAGGCAGGAGAGAAGGAGAGAAGGTGGACAGAAGGGGGGGAGGTTGGGAGCGGGTGGAGCTTGTCTCTTAAAGGGACAGGGCACCCAAGTGACCCACCAGGCCATCAGATTACAACATTAGCATCTTTTTTTAATATAAAAAGGCAGGGGGGCCGGGTGGTGGTGGCGCATGCCTTTACTCCCAGCACTCAGGAGGCAGAGGCAGGCGGATCTCTGTGAATTCGAGACCAGCCTGGTCTACAAGAGCTAGTTCCAGGACAGGCTCCAAAGCCACAGAGAAACCCTGTCTTGAAAAACCAAAAAAAAAAAGATCTAGTTCCAGGACAGGCTCCAAAAGTGTCCTCCAGGCTGAGAGTATTTGCACCATTTCATCCAGATGTGCACATTCCTGAGCACATCTGGCTCCTCTGCTGCCTGTAGAGACCTAGTGATGAAGAACACCAAGGTGACCTGCATGGTCCCCATCACTGCTCTGACAGTGGAAAGGCACCAGCTGCTTTTCCCACAACTGTTTTTACAACACAGAGACAAATCATTTGCTTTAATATGAGATCTAGGACTGAGGGGATAGCCCAGCCGGTGAAGTAACCATATGAGCATGAGGATGGGGAGTCTGGATCCCAGCACCCACTGAAAGTGGTCGTGTGGCCCACCTGAAATCCCAGCGCTAGGGGTGAAGACAGGCGGTTGCCAGAGCAAGCCTGCTGGCCAGGCTGTCTGAGCTCAGTTGTTCAGTGGGATACCCTGCCTCAAAGTATGAGGTGGAGTCGGGAGCACTTTCGTCCCAGCACTTGGGAGGCAGTTGCAGGCCTCTGTGAGTCTGAGGCCAGGCAGGTCTCCACAGTAAGTTCCAGGCCACCTGAGGCTACATAATAAAACTGCTTAAAACCTGCTGGGTGGTGATGATGCACGCCTTTTAATCCCAGCAGAGGCTGGCACAGCTCTGTGAGTTCAAGGCCAGCCAGGTCTACAGATTGAGTTCCAGGGCAGGTTCCAAAGCTACAGAGAAACCCTGTCTCTAAAAACCAAAAAAAAAAAAAAAAAAAAGGAAGA
>NW_026068016.1:2755508-2757371 GCF_014885135.2 Alexandromys fortis
CTTTAATCCCAGCACTCGGGAGGCAGAGGCAGGCGGATCTCTGGGAATTCGAGACCAGCCTGGTCTACAAGAGCTAGTTCCAGGACAGGCTCCAAAGCCACAGAGAAACCCTGTCTCGAAAAACAAAAATAATAATAATAACAACAATAATAATAATAATAATAAAATAAAAAAATAAAAAGGCAGGGGATTAGGAATACCAGGATGGAGGAATTGAGATGGCAGATTCTCAAGACTGCTTCCTGTGGGTGTCGAGGTATTTCTCGGAGGGCCTGAGATAGCTGTGTGCTGGTCATATTCTGGGATGCCTGGGTGCCTTACTCCAATCCAGGATTTATGGTGTGGAACTGTCTGGTGTCACTTGAACCTGACAAGGTGTTGGCAGAGCATAGGACAAAGTTAAGTTTAGGAAGAAAAGTAATTTTTTTAGGATCAGGGGGTTGAGAGGGGTGTATCTGACCTGTTTAAGGTGGATTCTTTAATTCAGCTCCCTGGAACTCACTTTGAGTTTGTGAAAACAGAAGTTTTAGACATATGCATTTGCATATTTATACCAAAATGACCGTGACAGATGTTTTTGCACTATGAAACACATCTTTAAGACTATGGAAGGTAGCATGAGAGATAAATTTGATAGCGTGTACTTGTCCTCCCACCTTTATAACTTGCATTTTATATCTTAAAACACCTTTTATTTAGAATGTATTAAGATGTTAGACTGAGACAGGAGTGGGACTGAGCTACCTAGTACAGAGAGAGCCTGGGGAAACAAGCTCCACTGGGAGCAGAAGCCAGGAGCAAATCCAGCCTTGGAGCCAACTCAGTCCAGGGACACACTGAGCCAGCGACCTGACCCAGAGTCAGTGATTGCCACCCGATCAGGTACAGGGGAGTAACTGCTGAGCAAGTGAGACAGAGCCAGAGACAGCTGAGGGTCCAGACGTGAATCTGGAACATTCAAGGGAGTAGACCTAAGCCAGGACCCTGGTGGGTCTGGATATGAGTCTAGGACCTCCTAGCAACTAGGCTTGAGCCAGGACCTCTGCCAGTCTGGGTGTGAGTAAACCCAGGACCTATGAGGGAATAGACAGGAACCAGAGATTTCAGCAGGGCCATGTGTGAGTCTGGGACCTTAGAGAGAGTAGGCCTGAGCTAGGACCTCTGTGGGTCTGGGCATTTGTCTGGGACATCAAAGGGAATAGGCAGGAACCTGGAACCTTTGCACACACATCTTTGAACACCTGATTTTTGACAAAGAAACAAAAAAATATCAAATGGAAAAAAGAAAGCATACTTAACAAGTGGTGCTGGCATAGCTGGATATCAACATGTAGAAGAATGAAAACAGACCCATATCTATCACCATGCACAAAACTCAAGTCCAAATGGATCAAAGACCTCAACATAAAGCCAGCCACAGTGAACCTTATAGAAGAGAAAGTGGGAAGTACACTTGAATGCATTGGCACAGGGAACCACTTCCTAAATAGAACCCCAGCAGCACAGACATTGAGAGAAACAATTAATAAATGGGACCTCCTGAAATTGAAAAGCTTCTGTAAAGCAAAGGACATGGTCAACAAGACAAAACAACAGCCCACAGAATGGGAAAAGATCTTCACTAACCCCATATCATACAGAGGTCTGATCTCCAAAATATACAAAGAACTCAAGAAACTGGTCACCAGAAGAACACATAATCCAATAAAAAAAATGGAGTACAGACCTAAACAGAGAACTCTCAACAGAGGAATCTAAAATGGCTGAAAGACACTTAAGGAAATGTTCAACATCCTTAGTCATCAGAGAAATGCAAATCAAAACAACTCTGAGATTCCATCTTACACCTGTAAGAATGGCCAA
>NW_026068016.1:2757994-2786489 GCF_014885135.2 Alexandromys fortis
TAATAAAGTTTCCCAGGCTCATGTGGCGTGGGGCATACTTTATTTCCTCAAGGACTGCTTTATTGAACAGTGGAGCCAAGCCAAGGACATACTTTGATCTCTTGGTAAGTGGTCAGCTGTAAACAGGAAAATTAAGAAATACAGAGAAAGATCAGGCAAGGTGTCAGGAGGGCTCGCTCTCAAGGCCATCTCCAGATACGAGATCTGCCTATGGCATCAGGTCCTATCTCGACCACTGATTGCCAGGGGGACCACCTGGGGCTTCGCTCCAAGAAGCTCTAACCCCAATCCTTCAGCAGGCAAAAGCCAGCGCAGAGGCATTTTGTCACTACAAGGCAGTCACTGCTGTGGACGTGGCACTGGTGGGAATGCAAGCTGGTACAGCCCCTTTGGATGTCAGTGTGGCGATTTCTAGGAAATTGGGAAACAATCTTCCTTAAGACCCAGTAATACCACTTTTGGGTATATACCCAAAGGATGCTCTTTAACTGATGAATCTATTTCCTCTGTTTTATCTTCAGCGCTTGAGATTCTCTCTTCTATTTCTTGTATTCTGTTGTTCATGTTGCATTTGTGGTTCCTGCTCTTTTTCTCATGATTTCTGTTTATATAAATCCTTCGGCTTTTGTTGTCTTTATTTTTTTCTATCTCAGTTTTCAAGTCCTAAATAGTTTCTTTTATATGTTTGAGTTTTTTTCTTGGTTTTCTTTAAGTGATTTGCTGATATCTTCCAATTTTTTGTTTGTTTTTTCCTCCATTTCTTTAAGGTAATTTCTCATTTCATCTTTAGGAATTTCAAACATTCTCTTAAGGTTATTTTTTAGATAATTTTCTTCTGGTTCATCCATACTTGGTTGTTCAGGCCTTACTTTTGTAGGGCCTTTAGGTTTTACTGGTGTGTTGCTCTTTGTGGTGTAGCATGTGTTCTTACCTTATCTACTCCTCTTTTCCTCTAATAGGTGTGGCTGGGGCTGTCTGAGATTCTGTTGAATAATCTTCTAGGTGCCAGTGAATCCAAAGCTAAGATGATTTTCCTCGTGGTACAGTCCGTGTCACAGTTCTAGTTACCCTGTTGGTTACTCCTGCTCCTGTAGTGTTCCTGTGCTTTGGTCTGCTCCCTTGGAGTTTGCTGTCTCAGGCCTACTTTGGCCCAGGCTGCTGGCTTTGATCTGTTTCTGTAAATCTTGGTCTGGATCTTCTCTTGCAGAAGTCCCTGGCTTGGAGTTAGACCTGTTCTGGTGGCGATTGCTGACTCTGGATCTGGTCACTGGTTCAACCGTGATCCACCCATGTCCGGGGACTGGGTTTGTTTCTGGCTTCTGCTCCCGGTGGAGCTTGTTCTCTTTGTGTCCTAGGTAGCTGGTTCAGTCCCACTCCGGATCCAGTGGAGGTCGCAGACTTTGAGTCTGGTCATTGGCTCAATCCTGGTCTGCCAGTGTCCCAGGACTGGGTTGGCTCCCAGGGCTGAATTTGCTCCTGTCTTCTGGTCCGGGTGGAGCTTGTTTCCCCAGGCTCTCTCTGTCCTAGGAGTCTCATCCAATCCCAAAGAATGTTCAATTGGGCCATGTGCTCAACTATGTTCATAGAAGCTTTGTTTGTCATAGCCAGAGCCTGGAAACAACCTAAATGCCCCTCGACCGAAGAATGGATAAAAAATGTGGTACATTTACACAATGGAGTACTACACAGCAGAAAAAAATAACGACAGCTTGAATTTTGCAACAAAATGGATGGAGCTAACCCAGACACAGAAAGACAATTATTACATGTACTCACTCATAGGTGTTTTTCAAACATAAAGCAAAGAAAACCAGCCTACAAACCACAATCCCAGAGAACTTAGACAACAATGAGGACATTAAGAGAGACTTAGATAGATTTAATCTACATGGTAAGTAGAAAAAGGCAAGATCTCCTGAGTAAATTGGGAGCATGGGGACCTTGGGGGAGGGTTAAAAGGAGGAGGGGAGAGGCAGGGAGGAGAGCAGAGAAAAATGTAGAGCTCAATAAAAATCAATTAAAAAAATGAAGTTATACTGAAATTTGTTTGGTGAGGTTGTCCTTTTAAACTGACAAAACCTCTCCACTGTCAAACTGCAATAGAAATTTTCGAGGATGATAAAATTTTACTTAAGTAGTTATTGATTAAAAAAAGATAGAGAACTTACTTGGTTGTCTACCTAGAGCCTCTCCTCAGGGTCCTCCATAGTCATTGAGGGTTATATTTACCTTTTGCTGTTTAGCACAGGGCCTGCCAGGTTTTATAAGAGCCTGTGGATTAGGAAATGTGTAGGAGAACACAACCTCAACCTGAGCAGCTAGGTGGTCGATTCCACTTGATGCTTTGTCCACATCTGGAGAGCTTCAGTTTAGATGAAGGCAGTTCTGCCCAGTGGTTAGTGTTTTCACTTGATGAAGCAAATTGTGGATGGACGTTGTCCTGTACCCATCTGTCTTCTGTCTTCTTTGGAGGAAAGAGTGCTGCTGCTAGGAGCCAACCTGTCTCTCTGCTATGAAAAGTCTTTTAATAATTAAACATTTAAATGTCATATTCACCAGATCTCTGAGCACTTGAGGGCTATTTATGGGGTACAGATAAGTTATAACTACAGCACAGAATCTGCCTGGAGATCTTAGTCCAAGCTTGACTGTATTGGTTTTTAACTTAACAGGTGAGTTTTATACTTGTGAAAGACAAAGAAGAAAAAACTGTTTGCAATATAAGCTTAGGGGTGGAACTGAATAGTGGAGAACAGCTTTTATTTTAAAGCAGGGTTGAAGCACATATAAAAGTGACAGGTCACGCAGCTGGCTAGGGGTGGGACCTCATGTGGAGAACCTGCTGCCAGCACTCTTTGGCTAGGGGCTGAACCTCACTAGTCTCTGGTTCCTTTTTATTAAGCTCAAAGAGTATGGTAGCAGCCATGGTTGTCCACATGGTGTAGCTCTTCAAATTTAACAGCCCACTGGTAGGAGTTAGAAATGTCAGCCTGTTTCCCACAGGGGAGGCAGAAAAATAAACAACTGGCTCAGGCCGTCATCCATTTGTCCACAAGATAGCGGGCACTGAGAAAGGGCAGTCTCCCAAGAGACACCAGGCTGGAAGGGAACAATATCCCGAAAAGTATCCACAGATTCGAGGGGCTCTGGGCCCAAGAAACGAATGTACCACTCAGTGAGCGCAGTGCTAAGGCAGAGCCCGAGAACCGTGCTCACGGGAAAGGCGATCTTACCAACTGTCCCAGCTGACTGAGGGAAAGTTGGGCAGTGGGCTGGTAGAAGGTCCAGGTTTAGGATTTTCACCTGCAGTGCATCAGTGGCAGAAACAGGGCTCCATGAATGGAAGAGAGACAGATTCTGCCACTGCATTGAGAGGCAGCGGGGGAAGGGAACAGAGTGCCCATTATACCACCAAGCTGGGAGCTGGAGCCGAGCCCATGAGACAGTTTAGCATGGGTGTGATTACACGCTGGGAATGAAAAGGAGATAGAAAAACAGAAAAAGTCGGCTGCATTTCCAACTCACGATCACTGGCAGGATGCAAACTGAGGACAGGCAGTTAAATAGCTTGCTATCTGAGGGGGGTTGACACAGTCTCCATGAGTAAGGCAAGATCCAGAGACAGAACTCCAGCATCCTGGAAGTTCAACATGGACTGCGACTCAAGCTGACTTTGGGTCACTGAAAAGTCTAGGGGTTGTGAGAACAGGTGGGCACAAACTGAACCCCTATGTTGTCACGTGGAGTCTGAGGCCTGAGCGAGGGTCTTTAAGCCAGATGGACAAGCGGTTGACCAGTACTGGGCTGTTTTTATGCGGGGGAACCACTGCTTAGTGATTGTGCACTCATGGAGGCATGGCCAGATGTGTGGGAAAAGCCTACCGTTGGATGATGGATGTAGAATTCCAGTGCTATTAGTTGGAAAAGCGACTGTATAGAAGAAGAGTTAAAAGATTACAGGATCCCTAGCTGTCCGCAGCTGAAGGGATAGCCTGCCGAGGTCACAGCACCAATGTTATCATTCATAAAGAGGTGAGTGACTCGAGGATCCACGAGGGGCAGCAGCAGGTCACCTGAGGCTGGTGAGAGACAGTGATGTGTGGGGATGGACAGGGGCAGGGCAGACAGTAGGTAAGAGACAGATAGATACGCCATGCAGAGAGAACTGGAATATAGAGTTTATGCAGTGGATTATGGAGGGGGGAGGGAAGGGAAGAAATGGGGGAGGAGAGAGAGAGCATGCGTGCAAGAGAGAGCGCGAGGGCTAGCAAGTAGCAAGCAGGCAGGAGAGAAGGTGGGCAGAAGAGGGAAGTTGGAAGTGGGTGGGGCTTGTCTCTTAAAGGGGCAGAGGACCCACCCAGGTGACAGACTAGGCCAGCAGATTACAACATTCCCATCTTTTTTTTTTATAATAAAAAGGCAGGGGGAGGGGTGTTAGGCATAGCAGGTTGAAGGAATCAGGACTGCAGATTCTCAAGACTGCTTCCTGCCTATTTGTGGATGTCAAAGTTTTTCTTAGGGAGCCGGGGTAGCTGGGTGCTGGTCATATCCTGGGGTAGCTGGGTGCTTTTGTGGTGTTGAACTGTTCCATGTCTGGAGAGGAGGTGGGCAGAAGGGGGAGGTTGGGAGTGGGTGGGGCTTGTGTCTTAAAGGGACAGGGTACCCAGGTGACAGACCAGGTCAGCAGATTATAACACTAACATTACAGGGCTATGATGTTTTCCTTCAGGAAACATAGAGAATAGATCAGGGGCTTTGATATGAGAAACTGCTTTTGCCCAAAACACAACCTTTGAGTAGCAATCAGTATATATGCTTCAGCAGTGCTGCTCAAGATTCAACTGCTCCTTCTGCCATCACAGAGCCTGGTTTATGTAATCGGCGAAATAACCAGGCTAGCTTAATATGAAACAGCAAATTTTAATGAAGGGATAGCTTACAACACCAGGATCCAGCCATGAGCAGGAAATACAAAAAAGAGAGAGCAGTGGGGCTCACACTCACCAGATTTATATGTAAACATTAGCCCGAGGTGAACACGCCCTCTAAGGGGCTGGGCTATCCCTACATTTTTGTCTAAATAAGATAGAACTAAACCAAACACAACTATATACAATAATAACAAATAATAAATATAACAAACAATATTGAGAACAAAAGTTTTGCTAAACATTCTATCTCAAGGAGTCTAAATAATGTAGAGAGTAACTACAATTATATAATTTTCAACTCCATCAAAGATCTGAGAAGGGAATTAATATTACTTAACAAACGAGAGATATCAAAATTGTGCAACAAATGACAGAGACAACTGACTACCTGGGCAATCACCCAAAGTCTCGTTTGCAATGTTGAGTCAACCAACTTTGGCTAAGGCCTAACATAACTGACATACCATTATAACCCAAAGTCCAGTTCTGCCAAGAAGACAAGCTCCCAGTGGAGTGTCTTTGGTGCTCAGCGTTCTCTTGGGAGTAGAGTAGCGTTGCCAGGAGTAATTGTGTCTCGTTGGCACAGAATTCTAGGTTAGATTAAAGGCCATTTTCTACAGCTCTTTGAAGAGGCTGAAGATTATACTATCTATACTAAATATAATCTCAATGTATCTAAAAGACCTGATTAATTTTCAATACCTATCTAACTTGAAGACTAAGAGAATAAACAACTGTGAAATATATGAAGACAATGATCTTTAACTGTAAATAATATCATTACATATCAAATGTAAACCATGTTTGTTTTTAACTTCATTGGTTAAATAAAGAGACTGCTTGGCCCTAATAGGACAGAAAATTAGGTAGGCGGAGTAGACAGAACAAAATGCTGGGAGAAAGAAGCTGAGTCAGGCAGTCGCCATGATTCTCCCACCCAACACAGATGCAGGTTAAGATCTTCCCTGGTAAGCCACCTCATGGGCTACACAGATTATTAAAAATGGGTTAGATCAATATGTAAGAGCTAGCCAATAAAAGGCTGGAACTAATGGGCCAAGCAGTGTTTAAAAGAATACAGTTTCTCTGTAATTATTTCGGGGCATAAGCTAGCCGAGCAGGAGCTGTGCGGCGAAACACAGCCCACCACTCCTAGTACAACAGGGTTACATCTGGGAGTGGCCCTCTTTCCTTGGCAATTGTCACGCATGACACAAAACAACAAACTATTGCTAAGCACTACATAAAATGCAATATGCTTTCCCTTCTCTCTATAAACTGAATTATATAGCTCTATATTTTATGTCTAAAGCATAGAGAATTATAAAAATAATATGATTTTATGTATGTAAAATGTAGACCCATCATACACTATAAATAGAGGTCAAGGATCAAACTCAATCATTAAAGTCCGTGTTAAAAATTAGATTTATCCTGATGATAGCATATGAGGCTGGTGCTGTTACTAAAGTTGAGGAAGCCGTTCTCAGAAGTTTCCAGATTGTCCAAGTTAGTGAGTGGTGCAGGTGGGTTCACACCAGTGACCTCTTTCAGCTGAGGTAAAGTCACCGGAGGATGTGGAACAATGAGCTGATTCCAGGTAGTGGGTGTGGAGGCGCAGGGAGAGCTTAGGGAGTTCCTGGAAAGAGAAAAGAATGTACAAGAGGCTTGAGGCAGCCTCTAGTGTCTGCGGGGCTGGTGAGGTGCGGAGTAGTTGTGAAGGATGGGGCTCTGTGAGGCCCAGTGTGGAGAGCTGAGGGGAAGAGCACCTGGCCTCCTGTGTGTCGCTGAGGAATGGTAGGCTAGCTTTCGGGAAGGCACTTAAGCCGGGGCATGGCGGGGCTGGATTTGCATTTCATAAAAAGGCCTCAGCAGCAGCTGCACAGATTAGTGAGAAGGAGGCTGGAAACCACTTATCTCCCGGGCTCAGGAGAGCTGGGAAGTAATGCCACTCCAGAGAATACAGTCTAGAGAACTCTTAGACATCTGCTCAGGGAGCAATGTTGCACAGTTTGTGTTAGCAAGACTCCAAAGTGTCCTTCGGCAGAGAGTAAATCAATAAATCATTGTACGTCTCATAATAAAACACCAGCTGGTGGATGAAATGAGAGAACCGGGCCAACATGTGTCAATGGGAAAATGAAGTCGGGGAAGCAGGTTGCGGGGGTTTTGTATATAGCATGACATCATTTAGCAAAGTTGAAATCCTGCGTAGCAGTGCTTTCTGTTGTTTATGCATTCACAAATGTTTATAATATGAAGCGGATAATACTCCTTTCATGAACGAACTCTGGGGGAAAGAGAGAGGACGAGGATGGGCTAGTTATGGTTATATGTATATAACACACACACATATGTAAAACACACACAGAGCTCCTTAAGTAAAATGGCAAATATGATAATGTTAAGTTTTACTGAATGAGGGGCTGGATACATAGATACCTCAGTGGTTAAGAGCATTTGTTACTCTTGCAGAAGACCTGGGTTTGATTTCCAGCAACCACATGGCAGCCCAACAACTACCAGTTGCAGGGGTTCCTACAGGTATGCGTGTGGTTAATACACATGCACAGAGGGAAAACATCCATAAAGTAAACCAACAGCTCTAAAAAATAAATTATAAGAAGAGAGTTTTACTAAATGAAAACACAGTCTTTATTATTCTCTACATAATAACAACCGCATATTATTTTGAATGTATTTCAGTAAAAGTTCTAAAAATCTAAACTTGGTTTAATTGGTTGTTTTTACTCTTTGCTTTTTGGAGGCCTTACCACCCAACTCCCACATAAACCACATGAAGGCATGTTCTTTCTTAGGAACGCCCGACCTTAGCTTGGCTTGTTTCTAGCCAGCTTTTCTTAACTTAAATTATCCCATCTACCTTTTCCTCTGGGCTTTCATCTTTCTGTATACCGTTCTTTACTTCTTTCTCCGTGACTTGCTATGTGGTTGGGTGACTGGTTCCCGATATCCTCTCTCCTTTTCTTGATCCTCCATTATTTCTTTTTCTCCATCTATCTATTCTCTCTGCATGTCACTCCTGCCTATCCTTTCTCCTGCCTTGCTATTGGCCATTCAGCTCTTTATTAGATCAATCAGGTGTTTTAGACAGGTAAGGTAATACACCTTTACAGAGTTAAACAAATGCAACACAAACAAAAGCAACACATCTTTACATCATTAAAACAAAAGATCCTGCCAGGGAGTGGTGGTCCACGCCTTTAATCCCAGCACTTGGGAGGCAGAGGCAGGTGGATCTCAGTGAGTTGGGGGCCAGCCTGGTCTACAAGAGCTGGTTCCAGGACAGGCTTCAAAGCTACAGAGAGCTGGGCGATGGTGGCGCAGGCCCTTAATCCCAGCACTCGGGAGGCAGAGGCAGGCGGATCTCTGTGAGTTCGAGACCAGCCTGGTCTACAGAGCTAGTTCCAGGACAGGCTCCAAAACCACAGAGAAACCCTGTCTCGAAAAAAAAAAAAAAGTTCCCCAGCATAAACAAATGTAACACATCTTAAAATAATATCCCACAGGAACTTGGATCTGAAAGTCTGCTTTTGCCTCAGCAAAGAAAAAAGGGCCCGGAGGAAAGCAGAGCCAGGCATGGACTGGGAGGGGGCAGCAGGAGTGAGGAAGCCACAGTCTAAAGGAAGCAGGTGCTTGCTGGGTCGTGGGAAGGAGGGGAGAGAGTAGAACCCAGATGACTACCAGCTTCTTGCATTTCTGAGTAGGTGGTGGGCAAATTCCAGAGAAAGGGAATGTAGGAAAAATAACAGGCTTGACTAGGGTGTAGTGGGGAGATCAGGTTCAGACTTGTTTGCTTTGAGGTTCTTCCAAGGAGAAATGTTCAATATGCATATTCAAGCCAGAGGGAGGTTTGAAGCATGGGACAGAAATACAAAGGTAGTCATTGGCTATGTAAGTCTTCCTTTAGGGAGAATACAAATGAATACTTTGTATAACAGTTAAAATGTTTTGAATAGAAGAGCCATTAAACAAGGTAACATATGTAAGTAACATACTAATACTGGTACTTGAGAAACCCCTCAGTCAGCCCACTTGCAGAGGACCCTTGTTCAGTCCCAACACCCCCATGCCCAGCACCTCACAACTGCCTCTAACTGTAGTACCAGGGATCTGATGCCCTCTTCTGACCCATTGAGGCACTACACTCATATACTACACCTTCCTTCTTAAGGGCCTGGGGAAGATTTGGTGAAGTCTTGGTCACTTGGTCAAATAGAAAGCACAAAGGTCACCAGGCTATTCATCACCTCTGGTCCTGTTTGTAAGAGCTTAGGGCTGCCAGCGTAGCCTGATCCTCCAGATAGCACAGCGGTCACCAGGCTACTTACTAGCCATATCCATACTCGTCCTTTTGGGTGGAAAACAGGCTATGCATCTCTTCCCTGGAAGAGATGACCCTGTGTGTTTAATATTCCTGATTTCCCTAGTGCTTGTCCATGAACATGAGGACTTCAGACCCGCTTCAAGGAACGTCACCCTTGGGTGCTGGAGAGATGGCTCAGTGGTTAAGAGCACGGCTACTCTTCCAGAGGTCCTGAGTTCAATTCCCAGCACCCACATGGCAGTTCACAACTGTCTGTAACTCCAGTTCCAGGGGATCCAGTATCCTCATATACATACATAGGCAAAACACACATAAAATAAATTACTTTTAAAAAAATGTCGCTCTTCACTCAGCTTCTGGAAAAGAATATATAGACATACTAAAGAAAAACCAATTTCCCCAATCGTCTTGTGATAACTGTGCATATTGAGACTATTGAATGGATATTCTTTAAGTTTTTATTTTATTTTTTGGGTTTTCAAGACAGAGTCTCATTATGTAGTTCTGGTTATTCTGGAACTTGCTCTATAGACTGGGCGGGCCCCTAATTCAGAGATCCACCTGCCTCTGCCTCCCAAGTGCTGGGATTGACGGTCTGAGCCACCACCACACCACCACCTGGTTATTTCTAAATTGTCCCTAAAGCACATTCAGAGAGGGGGTGAAATGATGTCTCGGTAAGATCTCAGCACATGGACAAGAGGCCCTGCTTGACTGGTCACCAGCAGCTAAGAAGAACCTAAAGGAAGGTCAGTGAGCCACATAAACCCACTGGAGAGACTGCCACGGAAAAGAGACTTCACAGCTGGTGACTGCACAGCTGGTGACTGCACGGGTGGTGACTGCACAGGTGGCGACTGCACAGCTGGTGACTGCACAGCTGGTGACTGTACAGCTGGTAACTGCACAGCTGGTGACTGTACAGCTGGTGACTGCACAGCTGGTGACTGCACAGGTGGCGAGGGACGCTCATGGTGCTGAGGGGAATGCGAATGGAGTCACCCTTTAGGAAAGTCTGAAACCTGCTTCTCCTCCTTCCCTCCCTTCCTTCCTTCCTTCCTTCCTTCCTTCCTTCCTTCCTTCCTTCCTTCCTTCTTTCCTTCCTTCCTAAACTTGTATTTATTTGTCTGTATGTATATGTATAATATGGTCTCTCCTACTGTTGGGCCATTAGGGAACAAAATTAGGTTCTTGGGCTTAGAGGGAGGCTCCTTACCTGCTGCTGAGTCATCTTTCTAGTCTTTGAGCAGTTCAGTATTTAAAGATCCCAAACTGCCACATCAATGATGTGGCCATAGCCAAGGAATGCTAGCAGCCACCAGTGGCTGAAAGAAATTGGAAATAGGTTCATCTCTAAAGCCTCCAGAGGCCCTGTTTGGGGTCCATTAAAACTGATTTGAAATTTGTGGCCTTGAGAACTTTGAGAGGATAATATTCAGTTGCTCTAAGCCACTAAATTTGGAGTCGTTTGTTATTGAAACCAAATAAAATTAATATCTTACACAGTACAATAGTACTCGGCAATCTACAGGAATGAACTACCAGTGTACACAACAGTTTGGATGGATCTCAGGTGCCTCCAAACTGCAAGGGGCATGGTGCACAATTTCACTCCTATGGCATTTTAAAGAAGACAGAACTGCAGGGCTAGAGAGCAGCCTGGCACATGCCACTGTTGGGTGTGGTCGCCAGTGACAGACCCATAAATTTTTTCAGGGTAGCGATGAGATAAACTATTCAAGTTCTCAATGATGGCGCTCACACATACGCTTCATCTGTACAAGTCAACAAAACTGGATGTCAAAGAGGGTACACTTTTACTGTATGAGCATTTGAAAAAAATTTTTAAAATACCTCTGTATTTAGTAACATGGCAATGACTGTGTTAAACTTCAAAAAAGGTATAAAATAAGTCCTGATCTAAAAAGCAATGATTTTTTTCCCACAGATATCGATCAAAGAATATCTGTTTCCTTCAGAGGAGAAGTTAGCTCTTTGGTAGTTGGCTATATATATATAATATATATTATATATCATATATATTATATATATATATATATATAAAATAGCACTCGGAGCATGTCTGTGCTCATTGTTTTCATATGTGTGTAGCAAGAGCCCAGACAGAAACAACTTAGCGAGGGGAAAGGATAGTTTGTCTCATAGTTTCAGAGAATTCCATCCACCATGGCAGGGAGATGGCAGGGAGGCTGTGGAGGAAAGTAATTCACATGGCTACTGCCAAGAAGCAGAGAAAAGAGCATAAGAAGAAACCAGAGCACTACGGAGTCCCCGAGGACACACTCTCAGTAACCTATTTCTACCAATTTAGCCCTGGTCCCTAGTTCCCACCATCTTCCAAGAATGCCATCATATGAGGAGTCTATCAAGGGATCCTTCGTTTCTTCTTCCCTCCCTCCCTCCCTCCCTCCCTCCCTCCCTCCCTCCCTCCCTCCCTCCCTCCCTCCCTCCTTCTCCCTTCCTTTTCCCCCTGCTTCCTTCCCTCCCTCTCTTCTTCTTTCCTTCCTTCCTTTTTTAAACTTATATTGAGTTGTTTGTATGTATATGTATAATATGGTCTGCTTGTGGCCGTCAAGGGACAACTTGCAGGGTCAGTTCTCTCCTTCATGATTCAACCATCCCTGGAAACAGTCTCACAGGCACACCCAGCAGGGAACTTTACTAACCAGTTACTCACTATTTAATCCAATCAAGCTGACAACCAAGGTTGCCCTTCAACATAGCATTACAGGAGACCTCATGTTAGCAAGAAAAGAAACTCTCAGGTTAGGAAAAGAGTGAGAGCATGAAACACTCAGATAGGGAAACTTGCCTTTGTGGGGGGTGATGAAGGGAACACAGTTCTTTAGAAACTGCCCTTAAGGTGAGTTCAAAACAATCACAGACTGAGACTATGCATTTAAATTTTAATTTTGTGTGTGTGTGGGTATGTACACCTTCTTCACATGCAGGAGGAGATCAGATGTGATGGATCATGATATGGGATCCCCTCTGTATATCATGAATATGTTTTATTACCATTGGTTATTAAAGAAGCTTTTTTGGGTCAATGGCTTAGTAAAGTAAAGCCAGGTGGGAAATCCGAACAAAGATCTAGAGAGAAAGAAGGTGGAGTCAGAGAGGTGCCATGTAGTTGCCGAGGGAGAAAGACACCAGACCTTACCAGTAGGCCACAGCTTCATGGTGATACATAGATTAATAGAAATGGCTTAATTTAAGATGTGGGTGTGAGTTAATAAGAATCCTGAGCTAATAGGCCAAACAGAGTTGTAATTAATATAGTTTCTGCGTGATTGTTTGGGTCTGAACAGTTGGAAAATGAATGAGCCTACTGGATGTAGATGCTGGGAACAGAACTAGGGTCCTCTGCGTAAGCAGTAAGTGCTCTTAACTCCTAGGTCTTCTCTCCAGGCCCCTCAATAGTTCTTTTGTTGCTTTCACCAGGCTTAAAGTCGAATTAACTGGGGTGATAAGTCAGTAAAAGGATGTTAGTGAGAAGCAGTCTCCATCGTAGAAGATGGTTACTAAGAGCGACCCTCCGAGAAAGATGGAAACATTTGTAAACACCACCTTGCTCTATAGGGGGAGTGACATTGTGTATGCATTGAGGTTAGGGACCTTGCACTGAGGAGATGAGCTTGGGTTGTGCAGATGAGCCTACTCCCATCACTTGAGCCCTCTAAGTGGAGTCCTGTCCTGGGCTGGTAGGTCAAGAGACCAGAAGCACGGGAAATACTGGCTGGCTTTGGAGATGGAGGTAGAGGGGAAACAGATCCTATAGGTGATCTCTAGACAAGTCAGTCACTCTTGATGGACAGTCAGCAAGGAGACAGAGCTCGCACCTGGAGCCTGCACCAGGCTGAATTCTACCAACAGACTGAATGAACTGGACACAGCTGCCTTCCTCTACACTCCAGAAAGGAACAGAACCCTCCCAACTTGACCTTGGCCTTAACAGACCGTAAATGAAGGACTCAGGTGAGCCACCTGCCCTTGGACTCCTGTCCTCCATACTGTGGCCTTGGAGGCTTTACAAATACCATCCCTCCACCCCGAGGCTCCCAGGAGCCCCAGTGTTTCCAATACCCAGGATGCCATGTGTTTCCTGCAGCCTCCCCATCTCCACCATTATCATTTCACTGTATTATAAACTTCCCTCTGCTTTAAAAAATCTGTGTGGAGCTGCGTGACGGTGCTGGCTTGTACCTTTAATCCCAGCAGAAGGATCTCTGAGTCTGAAGCTAGCCTGGTCTACAGAGTTAGTTCCAGGACAGCCAGGGCCACACAGAGAAACCCTATGTGTGTGTGGGAGGGGGGAGGCTGGGGATTGTCTTTCTCTGAGCTCCAGAAGAGGAAAGTTTGATTCCAAACACTCACCTGGCAGTTCACAGCCGCCTGTAATTCCAGTTCATGGGGATCCAATGCCCTCTTTTGATCTCTGAAGGTCAAGGGATGGACATGTTTCACAGACATACAGGCAGGCGTAACACCCATACACATAAAACAATAATAATAAAAAATTTATTGTCCATTTCAGGTTAAGGGAATAGCTTAGCTAGTAAAGCGCTTGCCTTCTTAGTGAGAGGACCTGAGTCAAGCTCCTTTGAGTCCTTATAAAAGGTCAAGTATCCCAATACCCACCTGTAATGCCCGTAATGGTAAGGTGGGGGAGGGGATGGAGAAAGGTGGATCCTTAGAAGCTGTCAAGTGTGAGAGAGAGCCTTATCTATTTCACAAAGCTCCAGGCCAGCAAGAGACCCTGTCTAAAGAAAAGAAAAAGAAAAAGAAAAAGAAAAAGAAAAAAAGAACTACCCCTAAAAACAGACCTGTGGTTTTCTGGTCTGTCTTTCTCATCTCCTCTCTGGGGGGCCAGAAAAAAAATCTGGGAGCATTGTATCCATTAAACCTGGACTTTTTTTTTTTTTTTTTGATATGGGTTTCTCTGTGTACCTTTGGAGCCTGTTCTGGCACTCACTCTATAGACCAGACTGGCCTTGAACTCAGAGATCCATCTGCCTCTGCCTCCCAAGTGCTGGAATTAAAGGCCTGCACCACCAACACCCAGCTAAACCTGAGCTTTTCCTGATTAGATTTATTTGGTCTGATGTGGATTGTTGCATCAGCGGAGAGGCTTATTGGGGTACAGAAACTTTTCACTGTAGAGCAAAGTGTTATCTCCAGCAGAAAGCCAGATAGCTAGACCAGCCAGAATCATCTCACCAGAGCAGACTAGACTCTAGGAACCAATACCAGGGCAGAAAATGGGGGATGGATGCTCAGGGTGACACCTCTGCAACCTGGCAATGGAACACCAGTCACAGAGACAGCACTGTAAGTCCTCATAGTCAGGGGAAGGAGAGATGTGTCAGGCTATTTCTTCTCAGTACAGCCTTCTCCGGGGACCTTTGAGGCTGACTTTCCTGGGATGAGCAGCCCAGCTTCACCCATGCCCTATCAAAGGGGAAAAATGGAAAAGCAGTGGTTTGTGATGGTAAAAATAAAACGGCGTCGTTCCCTGATTGGCAGCAGTGGGAAGCCGGCATCAGACCACGGCCGGCCACGAAGGTAGCCGGTCCCAGACAGGGAGCCACACAGCAGGTGAGAGACAGAGACCTGTCCCACGAGGAGCAGTGGCAGGTGAGAGACAGATAGGCACGCCATGCAGAGTGAGGCATGGATATTTATTTAGTGGGTTATGGAGGAGGAAGGGAGAAGGAGAGAAGGGGAGAAGGGGGGAGAGGAGAGAGAGAGAGAGAGAGAGAGAGAGAGAGAGAGAGAGAGAGAGAGAGAGAGAACCAGGGAAGGGAGAGGGAAAAAGTGGGGAGAAGGGAGTGAGGCAGAAGCTGCTTCTTCAGGAGAGAAACAGGAAAAGAAGGAGCTCAGGCTGGAAATGGAAAGAAGATCCCTTGCCTTGGTGGACAGAGGGAGGCAGTGGGCGGGACTTGTCTCTTAAAGGGACAGGATGGACCATTACACGGGTAAGCTTCACAATCCAAGGGCACAGGCTCATAAAAAGATGGAGACCTCACGATTGCTAAGCTCCACCTCCTCCCACTCCACCCCATCTCTCCATTAACGGCCTGTGCCCAGCAGGTCCTTTACCAGGTCACATCTACCTAGCTACAAAAACTTATAAGTCACACTCAAAGGACCACAGTTTGAAGATGGAATAAGAGTCTGAATAAGAGTCAGAAAATGAGAAGGATGTTGGAATTATCAACCCAGGAATTTTTAAAACTATAACTCATATGCTAAATGCTAAATGATAAGTGATAAATGATAAATGTAGATGTATTACAGAACAGATGAATAATGTATGTAGAGAGATGGAAACTCTAAGAAAATAAAAATAACCATGAAATAGAAGAAAAAAACTACTGTCACAGAGGCGAAAACCCCCCTTTTGGGCTCACTAGTAGATGGGAAACAGAGGAAGGCTTTCTGAGATGGAGGCTACGAGAGTAGAAGCTTGTAAAACTGAGGCTGGGGAGATGGCTCAGTGTAGCTGTTTTTAGTCTTTGCTCTTTATGGGAGCCCGTCACTCGGCTCCCAAATAAATACACACAAAGGCTTATTCTTACCTATGAATGCCTGGCCTTAGCTTGGCTTGTTTCTAGCGAGCTTTTCTTAACTCATCCCATATACCTTTTGCTTTTGGACTTTTACCTTTCTCTGTTTCTGTATCTCTTTTCTTTTCTTTCCTTCTTATTCCATGTCTGGCTGTGTAGTTGAGTGACTGGCCCCTTCTTTTCTCGCTCCTTGATCTCTCTCCAGATTTCTCCTCCTATTTATTCTCTCTGCCTGCCAGCCCCACCTATCCTTTCTCCTGCTTTGCTATTGGTTGTTCATCTCTTTGTTAGACCAATCAGGTATTTTAGACAGGCAAAGTAACACAGTTTCACAGAGTTGAACAAATGCAAAATAAAAGAATGCAAAACATCTCTGCATTATTAAACAAATGCAGCATAAACAAATGTAACACATCTTAAAATAATATTCCACAGCAGCTCAGTGTGTGAAGTATCTGTTGCCCAAGCATGAGAACTTGAATTTGGATCACCACCATCCTCATTGAGATGCAGGCCTGGAACCCTAGTGCTGAAGGGCAAAGACAGGCAGAGCCTGAAGCTCATTGGTCAGCAATCTAGCCAAATCAGGGAGCTCTGGGCCCAATGAGAGACCCTGTCTCAAAGGATAAAATGGAGTGTGATACCCCAAAAGGACCTCTGGTGTCCACCCATGCACCAACATATACACATGTTCACACCCATGCAAACATATATACCACACACATATTTGTATGCAAGCTCACACATACATATGCACAGACAAACACATCAGAAACTTGTAAAACTGAAGAACAGAAAAGAAAAACTCAGAAAAGGGAGAAAATGCTAACAACTGTGGGACAACTACAGAAGATGGAACAGATAGGTAACAGACTGTTAAAAGAGAAAGGGGTTAGTAGTAGTAACTCCAAGCTTACATCAGAACCCCAAACCCCAGATCCAGGAGCTCAGAGGTCATTAAGAAGGGAAGTGCAACCGAGCATCATTCACGAAGTATCCCTTAATCCCACACTCAGGAGGCAGTACAGGGGGATTTCTGTGAGTTCAAGGTCAGCCTGGTGAACTGAGTGACTTCCAGGACAGCCAGGACTACACAGTGAGATTCTGTCTCAAAAGGGAAGGAGGGGGGTGACTCTTAGACAAGCAAAAAATGAAGAAATTTGGTGCCAGAGAATCACCTTGTAAGAAATGCTAAAACTGGAGGGGGAGAAGGGTGGGAGGAGGGGGAGGGAAATGGGAGGCTGGGAGGAGGCGGAAACTTTTTTTTTCCTTTTCTCAATAAAAAAAAAAGAAATGCTAAAACAAATGATTCATGAACTTAGATCTGCACCCAGAGAGGATGTTTGCCAGAGAATGAGAACACGAAGGTTGCTGACAAGCGCTCAGCTCTCCCCTCAAAAGGAGTCCAGAGATGGTCTACTCCGAAGTCAAATATGAGTGTGAGTGTCAAGGTCAGAGAACACAGATATAGGTTGGCCCAAATACTATATCCAATGTGATAGCACTTCGTGCTTTCTTTTTTGTACTATTAAAACAAGAAAGTCATAAAGCAAGGTACTTTTAAACTCTATCAGTGGGAGCATCAAGCAGATGGTCACAGCAAACAGGAAAACCTCCGTAATGTTTCTGATGCTATTTGACGACATTCTTAGCCTTAGGTTTGCTGGGGGCTGGGGGTCTGAACGTTTCAAAGGCATTGACCCGATGTCAGGAGGATGCTAGTTCCCATGCAGAGGTGGCAATGAATGGTTGTGAAGGGAAATAAAGATCACCCTAGATGATGTGCCTCCCAAAACTAACTCTCCTCAGGCTTCCTGGAATGTTTAACATGGGTGTGGCTCTTCTGAGAACAGCACAGGGTAAAGTGCCTTTTGTTTTTGTTGTGTGGTTCTGAGTGTCAAGCCCAAGGACTGCAGCTAATTCAGCGTGTGTCCCACACTGAGTACTTGCGTCCTTCATTCTTCTCACTCATAGGTCGGACTCACTCACCTCGGTGCACACCATCAGGCCATACCACTTATCTTCTTTTTTACATATGTGTATATGTGTGGTGTGTGTGCATGTTTTCACATGCATGTGCATGTGGAGACCAGAGGTGGGTGTTGATCACTGTGAGGACGTGATGACTATTTTTGGTTTGTCAGCCTGACTACATCGATGTTAACTAAAACCCTAATGACTGTGCAAACCTGTGTGGAATTCTTTCTTGATTAAATCATTTGAAGTGGGAAGACCTGCTTCTAAGCTGGATCTTTGAGCTGGGAAGATCCACCTTTAATCTGGACCACACCTTCTGCTGGCAGCCTATATAAAGAACATGGAAGAAGGAAGAAATATATAATGCATATAATAATATAATGTAATAGATGTATTATATGTGTGTTATATACATTATAGATAGGTGTGTGTGCGCTGTTAAGTTCTGTTATTGTTGTGGTAAAAATAAAACGGCGCCATTCCCAGGGTGGCTGTGGCGGGCAGCGGGCTACGAGGAACTGCGGTGGTAAAATGCTGTGGTTCCCTGAGTGGCCTGTGGGTCCTAGGCAGGGAGCCGTGTGGTGGGTGAGAGACAGAGATGAATAGGCACACGTCATGCAGAGTGAGGTTGGATATTTATTTAGTGGGTTATGGAGGGGAAGAGGAAAGGGGGAAAGGGGAGAAGAAGGAAGAGCAGGAAGACACACACACAGAAATAGAAGCAGAGGTGCGGTAGGAAGGGGAGAAGTGGAGAGAATAGAGAGAGGCAGAAGATGCCTCTTTGGGAGAGAGATGGAAACAAAAGGAACTCAGGCTGGAAGAGAAGGAAGATCTGCTTATCTGAGGGGGGGAGTGGGTGGGGCTTGTCTCTTAATGGGATAGGACAGACCATTACAGTTACTCTAGAGAACCTTGATGAATACAATTTTCTTCCTCAGTTGCTCTCCACTTTATTTACTGAGGCCGAGTCTGTTACTGAACCTGGAGTTTGCCAATTGGCAAGCCTTACTTGCCGGCTCACCTCAGGGATGCTGTGTCTGCATTTCTTGAGTACTGGGGTTATTGGTAGCTGCTACATCTGCCTGACTCTATGAGGGCACTGGAGATCTGTGCTCCCATCTCACGTTTGAGTGGCAAGTGCTTTATCCACTCAGCTGGCTCCTCACCTGTTCTTTCTTATTCATAACTGATGAGAGATGGCAGCAACATTGTATTTAACTATAAATGTGTGGGGAGGGGCAATTCGGGACCAGTAGGGGGCTCTTGAAATCACAGATAATGCCAAGTCCTATGGTCTGCATAGCTTGCTTTTTTCCCTCTTAAGGCTATGCCCATCTTACCTAATCACTGATCTCCCCTGCTAATTTTAACTTTTGTAGTTTATGTGAATAAAGCTGGCCAGAATTTATATATATATACACATATATTATATATATGTATATATGTGTGTGTATGTGTGTATACATATATGTGTGTATACATATATGTGTGTGTGTGTGTGTATATATATATATATATATATATATATATATATATATATGCGAGACAGGGGTTCTCTGTGTAACAGCCCTAGCTGTACTGTAACTTGCTCTTGTAGATCAGGCTGGCCTCGAACTCACAGAGAGATCTGCCTGTCTCTGCCTCCCAAATGCTGAGATTAATGGTATGTGTTATCACCGCCCAGCTATATTTTTTGTAAATGAATTTGTTTCTTGCATTAGGTCTCAGCAACGTCAGCATACAATTTTATTGTGTCTAAAATTTATTTTCTGTTGCTTTAATAAAATACCTGGAGAAAAACAACTCTGGAAGAAAGGGATTCTTTCGATGTGGGGATAGTACACCATAGCGGGGAAGTCAAGGCGATAGGGACTTGAAGCCGCTGCTCACGTACAGTGAGAATTGTGTACGTGGGGACAGGAAGAATATAGGAACTTTGTACTTTGACTTAAATTTTCTGTAAGCCTAACATTGTTCTGCAAATAAAGGTTACTTATCCCCAAATCCTATGTGCTGTTTTAGTGAAAAGCTAGTATGGGTAGACAGCATCTTTTGCAGGCAGTTTCCTGGTCGGGCCACCTGCCTTTCAGAGAAATTTTCCTGGATTCATTGTGGTATCTGACCTTGTTTGACTTTGCTACCAGATCAGATACCTAAAGTGCAATCTTTTTCATGCATTGTTGAGAAGGACACAAAACCATGCTTTGTGTGTGTGCCTGCTTGTGCACGCTTGTGTGGGTGTGAGCGTGTGTGCCAACATGTTTTCCTCGTGAAAACGAAGGTCGCCAAGTAGGCCAGGTGGTGGTGGCACATGCCTTTAATCCCAGCAGTTGGAAGGAAAAGGCAGGCAGGCAGATCTCTGAGTTCAAGACCACCACGGTCTACAGAGTGAGTTCCATGACAGCCAGGACTTGTTATGCAGGGAAACTCTTATCTCAAAAGACAAAAAACAAAACAACAACAAAAAAATTCAACAAATAATACTCAAAAATAGTTTTATCAGTTTAATAGAATCATCGCTCCAAGGCAACTTTTTATAATTTAATATGAAAAGTGTTTTTTCGAGACAGGGTTTCTCAGCTACACAGAGATTTTTTTTTGCCCCTGTGTACAGACTAGGAGCCTGTCCTGGCACTTGCTATGTAGACCAGGTTGGCCCTGAACTCACAGAGATCTGCCCACCTCTGCCTCCTAAGTGCTGGGATTAAAGGGGTGTGCCACAGATGCCTGGCTCAAAAAAAAAATTATTTAAAGATGTTCAATGTAGCACTGCTCATAACAGTAAAAAAAAAAAAAGGATACATTTTAACAGTAAGTGCTAGGATTCAGGCATTATGCTGGCCTACCCTGTCACTAGCAGGATGCACACAGGCAGTACCCTGGCCAGCCCAGGGTCCTAGTCTGTTTGCAGGGGCAAAAGTTCCCTTTAAGAGACAAACCCTACCTACTCCCACTTTCTTCCTTTCTGCCATTTCCTTGAGGAGGCAGTTTTCTATTTCTCTCTGTCTTTCTTCCTTCTCTTTCCCTCTCTTTGCATCTCTCTATCTCTTTCTCCCATTCTCTTTTTCCTCTCCCATCCCCTTTATCTCAATAAATTCTGTAGAGGGGCTGCAGACCCCTGGCCCCTTGACTTTCTTTGCCTGCCTCAGACCCTTTGCCTGCTGGAGTGAACTGAGCAAAACAACTTGTTTACCTGTGCCTGTAGCTGCTCTGAGCACAGGAGACCCTCATGAGTTCCTGATGGCAGGGGAGTGAATTCTGGTGGATTTTAGCTGAAAGATCCCAAGAGTTGGGGTGAGGCCAGAGCCCTATATAAGCTGCCTCTGAGCATAATAAAGTTGGCATTCTTGTATCAAGGATGATCAGTGTCCCTGTCTCTCTGTGTGTGTGTGTTTAAATCTCGAGCCTGGTTCCCAGCTCACATACCACCCAGATGTTGTGTTTTACAAAACTCCACATTCAAGCTCTGTCTGCCTGGCCTATTTGTCTCCCACCAGCCCTCACCTGCCAAAGTTCCAACTCTGGCCATGTTTGTAACATCTGAGTCACAGCACCAAAGTTATGAATACAGCACCAAAGTTATGAATACAGCACCAAAGTTATGAATACAGCACCAGGTGGACCTTGGTGGGTGAGAGCCAGAGGCTTCATGGAGTATGGGAGACAAATACTCCACACACACAGAGTTTGAATGTGGAGTTTATTGAGAGAAGGTAATGGGAAGGACAGAGAGAGAGAAGGAGAGAAGAAGCAAGAGGGAGAAGGAGGGAGGGAGGGAAGTGAAAAGGACAGTGGGAGGAGAGCAGGAGACAAGCAAAGACCTGCTGCCTTTTCAGAAGAAAAGCAGGGAGAGAGCTGGCGTAGGTGGGGCTTATTTCTTAAAGGGACCATTTGCACCTGCTTACAGACTAGGACCCTGGGCTGACCATGGTACTGCTTGGGTGCATCCTGCCAGATAACAGGGCAGGCCAGCATAATGCCTGAATCCTGATTTAAGAATTCGGATTCTTACTGGAATAAGAAATTATTCCAGGACAGCCAGGACTAAAGCTATACAGAGAAACCCTGTCTCAAAAAACAAAGAAACAAACAAAAGAATAAAGAAAAAAGGAATAATAAGTCAAGTATGACAAATAGCATACAGAATGTAATAGTCAATAATAAAAAATATTAATGTATAATGAATGTTTGTCATGTAGGACATTTACTATAGCAATCATGTTGCATCATAATGCAAAAACAAGTTTATAACAGCATACACACATTTACATATATTCCTACACAATGCTCAAGATGCTAGGATTTAGAATTTACTTTTCAGTTTACTGCCTCTGTGCACCCAGTTTCATGTCTGCTCTGCACAACTGAGATGAATGGTGTCAGCTGGGCCTGTGTTTCTCTGTCTCAGTCCAGGGATCTGGCATGACACTGTAGTAGGAGAAGGGTTTCCTGGGGCCGCCTTCCCAGGTTCTGCAATCAGCAGCTCCCCCACAATGACTGACTGCTCAGTTGGCTCCCAAGCACAGTGTCTCCAGTGAGATCCTTCCTTGTAGGTTGCTTCACTTGGTATCCTCCAGAGCAGCCAGAAGGCAGGTTCCCACGATCAAGCAGCACAAGGACCTGGGTGCCACACCCTTCTCAGCAGGGTCTCTGGCTGTCTCCTTCCTTCTGGAACCTTCTTCCTTGGTTTTTCTTTGTTATGTGTAAGAAGATTGGGGCTATTCCTTCTAGCTGCCATTTTAAAAATTCTTTTTTTTTTTCCAAGACCAGGTTTCTCTGTAGCTTTGGTGCCTGTCCTCAAACTAACTTTTGTAGACCAGGCTGGCCTTGAACTCACAGAGATCCACCTGCCTGAGTGCTGGGATTAAAGGTGTGTTCCACCACTGCCTGGCTACCTTGGATTCTTTTTTTTTTTTTAGCAGAATTTTTAAAATTAATTAATTAATTAATTTATTATGTATAAAATGTTCTGCCTGCATGTATGCCTGCCCGCCAGAAGAGGAAACCAGATGTTATAGATGGTTGTAAGCCACCATGTGGTTGCTAGGAATTGAACTCAGGACCTTTGAAAGAGCAGCCAGTGCTCTTAACCTCTGAGCCATCTCTCCTGCCCCTACCTTGAATTCTTTACATTATTAAAATTTCCCTGTAGTTTGGGTCATTTAGGTTCACTCCAATGTTATGGTTTTTATAAATATGGCAATAGGGCCACACTAACATCTTTTTAAAGCAATTGTTGATTCACCAATGTCTACTTTCTACTCTCATCTCTATTCTTTGGTTACCTGAATTATTTTCATTGCTTCTTTTGCCACCTGGCTTCTGGTTGGTCCCAGGCAGCAGAGGACAGGGAAGGACTGGGGTTAGGCCAAAGCATTAGTCCTTCCTCACTGGCCATGGTCCTGTTCTCAAGGTGACCTCCTCAGCAAAGTCCTCTTTTCCTCATCCTAAGAACCAGTTCTTGTTTTGTGACTGGGATTTTTTTATTCAGTGCTGAAGATGGAATGGAGCTTCATACAAGTAGATGTATGAACACTTCATACAAGTGTTCTAACCACTGGGCCTCGTACCCTCTAGGACCTTCTAGGTCCTTTTCCTTTTGGACGTAAGGAAGGGATGTGACCACTCATCTGTTGTTGGTGAGAGCCCTGGGGACCAGCCTGCGCTCTTCCTACAGCTCCCCTCCACCTCTGGAAAACAACTTACTGGAATTGTCCATGATAAGAGCCAGCTGTGTCCTGCCTGATGCAGCCTGTGTGCATAAGTGTGATCCTATATTGAAAAGTCCTAAGTAGCTGGGCAGTGGTGGCACACACCTTTAATCCCAGCACTTGGGAGGCAGAGACAGATGGATCTCTGTGAGCTTGAGGCCAGCCTGATCTACAAGAGCTAGTTCCAGGACAGGCTTCAAAACTACTACAGAGAGACCCTGTTTCGAAAAACAAAACAAAACAAAACAAAACACAACAACAGCAAAAGAAAAAAGAAAAGAAAAGCTGGCGCCAGCCTCAGGTCAAGCATTTATGATTAAGAATAAGACTTTTTGTGTGAGATTCACTTGGATCCTGGTGGACCCCCCCCCCAAAAAAAGCCAAAAGAGTAAAATATCCCACAACAAATAATAAGCCTCTGTGTTATGATTTGGGAGCTGGTTAGTGGCTGAAAGAAAGCTTGCTACAGAGCACCTCCCTTAAAGAATATCTAGCCCAAGGGCCGGGGAAGATGGGTGAGCAGTTGACAGTACTTACTGCTTTTCCAGAGAACCCAGATTTGAATCTGAGGACCTACACGGTGGATCACAACCACATTCAGATTCATAGAATCTATGCCCTCTTCTGGCCTTTGGGAATACCAGGCATGCATGTGGTGTACAGATGTACACACAAACAAAACAATGATACACATTTTTAAGAAGTATATCACCAGGCATAGTGGTGCAGGTCTTTAATCCCAGCATTAGAAAGGCAGAGGTAGGCAGATCTCTGAGTTCAAGGCCAGCGTGGCCTACAGAGCAAGTTCCAGGGCTATAAAGAGAAACCCTGTTGAGAGATGTATAATCCACACTCTGGATTTAACTAGATGAGAATGTAACCAAAAATCTACAAAGAGAAAAAATTAGTGAAGTATTTACTCTTATCATTTATTTGGACCCTTGAAAGATTCTAGAGACCCCCAAATATTTATGGGTTTCTAAGCAAACATTTTGTGAAGGAGTGTGTATTAGTAAGATCTACCCAGAAACTAGACAAGAGCAATACAACTTAACCGGCTGAAAGCTTACAAAGCTTAGTAGCCTTCCAGTGTGACCTGAGCTCTTTTTGGTTTACTATTGTAGAATATTATTTTAACTAGGCAAAGATGTATTACATTTGTCTATAATATGAAATACTACTTTAACTGTACAAAGAAATGAGCCTAGGCTAGGCTGAACATTCAAAACTAATAAGTCTCTGTGTCATGATTTGGGAGCTGGTTAGTGGCCCAAAAGAAAAGGTTAGGTACAGTTAACTTTCACTTTTTATGACTGATTTATTATTTTGCAAATTTAATAGGTATATGTATTTTTCATTTTCCCACTTGTTACACTTTTATTCATTTGATTTTTTTTTTTTTTGAGACAGGATTTCTCTGTGTAGCCTTTGCTGTCCTGGAACTTGCTCTGTAGACCAGGCTGGCCTTGAACTTAAAGATCTGTGACTTCCGCGTCTGGAGTACTAGAATTGAAGATGTGTGCTACCACTACCAGGCTTTTCTACATTTTCTTATACTCTTTTCCTCCCTTTAAATCCCTTCTTACCAACAAATCCCTCTCATACGACTATATTTTTCAATTTTTAATAGAATCTTTTGATGAAGATTTTCTTTTTCTCTGATTTCTTGAGTGATTTTTTTTCTAAGGCAATAAGAAATATAAGGCAAGGTGACAATTTTGAATTCTTTTTCCCTATAAGCTGGGATCAGAGTGCAAAAATATATGGTTTATAGGTTGAACCCAAGAACTAGATATGCCAAAAACTATCAATCATTCAGCAATTTTACCCCAGGCATTTTTCTCTAAATCAACTCAATTCTATTTCAAATTTTTATTTACCACATTGACTAAAAAGTGAATCAGTCCACGATCAGGCCACTATGCCTCCCCTTATGTCTTCCTTCTCCTAGTCTCCTCTCTTGCCGGAATACTCAAAGTTCCGGGAGAAAGGGATTCAAGGATAAGGAAGCCTCTAGTCAAATCTCCTTTTCTCTGCCACTCTGGGGGAGAGAGGTTAAAACGGCCATCTGGAGATCTACCTGCCTAGGTACACAGGTCCGTGGTTTTTTCTCTGGGGTGTGTGTGGGAAGGGGTGCATGTCAATTGTTTCCGTAGCAGCCCAGTCCTGGGGCAAAGGAGTTTCTAGTTGACTACCAGACTTACCGGTAAAGAAAATAGATTCCTGTCTCCAGTGCCTGGAACACTCTGCAACTATTGATTGAAGAATAAATGCATGGCCAGAGGGTTCAGCCCAAGCATAGTAAGCAGAGAGAGCAGGAGAAACTGCAGTTATTCGTTCTAATCACTCGGCTTTTTAACTCATGCAGATTTATACCTGGACTAAGCTACAGCAGTTTCTCAAGCAGGCAGCAGCTCCTGAGGCGGCAGTGGGGAGCCTGGGGTAGTCACACCACACACAGTTCACAACAGGAATCAAGGAGGCTTCTGACCTCCCGAGGAAAGAGCCTGGCTTGAGAACGGCATATACTTTCAGCATAGATCATTTTTCATCTGTGGCCTTCACCTATGTGTGACACTTAGGGTCACTTATGAATCCTGGGCAGCCGCCTGGCGTGGTGCCAGCTCCAGTGGCATTCTTCTTTGGCATACTTTGCAGGACTAGTCATGTGAGAAAGACGGCTAAAGGCAACAATTGTTGTGTGATGAATGGCTAGGAGCAACAGCAAGGCCGTGGAATGTAATCAGGGAATACTGACCTGGAACTTGGGTAAGCCAGGCAGTGATGGATGGGAGGCAGCTGCGCTTCGGCCAGGGTGTTGGCATGTACGACCCGGGAGGCACTGATTAATTTGAATTGAAATGGGCAGTTTGAGCGGCAGGAAGGCACGCTATGACCAAAGCCACAAACCCCAACACAAACTGTTCTTTAATCTTTCCAACCACAGGCGCACTCTTGGGAACAGGACTTCCCCGGGAGTCGAATATGCGTTGCAATATGATAAAGGACAACGCGAGAAGACTGAAAGCCCAGGGTTAGGGTTCGAGAGACGTTTGAGAGAAACTGGGAGGAAATGGCAGAAGAGGCTTTAAGCTGAGACCTAAAGGGCATACCTGAGCTGTTCTGTGAACAAATGCTTCTGTGGAATTTCCTGATGAGGCAGTTCTGGAATGTTCTGAAGTGCTTGTGAGCATGTGCAGAAGAGTGTTCTGGATTTTCCCTTATGGCACGCCTCAGAGTCAAGCTCTGGCCTTGCTGGGGCCAGGAGAGATCCCAGTGGACAGGCAATCCTGGATCCTGAATGGTCCAGAGGATGTCGGTTCCCATTGTCTGGGTCTGAATCTGATTTCCCAAATTATAGGTGGAAGGCACTGGATTCATGGCTGGATTCTGTTTATTCTGGGTTTTAAATAAGACTTCAAATGGATGCTCAAAGTCAAGCAAAAGAATTTTGTGAACTTTTTCAAAGTGCCTAAGGTTTTTCATTAAGTCAACCCCCCAGAGAACATTGTAATTCAAGCCGCCACAGCCTGCCATTCGCAAAAGCAGTTTGAGCGCTAGGTGCAAAAGTTTTCATTTCCTGTCTACGTTAGATACTATCATCTCTAAGATGATTTACCGTGGGCCTCCAGATTTAGAGTCCTGTAATGGTTAGACCTGGCAGAAATATCAGAGATGACACAGCAAAACTAGTTTAGAAAGAGGGGTGCAAACGACTCTCCCCAAATCATACATCTAAAGAGTGAGAAGACTCAGCCATAGAGGAGACATCTTTCCCTGCTTCCTGGCTTTGACAGACTATTCTCAACTCCTCTCTGCCTTAGGAAGGCGGAGTAACAGGCTCTGCCTGACTATTTTTTGTTCTACTTTCCAGTCTTTCCCTCCGGAGACCCTGCCTCTGAGAGCGCTCTGCCCTGGCCTTCCCGGCCAGAGGTTCCAAACCATCCCATCAGTCCTGAAGTGACTGTTTCATCCTTCAGGTACCTTATACTTTGTTTTACTTTTACTGGAGAGAGGAATGTATTCCTGAGTTGACTTTAAGATTCTAAAAGCATGTGGAGGCTCTTGGCTTCCTCTTCCTTACTACTCCCAATAACTTTTCAGATGGGAAACAGTAGGAGTCACCTTGGTCGCTGGAGTTCCCCTCGGCGTCACACAAAGCCGGAAGCACATAGTTGGTATTTAATGTCTTCATTAATGTTCTGGAAAACTTCCTTAAGATGAAAGCCTTAAGGCTACAGAGCACCGAGATCAAAGACTGAATGCAGCTCTACCAGGCCCTCCATTCTTGGCTTCATTTCACTCCACGATATCCCCGAATGTGAGCCTGGTGAGAAGGCTCAGGGGTAAAGCGCTTGCCACATTAGCCTGAGGACTGAGTGAAGAGAACAGAGGAGGAAAGAGGACCAGCCAGCCTTCCTGCCCCCAAAGGAGTCCTCTGACCTCCCTGTGAGCGCCACGGCACACACAAGTGTAAATGAGTAAAAGCAACAACTTTGAATATTGGGCTTCTCCCCCCTTCACACATGACAGAGCTGGGGTTCGGAAGAGGCAGGTAACTGATCTGAAGTTGTCCAAGTTAGGAAGTGGAGCATTATTGTGTGTGTGTGTGTATCATATATATACACACACATATACATATAAATATAGTATATAATAGCTCCTTTGGTATCTGGCTTTTTCACTTAGCGTGATTTCTAAAACTTTTTTTTTAATTGTAGAAAAATTCTGGGCAGTGGTGGCGCACACCTTTAATCCCAGCATTTAGGAGGCATAGGCAGGCAGATTTCTGTACATTCAAGGCCAGCCTTGTCTACAGAGTGAATTCCAAGACATCCAAAACGCTATACACAGAAAACTTGTCTAGAAAAATAAAATAAAATAAAAGGAATATATTTTATTTTATATATATATAAAATATTATATGTATATATTATT